>NC_139992.1:51036896-51422818 GCF_964263955.1 Coregonus lavaretus | reverse complement strand
ACCCCAGAAAACTACTTAAGTACTACTGATTATTATCCATAGTGTCCATCATTCTGCTGGCACTGGTCTGCTGAGAAGGCTGAAATATGGTCCAACCTGCAAGTGTTGCATTAGTAAAATATTCTCAATCCCTTTGGTGAATGAAAAAAGGCCCACAATTCCAGTTTTCAAGCTCAAGCTAGCTGTGTAACGACAGACCCACCAGTGTTTTCAAATCTGGCCTCCTGCGTATCGTCAGCTGTCGCACAGACAGGCAGGACCTAATATTATTAACCGTTACGACGTGCATTTGTCAGCTTTAAATTACACGTTTATTCTGAATCGCTCAACTCTCATTTATGAATCTGGTTTGTATTGAGATGGATGTAGCTAGATGTAGCTAGATGTAGCTAGATGTGTTGCTGTAGTCGTGGATGGAGAGGGACAGATAGAATCAGACAAATTATCAATAGGCCTCTGCATCATAATTAGCTGGAGAAATTTGACCTGCAATTTATAATCAAAGCTGCTGTACTTATCATTTATACATTTATAATGTTTTATACATTTCCAGATATATTAAACCAGAAAAAAAAGGGACATTTTATTTAGGACTTACTGTGTCTGGCTTTAAAATTAAGAAAATGGCATAAACTGCTATTGGTCAATATTGCCCATGGGAAGCTACCATGGCTGCCATATGGAATAATTTACATTTTACATTTTAGTCATTTAGCAGACGCTGTTATCCAGAGCGACTTACAGGAGCAATTAGGGTTAAGTGCCTTGCTCAAGGGCACAACGACAGATTTTTCACCTAGTCGGCTCGGGGATTAGAACCAGCGACCTTTCGGTTACTGGCACAACGCTCTTAACCAACTAAGCTACCTGCCGCCCCAAAATAATGTAAGGGATCATCAACTATGCATTCTATGGAAAACAAGGCGTGGCGGAGTGAAACTGACCTTCCCCAGAGTTGATACCATGGCTACAATGTAACACCTTTACTAGAAATGTGTTCACCATCCATTTACTAGATACTGTAGCTACAATAGTTGCCGGGGTAACCAAGCAAACAGACTTGCTAGTTTAGCTAACCAAACCATCAGTCCTAGCTTGCTATTATGAAAATCTAATTCAACAATACCAATACTGTTTTCAGTTCGACTTTTGCTTTCAAAAGCAGCTCAAACAAAACATGTAAAAATTAACTATAGCCATTTAATTACACCGTGCTGATATAGCGTGTTATTGGGAAATAATGCACGCTCTAGAATGCCCTTCATGCCAATCAGAAAGGAATATTCAACAATGCCATGGTATAATTGATTGTAGTGTCATGTAAATGCATCATAATGCAGAAACCTCAATGGCCTAACTCTCTAAACACATGACTCTGGTAGCTAGTCCTCCTGTCCTGTCCTGTCTGTCTGTCTGTGTATAAACCATCTATTCATGTTGTATGAACTCTGACCTACTGTAGTATGTTCTGACCCCTGTCACATGACCAAGGTCTGTCCAGTATCACGTGACCAGGGTCAGAGCCTCAGCTATGGGCCACTGTCCCTGATCAGCTGACTGGGGTGACAGTAATGATGTGAGGATTGAAGGATCGATCAGTCTTATGGGATGAAGATGTAGAATACCAGTATAGACCGGATATAAGTTGTGTCCCAAATGGCACCCTATTCCCTATATAGTGCACTACTTTTGACCAGGGCCCAATGGCACCCTATTCCCTATATAGTGCACTACTTTTGACCAGGGCCCAATGGCACCCTATTCCCTATATAGTGCACTGCTTTTGACCAGGGCCCAATGGCACCCTATTCCCTATATAGTGCACTACTTTTGACCAGGGCCCATGGGGAATAGATAGGAAATAGGGTGCCGTTTGGGATGTAGCCATCGACCCCTGGGTCCTGACTAGTGGCTGTTCTGTTATGTTCCACACCATCCTCCTTCAATGTGGAATCAGTGGGAATCAGACCAAGGTGTTATGTTCTATTAACAATGTCTTACTGAATCCTGTAAAGTATAACTGTTGGAATGTTTTCATTTCATATTATTTTTCTTTTTTTGTAGCTGGCCTACATGATTATTGGGTTAAGTTATTATGGATGACCTCTCCTGTAGAGTTTAGTTCTTTTACATTTCAGGCAGCTTTAGAATAATTGCTTGTCTTTATCCTGTTAGTATAATTTGACAGAAAGCACAATTACAAGGTGAGTGTGTGTGATGAAAAGTGATCAATGTTATTGTTGTCATACTTCTTTGGATTTTTAAAAATCATTTTGTTGATCAGTCTTGGGTATGAATGGTTGAAGAACCTAACTATCTCTCTAGTATTATCTCTCTATTGGCAGCTGCTAAACCTAACTATCTCTCTAGGATTATCTCTCTATTGGCAGCTGCTAAACCTAACTATCTCTCTAGTATTATCTCTCTATTGGCAGCTGCTAAACCTAACTATCTCTCTAGTATTATCTCTCTATTGGCAGCTGCTAAACCTAACTATCTCTCTAGTATTATCTCTCTATTGGCAGCTGCTAAACCTAACTATCTCTCTAGGATTATCTCTATTGGCAGCTGCTAAACCTAACTATCTCTCTAGGATTATCTCTATATTGGCAGCTGCTAAACCTAACTATCTCTCTAGGAATATCTCTCTATTGGCAGCTGCTAAACCTATCTATCTCTCTAGGATTATCTCTATTGGCAGCTGCTAAACCTAACTATCTCTCTAGGATTATCTCTCTATTGGCAGCTGCTAAACCTAACTATCTCTCTAGTATTATCTCTCTATTGGCAGCTGCTGGGAAACAGAGCCATATATACATGTGTATACATACAGTATGGCTCTGTTGAATCTGACATGAGTCTGGGGTTAGGGTTAGGGTCAGTAATGAGTCTGAGTCTGTCTGATTAGGAACCTTCTGGAGGAAGTCGTAGCCAGCAATCCTTGTCTCTACTGTATGTTTTAACTAGAACCAGCACCATGCTGACCCCTGACCCCTGCCGCCTGCTGCCTGCCACCATGGTTTGTCAGCATTGTCTGTCCATCATCCCATCTAGAGCCCTCAATATAACACTAGCTGTTAATGCCATGTACACTACATGGCCAAAAGTATGTGGACACCTCTTCAAATGAGTGGATTTGGCTATTTCAGCCACAACCGTTGCTGACAGGTGTATAAAATTGAGCACTCAGCCATGCAATATCCATAAGCAACATTGGCAGTAGAATGGCCTTACTGAAGAGCTCAGTGACTTTCAACGTGGCACCGTCATAGGAGGCCACCTTTCCAAGAAGTCAGTTCGTCAAATGTCTGCCCTGCTAGATCTGCCCCAGTCAACTGTAAGTGCTGTTATTGTGAAGTGGAAACATCTAGGAGCAACAACGGCTCAGCCGCGAAGTGGTTGGCCACGCAAGCTCACAAAACGGGACCGCCGAGTGCTGAAGCACGTAGCTCGTAAAAATCGTCTGTCCTCAGTTGCAACACTCACTACCGAGTTCCAAACTGCCTCTGGACGCAACGTCAACACAAGAACTGTTAGTCGGGAGCTTCATGAAATGGGTTTCCATGGCCGAGCAGCCTAAGATCACCATGTACAATGCCAAGCGTCAGCTGGAGTGGTGTAAAGCGAGCTATTGGACTCTGGAGCAGTGGAAACGCGTTCTCTGGAGTGATGAATCACACTTCACCACCTGGCAGTCCGACGGACGAATCTGGGTTTGGCGGATGCCAGGAGAACGTTACCTGCCCCAATGCATAGTGCCAACTGTAAATTTTGGTGGAGGAGGAATAATGGTCTGGGGCTGTTTTTCATGGTTCGGGCTAGGCCCCTTGGTTCCAGTGAAGGGAAATCTTTAACGCTACAACATACAATGACATTGTAGATGATTCTGTGTTTCCAAATTTGTGGCAACAGTTTGGGGAAGGCCCTTTCCTGTCTCAGCATGATAATGCCCCCGTGCACAAAGCGAGGTCCATATAGAAATGGTTTGTCGAGATCGGTGTGGAAGAACTTGACTGGCCTTCACAGAGCCCTGACCTCAACCCCATCGAACACCTTTGGGATGAATTGGAAAGCCGACTGCGAGCCAGGCCTAATCAACCAACATCAGTGCCCCGACCTCACTAATGCTCTTGTGGCTGAATGGAAGCAAGTCCCCACAGCAATGTTCCAACATCTAGTGGAAAGCCTTCCCAGAAGAGTGGAGGCTGTTATAGCAGCAAAGGGGGGACCAACTCCATAATAATTCCCATGATTTTGGAATGAGATGTTCGACAAGCAGATGTCCACATACTTCTGGTCATTTAGTGTATCATGGTTGGATTTCACAGCCTTTATATCAAGGCTCAACCCAATAAATGTTTCTAATGGTTTCTAATATTACCTAATAGTGTTATTATTAGAGTATGCAGATATGCAGCTTTGGATTGAACAGTAGGTACAACGACTGGGCATCAGAGCAGAGCAGGTTTAAAGAGACTTTATCAGGTCTAGATACACTACTGTTCAAAAGTTTGGGGTCACTTAGAAATGTCCTTGTTTTCGAAAGAAAAGCAATTTTTTGGTCCATTAAAATAACATCAAATTGATCAGAAATACAGTGTAGACATTGTTAATGTTGTAAATGGCTATTGTAGCTGGAAATGGCTGATTTTTAATGGAATATCTACATAAGGCCAGTTTTATTGCTTCATTAATCAGCACAACCGTTTTCAGCTGTGCTAACATAATTGCAAAAGGGTTTTCTAATGATCAATTAGCCTTTTAAAATGATAAACTTGGATTAGCAAACACAACGTGCCATTGGAACACAGGACTGATGGTTGCTGATAATGGGCCTCTGTACGCCTATGTAGATATTCCATTAAAAATCAGCCGTTTCCAGCTACAATAGCCATTTACAACATTAACAATGTCTACACTGTATTTCTAATCAATTTGATGTTATTTTAATGGACAAAAAATGTGATTTTCTTCCGAAAACAAGGACATTTCTAAGTGACCCCAAACTTTTGAACGGTAGTGTATTTACAGGTTTATCAGACTCATGTTTTCTTCTCTCTCTCTCTCTCTCTCTCTCTTTCGCTGTCGTTTCTGTCTGTCCATCCCAAGGTGACCTGAGTTTCTGTGTCTTTAGCTGTAAATGTCATTCTTCTCACCTCAAAGTCAACATGGTTCTTTTGTTGCCCGCCTTCTTCCTTCTCCTTTTTAATGGCATTATGATCAACCAATCCTGTCAATTTCCTATATAATCCAGTGTACAGCGCAATGGGAACCAGGAAGAAGAATAACATCTAAGCAAATAGCTGCATGGAATAAAGGCTGATGTACTGGTACCAAACATGCTGTGTCTCTTTCTATGATCTCATTTCCTCTTCAGTATTTCTGTGAGTCTATTGGCTTTATTGTAAAGATATCATATATTCAGGAACCAATAGAACTGTGTAGTTTGTTTTTTGAGAACATCATATAACATGGAGATGTTTACACTGATTATGGCAGTAGGTAGATTATATAATACCTTACTCTGCTTATCTTAATCGGTGTAAGGTCAAAATGGAAGTAAGCATGCGCCGATTAAAAACAATGTTTTGAATGATTAGGATGTAAACACCTTAATCGGTGTTCCAGCAGCGTATTTGATCTGCCCATGTGCTTTTACCAGCTGAGCCTTGATCTTTAGCACGAGTCAAGTGAGTTCGGAACAACTAAATGTATGTGTCTTAGAAGTAGTTTTCACAAACAAACTTCATATGTCCGAACTCAGAATCAAATATGCTTCCCAAAAAGAACGTTGGCTATGGTAGAACGTTTATTTTGATTGGCGATTTACTGCATTTATCAGTGCCATCGGGTATTTTATTATGTGTCCATGTAACTTCATTATTAGGGAAATCGTTCTTGCAAAGCATGTACATGTTTTAATCTAACTATTATATTAATCTGACTATCCACAATAATCGTATTATTATTATTATTATTATAGTCAGAGTCTCTACCAGACAAAGTCATGTTAGGAAATATCAGTTATCCTGTTAGAGCTTTTGTGGTGAATCCACTGAGCTGTTTCAGGTGCAACGTTTATGGTCACGTCGCAGCAGGGTGTAGGAGGGAGATTCCAAGATGTGGGAAGTGTACAGGAGGGCGTGGGATAGAGGATTGTGTCGTTTCGGTGGATAAAATTGTGTGTGTCAACTGCAGAGGTGCTCATGTTGCTGGGGATCGGAGGTGTCCGATTGTGAGAGAGGCAGGTTGAGGTGCCTAGAGTCAGAGTAGTGCAGAAGGGGTCGTATGCTGAGGCAGGGAAGAAAGTAGAGGAGGATGGGTCAAGGGTCAAGGTGAGGGATCCTGAAAGGATCCCAGTGATTAGTAGATTTGTGCAACAAGTGATTTATGCTTCATTAAAGGTTGGCTTCTTAGCGTTGTTGTGGAAAATTCAATCCAAAGATTAGGCAGAGGCTATTAGACTATAACAATGAATCAAGCAGCTGCAGGGGAGATCTGTCTCTGATCACACAGGGAAGAACTCAGGGGAAGATGGTTCCAGATGGTTCCATGTCCCTCATATAGAGAGAGGTAATAATACAGTCATATTGTTACACACCAGTTCTTTATACAAGCAACGGTTCCAGAACACAATGGCCTTGTGTTAGGCTGCAGACAGATAACAGGCATCGGACGCTATGGAACGCAGTTCATGGTCCTCTAGCTCAGCTGGTAGAGCACGGTGCTTGGTCCTCTGTAGCTCAGCTGGTAGAGCACGGTGCTTGGTCCTCTGGAGCTCAGCTGGTAGAGCACGGTGCTTGTAACGCCAAGGTAGTGGGTTCGATCCCCGGGACCACCCATACACAAAAATGTATGCACGCATGACTGTAAGTCGCTTTGGATAAAAGCGTCTGCTAAATGGCTTATTATTATTATTATTATCACAGTCCAACACAGAACAGAGCATAAACCTTGAGAAGTTCCAACTTAGCATACCCCAAATTCTGCCACCACAGCGTTCATAGCAGTGGTTATCAACTGTACCGCAGAAATGGAATGTGAAAAATAGATGTTGCGGTGGCAGCTGCAGAGAAGTATTTGGGTATATGAGATTAGACTTCAGAAGAGTTACATGGTGTGTTGAGTGGTGGTGGCCCGTCCTCCCAGGCCGTTGGCATGGTTCAGGAGCAGAGAGGGTCAAAGTAGTGGAATGGGGTAGTGGGTTTCTACTGAGTAGGTGGCAGCTGCAGAGAAGTACCTGGGTGGACAATATTTTACTGCAGAATAATTAATGGAGTGGTGATTTTTATTTGTATGAAATAGTGGTATATAGGTGTAGGGATAGTTGGTGGTGCTTTTAGGAACAGGAATAATGAAGAGTATTTAATGTAGGTAGGCTGTAACTGGCCTCACACTCCAGTACAGTAGGTGGCGGTGTATGCACCTTAAAGTTGGATGTGATCCGCCAACCCAATCCCAAAGAAGGAGAAGGAGAGGAGAAGGAGAGGAGGAGGAGAAGGAGGAGGAGAAGGAGGGGAGGTGGAGAGGAGGAGGAGAAGGAGGAGGAGAGTAGAAGGAGAGGAGGAGGAGAGGAGAGGAGAAGGAGGAGAGGAGAAGGAGAGGAGAAGGAGGAGGAGATGAGGAGAAGGAGGGGAGAAGGAGGAGGAGGAGGAGAGGAGGAGTAGAGGAGAAGGAGAAAGAGAGGAGGAGGAGAAGGAGAGGAGGATTATAGGAGGAGGAGAAGGAGAAGAGAAGGAGAAGGAGAGTAGAAGGAGAGGAGGAGGAGAGGAGGGGAGAGGAGGAGTATAGGAGGAGGAGAGTAGAAGGAGGAGGAGAGGAGGAGGAGAAGGAGGAGGAGAGTAGAAGGAGAGGAGAAGGAGGAGGAGAAGGAGGGGAGGAGGAGGAGGAGGGGAGAAGGAGGAGGAGGAGAGGAGAAGGAGAGGAGAAGGAGGAGGAGGAGAGGAGGAGGAGAAGGAGAGGAGAAGGAGGAGGAGATGAGGAGAAGGAGGAGGAGAAGGAGGGGAGAAGGAGGAGGAGGAGAAGGAGGAGGAGGAGAGGAGTAGTAGAGGAGAAGGAGAAAGAGAGGAGAAGGAGAGGAGGAGAAGGAGAGGAGGATTATAGGAGGAGGAGAAGGAGAGTAGAAGGAGAGGAGGAGGAGAGGAGGGGAGAGGAGGAGTATAGGAGGAGGAGAGTAGAAGGAGGAGGAGAGGAGGTGGAGAGGAGGAGGAGAAGGAGGAGGAGAGTAGAAGGAGGGGAGGAGGAGGAGGGGAGAAGGAGGAGGAGAGGAGGAGGAGGAGAGGAGAAGGAGAGGAGAAGGAGGAGGAGGAGAGGAGGAGGAGAAGGAGAGGAGAAGGAGGAGAAGGAGGGGAGAAGGAGGAGGAGGAGAGGAGAAGGAGAGGAGAAGGAGGAGGAGATGAGGAGAAGGAGGGGAGAAGGAGGAGGAGGAGAGGAGGAGGAGGAGAAGGAGGAGGAGGAGAGGAGTAGTAGAGGAGAAGGAGATGAGGAGTAGAGGAGAAGGAGAAAGAGAGGAGAAGGAGAGGAGGAGAAGGAGAGGAGAGGAGGATTATAGGAGGAGGAGAAGGAGAGTAGAAGGAGAGGAGGACGAGAGGAGGGGAGAGGAGGAGTATAGGAGGAGGAGAGTAGAAGGAGGAGGAGGAGAGGAGGAGAAGGAGAAGGAGGAGGAGGAGAGGAGTAGTAGAGGAGAAGGAGAGGAGGAGTAGAGGAGAAGGAGAGGAGGAGGAGAAGGAGAGGAGGAGGAGAGGAGAGGAGAAGGAGAGGAGGAGTAGAGGATGAGGAGAAGGAGAGGAGAGGAGAGGAGAGGAGAGGAGAAGGAGAGGAGAGGAGAAGGAGAGGAGGAGTAGAGGAGATATAGTCATTTCAACATCGACATATGTATCAAATGGTAGCCGACAGTAGCCTACAATGGCATATAAATGAATAGGCTACTTGATGGCCAACAGATGCAAATCTATCATTCTCCACATTTAATGTCAATTTCATTGAGGACTTTTCCCCATAACAGACGCACGGGAGGGAGTTCCCTAACTTCCCTTTCAAATTTCCACTTGTGCATTATGACAAGTTAAATAGCCGACCTACAACTGGTAACAAGATGGCGTGGCGTGCTGCTCTCGCTCATGTCACTCAGTCAATAACTGTAGTGCTATCTCAACACACACACACTCCTCCGGTCCTCCTCCGGTCCTCCTCCGGTCCTCCTCCGGTCCTCCTCCCCACAACTCACTCACTCATCAACAGCCTGCCTCACTGCCTGACAGTCAGCAACAGGTCACAGTGAAATATATATTTTTTAAGATAAATGCCATGGAGGCCGCGGTGCAATTTAGTAGCCCAAAAACCGGCAACCAATATGTTTTCAACCGCAACATCGTTTTCAAAGCAGCCCAATTTCGCTGAAAATAACGGACATGGCAACCCTATATGTAGGATTCCAGATGGGCGTAGTAAACTGTATTCCAGAATACCACTAACTCCGCCCCTCCACCGCTGTCCTGGCCAATCCCGTGTAGATATGGAACTGCGATTAAAACACTAATCCACAGCGAGGCTTGCCTGGGGAGGTGGAGAGCTACGGAGATTGTGACAGCCGGTTAAATGGCGTCCCTAGACAAGGCAAGAACTAGATGTATGTCAGAAGAATTGCAGTACTATCATAAGGAGAGTTATACTTGGAGGGAAAAAGAGAAGCAGAGGAGGTCTAAGAGAGAGAGGGAGGAAGAAGTTGAGCTTGAGTGAGTTAAAAATGGCGGAAAGAAGGGAGATGGTTTGTTAAAGAAGAATGGTAGAAAGTGTAAACAGAGTGAGCTGAAGACAGGAGGAGAAATGGAAGAGAATGAGGGAAGTATCGGAGGTGGTAGGTGTGGTGAAGTATCGGAGGTGGTAGGTGTGGTGAAGTATCGGAGGTGGTAGGTGTGGTGAAGTATCGGAGGTGGTAGGTGTGGTGAAGTATCGGAGGTGGTAGGTGTGGTGAAGTATCGGAGGTGGAAGGTGTGGTGAAGTATCGGAGGTGGAAGGTGTGGTGAAGTATCGGAGGTGGTAGGTGTGGTGAAGTATCGGAGGTGGAAGGTGTGGTGAAGTATCGGAGGTGGAAGGTGTGGTGAAGTATCGGAGGTGGAAGGTGGGGTGAAGTATCGGAGGTGGAAGGTGTGGTGAAGTATCGGAGGTGGAAGGTGGGGTGAAGTATCGGAGGTGGTAGGTGTGGTGAAGTACTAGGAGCCCGAGGCTTGCACCGAGGGTCAGGATAAAGATGAGTCTGTGACAGTAGGAGGGAAGTTTTTGGAAAAAGTGGACCCTTGCCTTTTGGCTGATCCCTTTGTGGTTTCAGGGTGGGTGAAAACAGAGTTGGGTGCTGTGGAATCGGTGAGGGTAACCAGAAGTGGTCTGGTGATAATTGTTTGTGTTTCTGCTGGTCAGAGGGACCAGGCGCTCCGTGTTAAACGAATGGGGACAAGAGATGTGAATTGTTTTGCTCTCAAGAAAAGGGCGCCATTGAAAGGAGTGATTACTGGGGTAGCGGTAAATGTGAAAGCTGACCAACTGAAGGGGAAGATTCCCGGTGTTTGTGATGCTCGTCGTTTGGTGCGACGCAGACAGGGTAGCGTGATGGGAGAAACAGAAGAGTCATTGTCTGTTCTTTTGAGTTTTGATGTTGAGTCTTTGCCCGACAAAGTGATGTTAGGATATATAAGTTATCATGTATGAGCTTTTGTGCCAAATACATTACGATGTAACAGGTGTCAAGCTTATGGGCATGTGGCAGCAGTGTGTAGGAGGGAGGTTCCAAGGTGTGAGAAGTGTGCAGAAGGGCATGAGACAAAGGAATGTGTAGCAATTGGGGGAAAGTAATGGTATGTGTTAATTGCAGGGGTGCCCAGGGGGCTGGGGCTCAGAAATGTCCGGTGCGAGAGAGGCAGGTTGAGGTTTCCAGGGTTAGAGTAGTGCAGAAGTTGTCATATGCTGAGGCAGTGAAGAAAGTAGAGGAAGATGGGTCAAGGGGGAGAGATCCTGAGAGGAGTGGTGTGAGTAGTAGATCTGTCCCAGTACAGAGGGATAAACCAACAAGTGATATATGTTTCAGTAAGATTGGATTTTTAGCATTTATAGCAATATTTATCAACTGTACTTCAGGGATGGAATGTAAGTCGCAGAAAATAGATGTAGTGGTGGCAGCTGCAGAGAGGTATTTGGGTGTGCGAGACTTGACATCAGAAGAGTTACAGGGTGTGTTGAGTGGTGGCGTCCCATCCTTTCAGACTGTTGGCCTGAAGTAGGAATACATAGATTTAAATTGTGGAGTATGGTAGTTATTATTATTTTGTGAGTGTAGTGTTAGATTTAAATTTTACATTTTAGTCATTTAGCAGACGCTCTTATCCAGAGCGACTTACAGTTAGTGAGTGCATACATTTTCATACTGGCCCCCCGTATGAAGCGCCATGCTCTACCAACTGAGCTACACGGGGCCCATAGATGGTAGGGTATTGGTTGTATTTTTTTATTTATTAAAGCAAAGGATAAGGGAGTTATACTCCAGTCTAGTAGATGCAACATTTATTGGATGCCAACCGCCGTTAAACCTCATTGAAGAAGAAGAAGAGGCTCGCCTGGAAGAGGGGAGGACGGAGGATGGGTTGAAGATGGCGGACAAGGGAAAAAGGAAGAAACTGAAACATATTATGAATAAATATGAATCGAGGGATTGTAAAAACTTCCTGGAAGACTTGATGAAGGAGAAGATGGTGGACAAGGGAAACAGAAGAAAAGTGAAATATGTCCTGAGTGAATATGGAATGGAGGATTGCATAGAACTTCTGGAAGAGCTAGACAAGGAAATTGAATATGACAAGAGTGAGGGTGAATCAATTGCGGTGGCAGGTGTAGTGATGACAGCTGAGAATGAGTTGAGTGTAGAGGGAAGCGGGGTGGTGAGGAAGGTTGGCGACAAGTGCAAAAAGAGGGATATGTGCTTTTGTAGCTGGGAGATGGAACCTGACGGGAGCGTGGATGAAGTACCCGCGGTGAGGACTGCCGAGTTTGGACTTGTTCCGAGGATGTAAAGGATGATTCTGGCCCAGATTGAGTGAGACTGGTGGGAAATGGAACAAAAAGGGCTAAAGTTGTTAATGAGTATAGGTTTTTGGTTGGAATAAGGTTCACTAACAATTATGCTTCTTTGGGAGATCTGTTTGAAGTATCAAGGATGGGAAGGGTTGCATGGGGAAAGGTGGAGTAGGTCAGAGTGACCAGAAGTGGTTTTGTTTTGATTTCTTGTGTGTGGAAAGAGCAGAAGGAAAATACATTAAGGACAAACTATCGACTTATGAAGTGGAGAGTTTAGATTTTTGTAGCAGAGTGCCGTTAAAAGGTGTCATCTCTGGCGTCGCGTTGGATGTGGTTTACGAGGAGCGTACCAGGAGTAGTTGGAGCGCGCTGGCTGAACCGTGTAGTGGAAAGAAGAAAGCCTGTCAGTATTATTGATGTTTGACCAAGACTATCTCCCTTCACATATTAGATACGTTAGATATGCAGTGAGAGCTTTTGTGTCCAAGCCGTTGTTTTGCTGGAGTTGTAGAAGGTATGGACATGTATCAAGTGTGTGCCGAAGGAATGTTGTTGAAGAATCTGAGGGTGCACGATGTTGTAATTGTGATGGCAACCACGTTCCCAATTCCCTGGAGTTCCCGGTTAGGGTAAAGGACTATGAAGTGGCAGGGGTCAGGGGTCAGGGCTATACAGCAGGTCTCCTACACGGAGGCACGTGAAATAGCTGAAGGAGCGAGGTAGCTGAAGACATGGTGGCGAATGCTCTCGCAGACTGTGGAGATTCAGAGTGTTGTTCAACAGTTGAGCGAAACTGATATGTTGATTGTGAAGAAGGTGGAATTCATGGTGTTTATCGCGCATGTGATTTAATTGTACTGCACAAATGAACAAAAAGTCAAAGAAACTGGACATGATAGAATCTGCGGCTGAAAGGTTTCTGGGTCTCCAGGACTCCAGTTCTGTCTGTAGATGCTCTTCCTTCTCAGGCCCCAGAGCCTGTAGGGATGGACGTTGAATCTGAATAAAGGAGTACATTGAGTTTTGTTTTGTTTATTTTGTTGAGTTTTATTTTGTTAATTATTTGGGCTGATATACAGCCAGGGCAGTAGGTGGCGGCATGCACCTATAGCTTTTGTTTGCGGCCGCAGTAATATCAAAGAAGAAGACCCCTTACAGTAGGTGGCGGCAATACACCAATAGGAGGCTTGCCTGGTTGGACTCTGTTCAGCTGTTAGAAGAGGCTTGCCTGGTTGGACTCTGTTCAGCTGTTAGAAGAGGCTTGCCTGGTTGGACTCTGTTCAGCTGTTAGAAGAGGCTTGCCTGGTTGGACTCTGTCCACATCACCAACGAACTATCATGGTCCAAACACACCAAGACAGTCGTGAAGAGGGCACGACAAAGCCTATTCCCCCTCAGGAGACTAAAAAGATTTGGCATGGGTCCTCAGATCCTCAAAAAATTCTACAGCTGCACCATCGAGAGCATCCTGACTGGTTGCATCACCGCCTGGTATGGCAACTGCTTGGCCTCTGACCGCAAGGCACTACAGAGGGTAGTGCGTACGGCCCAGTACATCACTGGGGCAAAGCTCCCTGCCATCCAGGACCTCTATACCAGGCGGTGTCAGAGGAAGGCCCTCAAAATTGTCAAAGACTCCAGTCACCCTAGTCATAGACTGTTCTCTCTGCTACCGCACGGCAAGCGGTACCGGAGTGCCAAGTCTAGGTCCAAAAGACTTCTCAACAGCTTCTACCCCCAAGCCATAAGACTCCTGAACAGCTAATCATGGCTACCCGGACTATTTGCACTGCCCCCCCACCCCATCCTTTTTACGCTGCTGCTACTCTGTTAAGTATTTATGCATAGTCACTTTAACTCTACCCACATGTACATATTACCTCAACTAGCCGGTGCCCCCGCACATTGACTATGCAACGGTACCCCCCTGTATATATAGCCTCCCTACTGTCACTTTATTCTATTGTATATATAGCCTCCCTACTGTCACTTTATTTTTTACTTCTGCTCTTTTTTTTCTCAACACTTTTTTGTTGTTGTTTTATTCTTACTTTTTTTGTTTAAAATAAATGCACTGTTGGTTAAGGGCTGTAAGTAAGCATTTCACTGTAATGTCTGCACCTGTTGTATTCGGCGCATGTGACCAATAAAATTTGATTTGATTTGATTTGATTCAGCTGTTAGAAGAGGCTTGCCTGGTTGGTTTCTGTTCAGCTGTTAGAAGAGGCTTGCCTGGTTGGTTTCTGTTCAGCTGTTAGAAGAGGCTTGCCTGGTTGGTTTCTGTTCAGCTGTCAGAAGAGGCTTGCCTGGTTGGTTTCTGTTCAGCTGTTAGAAGAGGCTTGCCTGGTTGGACTCTGTTCAGCTGTTAGAAGAGGCTTGCCTGGTTGGTTTCTGTTCAGCTGTTAGAAGAGGCTTGCCTGGTTGGTCTCTGTTCAGTTGTTTATGCTGAGGCAGTGAAGAAAGTAGAGGAAGATGGGTCAAGGGGGAGGGATCCTGAGAGGAGTGGTGGGAGTAGTAGATCTGTACCAGTACAGAGGGATAAACCAACAAGTGATATATGTTTCAGTAAGATTGGATTTTTAGCATTTATAGCAATGGTTATCAACTGTACTTCAGGGATGGAACGTAAATCTCAGAAAATTGAGGTTGTGGTGGCAGCTGCAGAGAGGTATTTGGATGTGCGAGACTTGACATCAGAAGAGTTACAGGGTGTGTTGAGTGGTGGCGTCCCATCCTTTCAGACTGTTAGCCTGAGGTAGGAATAAATAGATTAAAATAATGTAGTAGGGTGGGGGTTTTAGTGAGGGTAGGGTTAGATGGAAGGGTATTTAAATAGTGGAGTAGGGTGGGGGTTTTAGTGAGGGTAGGGTTAGATGGAAGGGTATTTAAATAGTGGAGTAGGGTGGTGGGTTTTAGTGAGGGTAGGGTTAGATGGAAGGGTATTTAAATAGTGGAGTAGGGTGGTGGGTTTTAGTGAGGGTAGGGTTAGATGGAAGGGTATTTAAATAGTGGAGTAGGGTGGTGGGTTTTTCTGTGTTTTTTTGTGAGTGTAGTGTTAGATGGTAGGGTGTTTGTTTATTCATTTTTTCAAGCAAAGTATAAGGTAGTTCTACTCCAGTCCAGTAGGTGGCGGTAATGCAACATTTATTGGATGCCAACGGCCGTTAAACCTCATCAAATAAGAAGAAGGAGGAGGAGGAGGGGGAGGGGGAGGGGGAGGGGGAGGGGGGGGGAGGAGGCGGATGAGGGGGAGGGGGAGGGGGGGGGGGGGGGGAGGCGGAGGAGGAGGAGGAGGGGGAGGGGGAGGAAATCGGGAAACCAAACCTTCCCAGCTTGTGCAATCTTGTTGGGGCGGAGTCAATTCCACAGGCAGTCAACCAACACAAGGACAATTACCTACATAACTGGCTGCATGTGTTCGACGAACTGCTCGTAACTTGTATTTTAAGGAGATTCAAGCAATTCTTTTACATAATTTCTCCAGTCGAGGTTGAACCGTATTCCACCGCTGCCAATATGTCGGATTTAGAGAGACTGAAGATGACGGGCGCTGGGAAAGCTATCGCCTTGTTGACGAGTGGCGGAGATGCACAAGGTACAGGATGATTAGGGAAACGGACAAACATCTGTCTAGCTATGCATGGCCTAGGGCTAGGCTGTGTTACATTTTAGTCATTTTAGCAGACGCTCTTATCCAGAGCGACTTACAGTTTGTGAGTTCATACATTATTTTATTTTTTCATACTGGCCCCCCGTGGGAATCAAACCCACAACCCTGGCGTTGCAAGCGCCATGCTGAGCTACATCCCTGTGTTAGTAGCATAATCAATACAGATCGTCGGTCATATGTTAACTTCTAGTTATTTTACTTTGTTCATGATTTTAAACTTGTTTTCTTTTACGCGAGTTGTTGACATGGGGTTTTGACAACTAAAAGGCAAGAAAGGGGGCTTGACAATATTATCCATGAAATGTGTTTTCGTGCATGTTGGCAGATATGACTCGTTCCACTTATAATGTTGTTAAAGTCGTAATCTCCTGGTTTTGTGTTCTCATCCGTCGATCCTCATCGTTTTATTATAATCAGTTTGCAAAATCTTTGTGGAAGCGTTACTTAAAACGCAAGGTGCGTTTGATTGAGATCACTCTATACGCCGGGTGAACGGATTCACAACTAATATGATGCTGTGAAAAATGTAAACTCTTCAACACCTCGCACTATGCGAGCTAGTCAAGCGCACCCCTATTGGTGCACCTACGTCGGTGGGTGTTATTGGGCTATACGTGCAGGATATCAGGTGAAAGACAGGAGGAACATTTTATTGCCCTTTGCATGTTTGATCAGGGACTGTCAAGGTTACAGCCTCAGCCTACCACATAATTAATCAGTGGAGGACCAACCAACTCAGTGAATTTCATGCAAATAGTAAAACCTTTAAAAAAGTTAGCCATTTTAAACTATATGAAATATGTTAATGTCACCAAATAACTGTTTTGCAGTGAAGGTCTACAGTAGCCTCTCTGGAGTAGCACCGTGGTTTAGCTGGAGGACAGCTAGTTTCTGTTCTCCTCTGGGTAAAATAATAATATGCCATTTAGCAGACGCTTTTATCCAAAGCGACTTACAGTCATGCGTGCATACATTTTTGTGTATGGGTGGTCCCGGGGATCGAACCCACTACCTTGGCGTTACAAGCGCCGTGCTCTACCAGCTGAGCTACAGAGGACCACATTGACAAGGAGGCTCATGGTTCTCAACCCCTTCCATAGACTTACACAGTAAATATTTACTCGAAGAGAGAGAAAGACAATAGTTTAACAAGGAGAAGCAGCAGAGAGCGAGCAAGAGAGAGCTAGCTATATTTTGTTAGATTTTTTTCACTTTCACACTGTAGCTAGCCATTGACGTCACCAGAACCGGACATTCAGGTATTTTGCCCCAAGTATTTCACCCTGCTGGGATGGTGTAAAACAAACTAGTCTACGCTGCATTATACACTGCAGTGACTTCTCCAAACAGGAGCCCTGGCCTGCCCAGCCTTTTTAGTGCTGACTAAAACCAGCATTTCTGTGTGTAACCGGTGTGAAATGGCTAGCTAGTTAGCGGTGCGCGCTAGTAGCATTTCAATTGGTGACGTCACTCGCTCTGAGACCTTGAAGTAGTTGTTTCCGTGGTTTTTGTGGAGCGACGGGTAACGGTGCTTCGAGGGTGACTGTTGTGGATGTGTGCAGAGGGTCCCTGGTTCAAGCCCAGGTAGGGGCGAGGAGAGGGACGGCAGCAACACTGTTACATGTGGAGCGACGGGTAACGGTGCTTCGAGGGTGACTGTTGTGGATGTGTGCAGAGGGTCCCTGGTTCAAGCCCAGGTAGGGGCGAGGAGAGGGACGGCAGCAACACTGTTACATGTGGAGCGACGGGTAACGGTGCTTCGAGGGTGACTGTTGTGGATGTGTGCAGAGGGTCCCTGGTTCAAGCCCAGGTAGGGGCGAGGAGAGGGACGGCAGCAACACTGTTACATGTGGAGCGACGGGTAACGGTGCTTCGAGGGTGACTGTTGTCGATGTGTGCAGAGGGTCCCTGGTTCAAGCCCAGGTAGGGGCGAGGAGAGGGACGGCAGCAACACTGTTACATGTGGAGCGACGGGTAACGGTGCTTCGAGGGTGACTGTTGTGGATGTGTGCAGAGGGTCCCTGGTTCAAGCCCAGGTAGGGGCGAGGAGAGGGACGGCAGCAACACTGTTACATGTGGAGCGACGGGTAACGGTGCTTCGAGGGTGACTGTTGTCGATGTGTGCAGAGGGTCCCTGGTTCAAGCCCAGGTAGGGGCGAGGAGAGGGACGGCAGCAACACTGTTACATGTGGAGCGACGGGTAACGGTGCTTCGAGGGTGACTGTTGTGGATGTGTGCAGAGGGTCCCTGGTTCAAGCCCAGGTAGGGGCGAGGAGAGGGACGGCAGCAACACTGTTACATGTGGAGCGACGGGTAACGGTGCTTCGAGGGTGACTGTTGTGGATGTGTGCACAGGGTCCCTGGTTCAAGCCCAGGTAGGGGCGAGGAGAGGGATGGCAGCAACACTGTTACATGTGGAGCGACGGGTAACGGTGCTTCGAGGGTGACTGTTGTGGATGTGTGCAGAGGGTCCCTGGTTCAAGCCCAGGTAGGGGCGAGGAGAGGGACGGCAGCAACACTGTTACATGTGGAGCGACGGGTAACGGTGCTTCGAGGGTGACTGTTGTGGATGTGTGCAGAGGGTCCCTGGTTCAAGCCCAGGTAGGGGCGAGGAGAGTTGATTATCAGTGGTCTTGAATGTCTTCCATTTCCTAATAGTTGCTCCCACAGTTGATTTCTTCAAACCAAGCTGCTTACCTATTGTAGATTCGGTCTTCCCAGCCTGGTGCAGGTCTACAATTTTGTTTCTGGTGTCCTTTGACAGCTCTTTGGTCTTGGCCATAGTGGAGTTTGGAGTGTGACTGAGGTTGTGGACAGGTGTCTTTTATACTGATAAGTTCAAACAGGTGCCATTAATACAGGTAACGAGTGGAGGACAGAGGAGCCTCTTAAAGAAGAAGTTACAGGTCTGTGAGAGCCAGAAATCTTGCTTGTTTGTAGGTCACCAAATACTTATTTTCCACCATAATTTGCAAATAAATTCATAAAAAATCCTACAATGTGATTTTCTTGATTTTTTTATTCTCAATTTGTCTGTCATAGTTGACGTGTACCTATGATGAAAATTACAGGCCTCTCATCTTTTTAAGTGGGAGAACTTGCACAATTGGTGGCTGACTAAATACTTTTTTTCCCCCACTGTATGTTGAGCAGGGTTTTGACAGTAAAGTTATTCATTAGCTATCTGGACACTGAATCCAACTGCTGAAGCTCTGTTCACCACCCGACAAAGTATCACTAACTAACCAATTACTGTCTAATCAAGTACTGTCCAAATATGCAAAAAATTACTAATAAAGATAGCTAGCTAACTTATGGCTAACATGACTTTAGCTACTTTTGGTTGTCAGCTCAATTAGCTAGCTATCTGTTGAAAAAACAAAGCTGGATAGCTGAGTTAACATTTTTTTCAAATTTATAGACGATTGACATATGGAATTTCTTCTTGAAAGAGGGTGAGAGATGCAGCTCAGCAAACACAGAGATGGTTGTTATATTTGCAGGAGTAAGTGAATAGATTTTGTGTGTGTGTTTACAATACAATGACTTAGCATCTACAGTAGCTACATAGATGGGTTGGCTGACAACGTCACGAAAATGATGTGCACGCTTCCATTGGGCAGAAGTTAGCCTGTTGTGATTCTGGATGGCCAGATTGCCAGCAAGAATGACACTGCCATGTGGGGAATCGTAAGTGGCTTATTTCAGCATGTTTCATCTTGTTTTGACTGAATTCATGTCAATGAAAATATGGCTAAAATTCGATATCTAGCTAACCAACACCTGTAACTATGTATTTGAAACAACAAGTGGTCATAGTGCAAATGTATTTGTTTTCAATAAACATTGGAGACTAAATATAGCTTACATGTTGTCAACAATCAAAGCCAACCTCATCTGTTTTGCCCCATGGTTGCACAAATGTCTATTTTGTTGCTAAGGCGACAGAGAACACAGGTATTGTTGTTAGTGAAGGGTAAGACAGTTGAATGTTAATCAGGTTTAAGATTGAGTGAACTGCTAATATCATTAAGGAACAGAAAAGATCCCAGATTTTACCTTTAGCTCAATTCAGGTAAACATTATTTGCCTGTTGTTCAAATCACATTTTATTAGTCACATACACGTGTTTAGCAGATGTTATAGCGGGTGTAGCGAAATGCGTGTGTTTCTAGCTCTGACAGTGCAGTAATATCTAACAAGTAATATCTAACAATTTCACAACATATACCCAATACACACATCTGAGTAAATCAATGGAATTAAGAATATATAAATAAATATATGGACGAGCAATGACAGAGCGGCATGGACTAAGATACAGTAGAATGTTATAGAATAGAATACAGTATATACATATGAGATGAGTAATGCAAGATATGGAAACATTATTAAAGTGACTAGTGTTCCATTTCTTAAAGTGGCCAGTGATTTCAATAGGCAGCAGCAGCCTCTAATGTGCTAGTGATGGCTATTTAACAGTCTGATGGCCTTGAGATAGAAGATGTTTTTCAGTCTCTCGGTCCCAGCTTTGATGCACCTGTACTGACCTCGCCTTCTGGATGATAGCGGGGTGAACAGGCAGTGGCTCGAGTGGTTGATGTCCTTGATGATCTTTTTGGCCTTCCTGTGACATCGGGTGCTGTAGGTGTCTTGGAGGGCGGGTAGTTTGCCCCCGGTAATGCGTTCATCAGACCGCACCACCCTCTGGAGAGCCCTGCAGTTGCGGGCGGTGCAGTTCCCGTACCAGGCGGTGATACAGCCCGACAGGATGCTCTCAATTGTGCATCTGTAAAAATGTGTAAGGGTTTTAGGTGCCAAGGCAAATTTCTTCAGCCTCCTGAGGTTGAAGAGGTGCTGTTGCGCCTTCTTCAACACACTGTCTGTGTGGGTGGGCCATTTCAGTTTGTCAGTGACGTGTACGCCGAGGAACTTGAAGCTGCGGTCCCGTCGATGTGGATAGGGGGGTGTTCCCTCTGCTGTTTCCTGAAGTCCATGATCATCTCCTTTGTTTTGTTGATGTTGAGTGAGAGGTTATTTTCCTGGCACCACACTCCCAGAGCCCTCACCTCCTCCCTGTAGGCGGTCTCGTCATTGTTGGTAATCAAGCCTACGACTGTTGTGTGATCTGCAAACTTGATGATTGAGTTGGAGGCGTGCTTGGCCACGCAGTCATGGGTGAACAGGGAGTGCAGGAGGGGGCTGAACACGCACCCTTGTGGGGCCCCAGTGTTGAGGATCAGCGAAGTGGGGGTGATGTTTCCTACCTTCACCACCTGGGGGTGCCCGTCAGGAAGTCCAGGACCCAGTTGCACAGGTCGGGGTTCAGACCCAGGGCCTCAAGCTTAATGATGAGCTTGGAGGGTTCAAAGGTGTTGAATGCTGAGCTATAGTCAATGAACAGCATTCTTACATAGGTATTCCTCTTGTCCAGATGGGATTGTGCAGTGTGATGGCGATTGCATCGTTTGTGGACCTATTGGGGCGGTAAGCAAATTGAAGTGGGTCTAGGGTGACAGGTAAGGTAGAGGTGATATGATCCTTGACTAGTCTCTCAAAGCACTTCATGATGACAGAAGTGAGTGCAACGGGGCGATAGTCATTTAGTTCAGTTACCTTTGCTTTCTTGAGTACAGGAACAATGGTGGCCATCTTGAAGCATGTGGGAACAGCAGACTGGGAAAGGGAGAGATTGAATATGTCCATAAACACACCAGCCAACTGGTCTGCACATGCTCTGAGGACGCGGCTAGGGATGCCGTCTGGGCCGGCAGCCTTGCGAGGGTTAACATGCTTAAATGTCTTAATCACGTCGGCCATGGAGAAGGAGAGGCCACAGTCCTTGGTAGTGGGCCTCGTCAGTGGCACTGTGTTATCCTCAAAGCGGGCGAAGAAGGTGTTTAGCTTGTCTGGAAGCAAGACGTCGGTGTGGGGTTTGAAAACAGCAGCCCTTGTGTTCTGTGCCAGTATTACCGAATATCCTGATATGGCACAAGTTCGGTATGAAGGTATGACAATCTGGATATCGCCCAAGCCTAGTTAGCGGTTATGTATGAAGGTTTAGCTTGGAATGTTTTTTTTGCCTTGTCACAGACACCTGTTGTGTTGTGCGTTGAAGTCCACAAGCGAAAGGAAAAGGTGAGAGGAGAGCGCGTAGATGCGAGAAGGAATTATCCAACGATCGAAGGGACCCGGCTACTATGAAAGTGAACTGTGTTTGCGGGTGATCAGGGATTTATTCGTTCAGTCTATTCTGTTAAAACGTGTCTTAAACGGAAGTAAACGGGGATAAAGTCTGCTAAATGGCTTATTATTATTATTATTATTATTATTATTATAAACCTACCTGAATTTGTCCAATAGAAACTCTTGTTTGCAACTGTTGGACTAATGATTACAGCCTAGATCAGCTAGATGCAGGAAAGAGTGTGCAAGGCGGTATAGAATGTGTCACTGTCTTTCACCTTGATTACTCCAAATTGTTCACAACCTGTGCACCTACGTTATAGGTTGTAGCAACCTTATGATGGGTATACGGAACATTTCAGTCTCATATACAGTGAGGGAAAAAAGTATTTGATCCCCTGCTGATTTTGTATGTTTGCCCACTGACAAAGAAATGATCAGTCTATAATTTTAATGGTAGGTTTATTTGAACAGTGAGAGACAGAATAACATCAACAAAATCCAGAGAAACGCATGTCAAAAAATTTTATAAATTGATTTTGCATTTTAATGAGGGAAAATAAGTATTTGACCCCCTCTCAATCAGAAAGATTTCTGTCTCCCAGGTGTCTTTTATACAGGTAACGAGCTGAAATTAGGAACACACTCTTAAAGGGAGTGCTCCTAATCTCAGCTTGTTACCTGTATAAAAGACACCTGTCCACAGAAGCAATCAATCAATCAATCAGATTCCAAACTCTCCACCATGGCCAAGACCAAAGAGCTCTCCAAGTATGTCAGGGAGTGTCTCAAGAAGAAGCACATTAAGGTCCTGGAGTGGCCTAGCCAGTCTCCAGACCTTAATCCCATAGAAAATCTGTGGAGGGAGCTGAAGGTTCGAGTTGCCAAACGTCAGCCTCGAAACCTTAATGATTGGAGAAGATCTGCAAAGAGGAGTGGGACAAAATCCCTCCTGAGATGTGTGCAAACCTGGTGGCCAACTACAAGAAACGTCTGACCTCTGTGATTGCCAACAAGGGTTTTTCCACCAAGTACTAAGTCATGTTTTGCAGAGGGGTCAAATACTTATTTCCCTCATTAAAATGCAAATCAATTTATAACATTTTGACATGCGTTTTTGTTGTTATTCTGTCTCTCACTGTTCAAATAAACCTACCATTAAATGTATAGACTGATCATGTCTTTGTCAGTGGGAAAACGTACAAAATCAGCAGGGGATTCCCTCACTGTAGTAGCCTAAACCTATCGATGTAACATTGAGCTGAGTGAATGGAATATGAATGACAGGTTATATTGAGCTGGGTGAATGGAATATGAATGACATGTTACATTGAGCTGGGTGAATGGAATATGAATGACATGTTACATTGAGCTGGGTGAATGGAATATGAATGACAGGCATTTAATAATAGAAATGACGCCATGCTCATTCAAAATGTCTGAACTCATTAACTTCCCTAATCTTAAATGTCACCGACCGACACTGGAAATAATCAGTAGAATACATTCTATCAAGATGATGGACTTGTGGATTTTGTATTATTTTGAACATGAAAAGTAATGTATAAAACAATATATGATCATAGAAATCTATAGTATGACGGATAAAATGTTTAATGCAATTTGTAATCTGACCCTCTGATATCCAGGGATGAATGCAGCCGTCCGCGCTGTGACCCGCATGGGGATATTTGTTGGAGCCAAGATGTATCTCATATACGAGGTACTATTCTACAGTTCGTTACTGTCTTAACGTTCGTTACCCTATGTCTTAACGTTCGTTACCCTATGTCTTAACGTTCGTTACCCTATGTCTTAACGTTCGTTACCCTATGTCTTAACGTTCGTTACCCTATGTCTTAACGTTCGTTACCCTATGTCTTAACGTTCGTTACCCTATGTCTTAACGTTCGTTACCCTATGTCTTAACGTTCGTTACCCTATGTCTTAACGTTCGTTACCCTATGTCTTAACGTTCGTTACCCTATGTCTTAACGTTCGTTACCCTATGTCTTAACGTTCGTTACCCTATGTCTTAACGTTCGTTACCCTATGTCTTAACGTTCGTTACCCTATGTCTTAACGTTCGTTACCCTATGTCTTAACGTTCGTTACCCTATGTCTTAACGTTCGTTACCCTATGTCTTAACGTTCGTTACCCTATGTCTTAACGTTCGTTACCCTATGTCTTAACGTTCGTTACCCTATGTCTTAACGTTCGTTACCCTGTCTTAACGTTCGTTACTCTACGTCTTACAGTTCGTTACTCTACGTCTTACAGTTCGTTACCCTACGTCTTACAGTTCGTTACTGTCTTAACGTTCGTTACTCAATGTCTTAAAGTTCGTTACTCTGTCTTACAGTTCGTTACCCTAAGTCTTACAGGTCGTTACCCTAAGTCTTACAGGTCGTTACCCTAAGTCTTACAGGTCGTTACCCTAAGTCTTACAGGTCGTTACCCTAAGGTACTCTAAGTCTTACAGGTCATAGGCTTCTTTGTTTCCTTTAACTGACAATATCATTAATATGACAATAGGATGTTCTGCTCCGTCATGACCAGTATTGATCTGATTGATCGATGTGATTGATGTTTCTCTCTCAGGGCTACCAGGGTCTGGTGGATGGAGGGGACAACATCAAGCTGGCCCACTGGCAGAGTGTCACCAACATCATACAGCAGGTAATGGGACAACATCAAGCTGGCCCACTGGCAGAGTGTCACCAACATCATACAGCAGGTAATGGGACAACATCAAGCTGGCCCACTGGCAGAGTGTCACCAACATCATACAGCAGGTAATGGGACAACATCAAGCTGGCCCACTGGCAGAGTGTCACCAACATCATACAGCAGGTAATGGGACAACATCAAGCTGGCCCACTGGCAGAGTGTCACCAACATCATACAGCAGGTAATGGGACAACATCAAGCTGGCCCACTGGCAGAGTGTCACCAACATCATACAGCAGGTAATGGGACAACATCAAGCTGGCCCACTGGCAGAGTGTCACCAACATCATACAGCAGGTAATGGGACAACATCAAGCTGGCCCACTGGCAGAGTGTCACCAACATCATACAGCAGGTAATGGGACAACATCAAGCTGGCCCACTGGCAGAGTGTCACCAACATCATACAGCAGGTAATGGGACAACATCAAGCTGGCCCACTGGCAGAGTGTCACCAACATCATACAGCAGGTAATGGGACAACATCAAGCTGGCCCACTGGCAGAGTGTCACCAACATCATACAGCAGGTAATGGTGACCTATAGTAGCTAATGCACTCTGGGATCAGGAGTCATGATCAGAGCCATTTACATGGGATGGTCAAAAGACTGGGACCAGAAATAGGCTCTGGCATTTCTAACACACCGGCCCATTTTCTTCCTTGAGGCCCCCATTATTACACAGATCATTATAATTGTGAAAAAAACAAAACAAGACCCAATATAATTTTTTTGGCCAGATGGCCAGTCCGCTCCTGGCTTGAGCTAATCTTTTACTGTGAGGAAGGGAGAAATATTTGAAGTGATCACCGACTGTCAGCAGGACAACATGATGAACTGTGTCTCTTCAACATTCTTCAATCTCTGGATTAGTCCATATTGTTATAGGCTTATCTGCGCCCCTCGGGAGGCCCTTGGTTAACTATTTAAAGGGTAGGAAGGGCCTCCCGAGGGGCGCAGCGGTCTAAGGCATCGCAGTGCTTGGGGTGTCACTACAGCCCCGGGTTCGATCCCAGGCTGTGCGGCGGCTGTTGGCCCAGCGTTGTCCGGGTTAGGGGAGGGTTTGGCTGGCCGGGATTTCCTTGTCCCATCGCGCTCTAGCAACTCCTTGTGGCGGGCCGGGCGCCTGCAAGCTGACTTCGGTTGCCAGTTGGACAGTGTTTCCTCCGACACGTTGGTTAAGCGAGCAGTGTGTCAAGAAGCAGTGCGGCTTGGCAGGGTCGTGTTTCGGAGGATGCATGGCTCTCGACCTTCGCCTCTCCCGAGTCCGTAGGGCAGTTGCAGCGATGGGACAAGACTGTAACCAATTTGATATCACGGAAAAAGAAATAACAAAGGGTAGGGAGATAGTTATGTTTTTGGGTTATTGCATATTTATTAACTCATTTCAGGATATCTTCTAAAATACCCACAATGCACTATTTCTCAACGTCATATGGAGGATCTACTCTGTGTTACGGAGTTTGTATGCTTGCTCGGTAGCTAGCTTAAGCTAACATTAGCCACTAACTATGCTAGCATGTAATTACATTCCAGACCAAGTGTAGGTGGTGATGAGCTACAATCAGGAAGTGTGATGTAAACAAGAAGCAGATGGGGGTACATGCGGCAATGCAGCATGCCCTTCACAGACTTTGTGGCTGTGTTATCTAGTGGGAACGCATTAACAAGGCAGGCTCTAGTTCCTTCTTCCCGTGAACTCAAAACTAAAGAGAAAATCATACCTGCTTGCTCTAATTTTGTAGTACCTCATCTGTTCTGTTCTTGTTTTTGTCAGATGTTACTATGGTATACTGAAGTATAATTACAAGCATTCCATAAGTGTCAAAGGCTTTTATTGACAATTACATTAAGTTTATGCAAAGAGTCAATATTTGCAGTGTTGACCCTTCTTTTTCAAGACCTCTGCAATCCGCCCTGGCATGCTGTCAATTAACTTCTGGGCCACATCCTGACTGATGGCAGCCCATTCTTGCATAATCAATGCTTGGAGTTTGTCAGAATTTGTGGGTTTTAGTTTGTCCACCCGCCTCTTGAGGATCGACCACAAGTTCTCAATGGGATTAAGGTCTGGGGAGTTTCCTGGCCATGGACCCAAAATGTCGATGTTTTGTTCCCCGAGCCACTTAGTTATCACTTTTGGCTTATGGCAAGGTGCTCCATCATGCTGGAAAAGGCATTGTTCGTCACCAAACTGTTCTTGGATGGTTGGGAGAAGTTGCTCTCGGAGGATGTGTTGGTACCATTCTTTATTCGTGGCTGTGTTCTTAGGCAAAATTGTGAGTGAGCCCACTCCCTTGGCTGAGAAGCAACCCCACACATGAATGGTCTCAGGATGCTTTACTGTTGGCATGACACAGGACTGATGGTAGCGCTCACCTTGTCTTCTCCGGACAAGGTGTTTTCCGGATGCCCCAAACAAACGGAAAAGGGATTCATCAGAGAAAATAACTTTACCCCAGTCCTCAGCAGTTTAATCCCTGTACCTTTTGCAGAATATCAGTCTGTCCCTGATGTTTTTCCTGGAGAGAAGTGGCTTCTTCGCTGCCCTTCTTGACACCAGGCCATCCTCCAAAAGTCTTCGCCTCACTGTGCGTGCAGATGCACTCACACCTGCCTGCTACCATTCCTGAGCAAGCTCTGCACTGGTGGTGCCCCGATGAATCAACTTTAGGAGACGGTCCTGGCGCTTGCCGGACTTTCTTGGGCGCCCTGACGCCTTCTTCACAACAATTGAACCTCTTTCCTTTAAGTTCTTGATGATCCGATAAATGGTTGATTTAGGTGCAATCTTACTAGCAGCAATATCCTTGCCTGTGAAGCCCTTTTTGTGCAAAGCAATGATGACGGCACGTGTTTCCTTGCAGGTAACCATGGTTAACAGAGTTAGAACAATGATTTCAAGCACCACCCTCCTTTTAAAGCTTCCAGTCTGTTATTCTAACTCAATCAGCATGACAGAATGATCTTCAGCCTTGTCCTCGTCAACACTCTCACCTGTGTTAACGAGAGAATCACTGACATGATGGCAGCTGGTCCTTTTGTGGCAGGGCTGAAATGCAGTGGAAATGTTTTTCTGGGATTAAATTCATTTTCAAGGCAAAGAGGGACTTTGCAATTAATTGCAATTCATCTGAACACTCTTCATAACATTCTGGAGTATATGCAAATTGCCATCATAAAAACTGAGGCAGCAGACTTTGTGAAAATTAATATTTGTGTCATTCTCAAAACCTTTGACCACGACTGTAATAATAATAATAATAATAATAATAATACATATGAGATGAGTAAAGCAGTATGTAAACATTATTAAAGTGACTAGTGTTCCATTATTAAAGTGGCCAGTGATTCCATGTCTATGTATAACACATTATTACACCACTACATATCTACAATACAACACATTATTACACCACTACTCTACCACTACATATCTACAATATAACACATTATTACACCACTACATATCTACAATACAACACATTATTACACCACTACATATCTACAATACAACACATTACACCACTACATATCTACAATACAACACATTATTACACCACTACATATCTACAATACAACACATTATTACACCACTACTCTACCACTACATATCTACAATACAACACATTATTACACCACTACATATCTACAATACAACACATTATTACACCACTACATATCTACAATACAACACATTATTACACCACTACATATCTACAATACAACACATTATTACATCACTACTCTACCACTACATATCTACAATACAACACATTATTACACCACTACTCTACCACTACATATCTACAATATAACACATTATTACACCACTACATATCTACAATACAACACATTATTACACCACTACATATCTACAATACAACACATTATTACACCACTACATATCTACAATACAACACATTATTACACCACTACTCTACCACTACATATCTACAATACAACACATTATTACACCACTACATATCTACAATACAACACATTACACCACTACATATCTACAATACAACACATTATTACACCACTACATATCTACAATACAACACATTATTACACCACTACTCTACCACTACATATCTACAATACAACACATTATTACACCACTACATATCTACAATACAACACATTATTACATCACTACTCTACCACTACATACACTATCGTTCAAAAGTTTGGGGTCACTTAGAAATGTCCTTGTTTTCGAAAGAAAAGCAATTTTTTTGTCAATTTAAAATGACATCAAATTGATCAGAAATACAGTGTAGACATTGTTAATGTTGTAAATGGCTATTGTAACTGGAAACGGCAGATTTTTAATGGAATATCTACATAGGCGTACAGAGGCCCATTATCAGCAACCATCAGTCCTGTGTTCCAATGGCACGTTGTGTTTGCTAATCCAAGTTTATCATTTTAAAAGGCTAATTGATCATTAGAAAACCGTTTTGCAATTATGTTGGATGACATATCGCTGCAGAATGCTGTGGTAACCATGCTGGTTAAGGGTGTCTTGAATTCTAAATAAATCACAGACAGTGTCACCAGCAAAGCACCCCCATACCATAACACCTCCTCCTCCATGCTTTACGGTGGGAACTACACATGCGGAGATCATCTGTTCACCCACACCGCGTCTCACAAAGACACGGCAGTTGGAACCAAATATCTCAAATTTGGACTCCAGACCAAAGGACACATTTCCACCGGTCTAATGTCCATTGCTCATGTTTCTTGGCCCAAGCAGGTCTCTTCTTATTATTTGTGTCCTTTAGTAGTGGTTTCTTTGCAGCAATTCGACCATGAAGGCCTGATTCACACAGTCCCCTCTGAACAGTTGATGTTGAGATGTGTCTGTTACTTGAACTCTGTGAAGCATTTATTTGGGCTGCAATTTCTGAGGCTGGTAACTCTAATTAACGTATCCTCTGCAGCAGAGGTAACTCTGGGTCTTTCATTCCTGTGGCGGTCCTCATGAGAGCCAGTTTCATCATATCGCTTGATGGTTTTTGCGACTGCACTTGAAGAAACTTTCAAAGTTCTTGAAATGTTCAGTATTGACTGACCTTCATGTCTTGAAGTAATGATGGACTGTTGTTTCTCTTTGCTTTTTTGAGCTGTTCTTGCCATAATATGGACTTGGTCTTTTACCAAATAGGGCTATCTTCGGTATACCACCCCTACCTTGTCACAACACAACTGATTGGCTCAAGAAGGAAAGAAATTCCACAAATTAACGTTTAACAAGGCACACCTGTTAATTGAAATGCATTCCAGGTGACTACCTCATGAAGCTGGTTGAGAGAATGCCAAGAGTGTGCAAAGCTGTCATCAAGGCAAAGGGTGGCTATTTGAAGAATCTCAAATATAAAACATATTTTAATTTGTTTAACACTTTTTTGGTTACTACATGATTCCATTTGTGTTATTTCATAGTTTTGATGTCTTCACTATTATTCTACAATGTAGAAAATAGTAAAACTAAAGAAAAGCCCTTGAATTAGTAGGTGTGTCCAAACTTTTGACTGGTACTGTACATTATCAAGCATTTCACACACGTACTGACTTAGCACTTGGTGGTCTATAGCAGCTTCCCACCAGAATGGGCTTTAGGTGAGGCAGGTGAACCTGTAGCCATATTACTTCAACAGCATTTAACATGAGATCCTCTCTAAGCTTTACAGGAATATGACTCTGAATATAAACAGCAACACCTCCCCCATTGGCGTTCCTGTCTCTTCTGTAGATGTTGTAACCATGTATTGCTATCATAGAAGGTATTATCTAAGTGAGTTTCAGAGATAGTCAGTATATGAATGTTATCTGTTACTAGCAAGTTACCGATTTCTTGAACCTCGTTTCTTAAGCAGTGCCTTCAGATGGTATTCACTTTTTCCACCTTTTGTTACGTACAAAGTGGGATTAAAATTGATTTAATTGTCTTTTATTAATGATCTACACAAAATATTCTGTACATTTCCAAGTGGAAGAAAAATTCATGTAAAGAATTAATGAAAATAAAACCCTACTCTGTGTGTGTGTGTGTGTGTGTGTGTGTGTGTGCGTGTATACTGTATCTTGATTAGATAAGTATTCAACCCTCTTAGTCAATACATGTTAGAATCACCTTTGGCCGCGATTTACAGCTGTGAGTCTTTCCATGGCAGGATTGTGCAACATTTGCCCATTATTCTTTTCAAAATTCTTCAAGCTCTGTCAAATTGGTTGTTGATCGTTGCTAGACAATCATTTAAAAATCAAATTAAATGTTATTTGCCACATGCGCCGAACACAACCGGTGTAGACCTTACAGTGAAATGCTTACTTAACAAGCCCTTAACCAACAATGCCGTTTTAAGAAAAAAAGTGTTAAGTAAAAAATAGACAAGTAGAAAAATAACAAATAATTAAAGAGCAGCAGTAAAATAAAATAAAATAATAATAATAATAATAAAATAACAGTAGGGAAGCTATATACAGGGGGTACCGGTACCGAGTCAATGTGCGGGGGCACCGGTTAGTCGAGGTAAATGAGGTAATATGTACATGTGGGTAGAGTTAAAGTAACTATGCATACATAATAAACAGAGTAGCAGCAGCATAAAAGAGGGGGTGGGGGGGGGGGGGCAATGCAAATAGTCTGGGTAGCCATGATTAGGGTAGCTGGGTAGCCATGATTGGGCGGCAGGAGCCGACTAGGTGAAAAATCTGTCGATGTGCCCTTGAGCTAGGCACTTAACCGTAATTGCTCCTGTAAGTCGCTCTGGATAAGAGCGTCTGCTAAATGACTAAAATGTAAATGTACTATTGTATTGTGGAGTAACTACAATGTTGTTGATCCATCCTCAGTTTTCTCCTATCGCTGTAACTGTTTTAAAGTCACCATTGGCCTCATGGTGAAATCCCTGAGAGGTTTCCTTCCTCTCCGGCAACTGAGTTAGGAAGGATGCCTATCTTTGTAGTGACTGGGTGTATTGATGCACCATCCAAAGTGTAATTAATAACTTCAAAGGGATATTCAATGTCTGCTTTTTTATTTACTTTTACATATCTACCAATAGGTGCCCTTCTTTGCGAGTCATTGGAAAACCTCCCTGGTCTTTGGTTGAATCTGTGTTTGAAATTCACTGCTCAACTGAGGGACCTTACAGATAATTGTATGTGTGGGGTACAGAGATGACGTAGTCATTCAAAAATCATGTTAAACATTATTATTGCATACAGAGTGAGTCCACGCAACTAATTAAGCAAATGTTTCCTGTGCTCGTGCTCCAGGATAGCAGGTTTTTGCCCCAGGAACCAAGACGTTTCTCACGATAGAGCTGCCGATGCTGACGGTGAAATGGCTGTGGTTTAGGGGACCCTTCGAGGACTGATGGGAGGTGGGGCCCGATGGACCCGAGCCAGCCGTAGAATCCATCATGGCTGAGGAAGGCGGAGTCTCAGACACCATACGGAACCAGAAGGAGGATTCCCCCTGGGATGGAAACAGGGTAGAGGACGATGGCACGGCAACCTCCGAGGTTGGCGAAGCTGTTTGATGTCTGGATTCCCAAAGCCAAATAATCACAATCAGTTCACCATTGACTGCTGGCGGGTGGCCTGGTTCCATTACTGGATAGCGGGATCTGTGGCATCCAGTAGCTCCATGAGAAGAGGCAGTCCCAAATCGGGAAAATCCAAGCAGCTGTCTTCGTTAGTTTGATGGCTAGCAGCTTAGCTAGCTAGCTAAGGTTTAGCGGCCCTGTCAAGCATGCTTTAAACTGTCTTCCTGGACAAGAAATAGCGGTCCTAGCTCTTAAATGCTAACCGCGTCGCGGAATCCGTGCAAAAACAAGTGCTGTATTTATAATCTAACAGATTGGCTACTTTTAGTCAAAAACAACAAACCGAGTAGCCAAATGTTTCCAGCATTCAGCTGCGCACTCTGATTCAGTGTTGCTTGCTTCTAAGCATAGAAGGATTTGAACTTGTCTGGTTCGCGTCACTGAGAAAGCTTGCGGCTAGGCTCCCCTTTGTAATCTGTGATAGTTTGCAAGCCCTGCCACATGACGCCCTGCCGGCGTAATAGGATTCGATCTTAGTCCTGTGTTGACGTTTTTACTGTATGATGGTTCGTCGGAGGTCGTTGCGGGATTTGTTACAAGCGGCCGAATTCGTGTCCCGCTCTTTGAAAGTGGCAGCTCTAGCCTTTAGCTCAATGCGGACTTTGCCTGTAATCCATGGCTTCTGGTTGGGATATGTACATACGATCACTGTGGGGACGTCGTCGTCAATGCACTTATTAATGAAGCCGGTGACTGATGTGGTAAACTCCTCCAATGTTATCGGATGAATCCCAGAACATATTCCAGTCTGTGCTAGAGAAACAGTCCTGTAGCTTAGTATCCACTTCATCGGAACACCTCCGTATTGAGCTGGTACTTCCTGTTTTTGAGTTTTTGCTTGTAAGCAGGAATCAGGAGGATAGAGTTATGGTCAGATTTGCCAAATGGAGGGCAAGGGAGCGCTTTGTATGTGTGGAGTAAAGGTGATCTAGAGTTGCACAGGTGACATGCTTGTAAAAATGAGGTAAGACGGATTTCAGTTTCCCTGCATTAAAATCACCGGCCACTAGGAGTGCTGCCTCAGGATGTGCATTTTCTTGTTTGCGTGGAATATGGAACCAAATACTACACTTTTTACTACTTTTAATACACATACTGTGAATTTGTCAATACTTTTGGTTCCCTAAAAGGGGGGAACTATGTACAAAAAGTGCTGTAATTTCGAAACGGGTCACCCGACATGGATGACAATACTCTCAAATTAAAGCTGACAGTCTGCACTTTAACCTTTTTTTTATTTTGTTGATTTTGTACCTTTATTTAACCAGGTAAGCCAGTTGAGAACAAGTTCTTATTTACAACTGCGACCTGGCCAATTTAAAAACAACAACACAGAGTTACATATGGGGTAAACGAAACAAACAGTCAAAAAAACAGGCTATTTACACGAGGACACTACAGAACACACGACCGCACTGCTACGCCATCTTGGAAACACCTCATAGTCATTGTATTGTTTCAAATCCAAAGTGCTGGAGTACAGAGTCAAAACAACAACAAAAATGGTCACTGTCTCACTATCCTCTGTTCTCTCCCTCCCTCCCTGTCTAGTTCTTCTTGTCAGATGGTAAGTTCTTTCTGCATGTGGTGCTGTAGCCTGTAGCAATCACCAGTCTCATCAGTAGATAAATAGCAGAGATGTAATTGTCGCGATCTTATGTTCTAATGCATTTTTTAACTCTTATCAATGTTTTAAAGCAGTCTAATTCAGTGTTTGTGTGTGTGTGTATTGTTGAATGTTATACAACGGGTGGTTCTGATTTTGAATGCTGATTGGTTAAAACCGCATTCCAGCCGGTGTCTGTTCCAAAAGTTACCACCGGCTAAATCTATGACGTTAAAATGCTTATTTACTCTGTTCCATCTGACTGCACAATCCACAGTCTCATCAGCCCAGCCAGGCAATTTATAAACTTGATCTTCACTATAAAAAGCATCTAGACATTCTCACATTTCTTTTAGACAAACATTTAGTTTTCAACAGCGGAGATTTGTATAAACCTTGCTCTCTGTCTCTCCGACATTTGCAACATTGTTTCAATATTCAAATTCGATTTCCAGCTGTAATGAATGTTTCGGGAGCCGGGATGAGACAGACAGACAGGCAGGCAAAGTTTCTCAGCCAGTCGAAATCATGAATCAGCTGGAATGATTTTTATGGATACTGCGCATTTGGAAAGTATTCAGACCCCTTCCCTTTTTCCACATTTTGTTACGTAACAGCCTTATACTAAAATTGATTAAATAAATACAAATCCTCATCAATCTACACACAATACCCCATAATGACAAAGCGAAAAAAGTTTTTTTTTGTAATTACAAAATGAAAGTACCTTATTTACATAAGTATTCAGACCCTTTGCTATGAGACTCGAAATTGAGCTCAGGTGCATCCTGTTTCCATTGATCATCCTTGAGATGTTTCTACAACTTGATTGGAGTCCACCTGTGGTAAATTCAATTGATTGGACATGATTTGGAAAGGCCCACACCTGTCTATATAAGGTCCCACAGTTGACAATGTATGTCAGAGCAAAAACCAAGCCATGAGGTCGAAGAAATTGTCCGTAGAGCTCCGAGACAGGATTGTGTCGAGGCACAGATCTGGGGAAGGGTACCAAAACATTTCTGCAGCATTGAAGGTCCCCAAGAACACAGTGGCCTCCATCATTCTTAAATGGAAGAAGTTTGGAACCACCAAGACTCTTCCTAGAGCTGGCCACCCGGCCAAACTGAACAATCAGGGGTGAAGAGCCTTGGTCAGGGAGGAGACCAAGACAGAGTTCCTATGTGGAGATGGAGAACCTTCCAGAAGGACAACAATCTCAGCAGCACTCCACCAATCAGGCCTTTATGGTAGAGTGGCCAGACGGAAGCCACTCCTCAGTAAAAGGCACATGACAGCCCGCTTGGAGTTTGCCCAAAGGCACCTAAAGGACTCAGACCATGAGAAACAAGATTCTCTGGTCTGATGAAACCAAGATTGAACTCTTTGGCCTGAATGCCAAGCGTCACGTCTGGAGGAAACCTGGTACCATCCCTATGGTGAAGCATGGTGGTGGCAGCATCATGCTGTGGGGATGTTTTTCAGCGGCAGGGACTGAGAGACTAGTCAGGATCGAGGGAAAGATGAACGGAGCAAAGAACAGAGAGATCCTTGATGAAAACCTGCTCAGGACCTCAGACTGGGGCGAAGGTTCACCTTCCAACAGGACAACAACCCTAAGCACACAGCCAAGACAACGCAGGAGAGGCTTCGGGACAAGTCTCTGAATGTCCTTGAGTGGCCCAGCCACAGCCTGGACTTGAACCCGATCGAACATCTCTGGAGAGACCTGAAAATAGCTGTGCAGCGACGCTCCCCATCCAACCTGACAGAGCTTGAGAGGATCTGCAGAGAAGAATGGGAGAAACTCCCCAAATACAGGTGTGCCAAGCATGTAGCGTCATACCCAAGAAGACTCAAGGCTGTAATCGCTGCCAAAGGTGATTCAACAAAGCACTGAGTAAAGGGTCTGAATACTTATGTAAAAATGTTTTTATTTTTATTATATACATTTGCAACCATTTCTCTAAACCTGTTTTTGCTTTGTCATTATGGGGTATTGTGTGTAGATTGAGGGGGGGACTATTCAATCCATTTTAGAATAAGGCTATAACGTAACAAAATGTGGGAAACGTCAAGGGGTCTGAATACTTTCCAAAAGCACTGTATATAGAAATATCAATTGAAAGAAGGTAAAACGAAGTGCAGCTAGTTTCTTTCCAGCTTCAGTTTGAAGTGATTGTGTTAGCTGTGTTGTTGGCTAGTTCCTCTGACGAGAGAGCACATTTTCTATGCCAGGCGAAATCGCGCCACATTAGCTCATTGTTATGGATTTATCCAAATGTCACTAGAAAACAGCTTAAACAAATGCAGCTTCTGTTGTTATTCTGGCTGCACTGTTTGACGTGACTGTAAGTTAGCCATAGTTGGCTAGCTAGCAAGCAAGGGATAAGAACGTTGCCAGCCAGTATGAAAATGGAACATTTAGAACGAACGACTGGGTCGCGTCCATAGATACAGAACAAAAAGACTGAACGACTGGGTCGCGTCCATAGATACAGAACAAAAAGACTGAACGACTGGGTCGCGTCAATAGATACAGAACAAAAAGACTGAACGACTGGGTCGCGTCTCTGCCGAACCAATAGAACGAACAATCAGCTGGCTTTGGTAGCAACCCTAGATTTGTGTCGGGACTATATCTTGTTGAAGGATGAAATAGTATGAATAAATTAATCCAAATAACGTTTTTAATGAAAACTTGTACATTATTATTTGAATATGATGGTAACCCGTTGTATAAATGAGATGATGCCCTCAAAGCCGGTGTTTGGAGGACTTCGACCCGTGCCAGTATATCCTCCAAACACCGGCTTCTCGGGCATTATCACTTAACTGTTTGTTCTCAGAGTTGCTGTATGAAGACTGTTTGAGATGTCCCTCCCTTGCCTGTTCAGCTCCTGTCCTGTTATTAATGTGTGGGTCTACTGCTTTGCATTGCAATGGTACAATCCATTGCTATGCAGTTGTTAACTCTTAGTCTGCAATGCTATTTCTGATTTCAAAGCGCTGCATGGTCAATCCGACGTCCTGCATTAAGGTGATACGGCCTCTGCAGAAGTCAGGACATTCATACTTCTTGCAGAGCAGAGATGTTGTGTTTATACAGGCCCTCCCGCCCCCCACCTACCGTCAACAAATCATGTCAATGCGGAGCTATACGGAGTTCCGCATTTTGCAACATTTGGAAGGCGCGCAGCGGTACGGAGCTCAGTTTGGCCTCCGCGTGCCTCCGGATTGCCTCACACCCTCCATATGGAGCCACAGACCACATTTTCAGATCAAGCATGAATTGGCTTTAAGAAATGCAGCCTGTACAATTTAGCTAGCTAGACAAACACCAACAACACAGCATCAATTGGCTTTTAGTGTGGAGCTGTGACATGTAACTATAGCTACCTCAGCCCTACTAAATATATCTGCCGGTGCTTTGTTGAGTATTTGCTGTTTCTGTGTTCTGAATCTCGTTTTTCTATGCTGTAATCTATGGTATAACATTCCATCTCATCAATGCTGGTGGAGAGGGAGAGAGAGAGACTACTTAAGATCACACAGGCCACCAGATAAGACAGGAGATTTACACCAGATAGGACAGATTGACCCTAACTCCCCGGCACATAGACTACTGCAGCGTAGATACTGGAGACTGTCTGTGATTCAGTCTGTGACTGTCTTGTCTGTTGTCTCTCCCTCAGGGTGGCACGGTGATCGGCAGTGCTCGCTGTAAGGCCTTTACCACGCGGGACGGTCGCCTGGCAGCAGCCTTTAACCTGGTGAAGAGAGGCATCACCAACCTCTGTGTGTGTGGAGGAGACGGCAGCCTCACCGGAGCCAACATCTTCAGGACTGAGTGGAGTGGACTGCTGGCTGAACTGGTACAGAAAGGTAACGCGCTCTTAAAGCAGTTACTCATTCTGTAATAAACACATTATGCTTTATACTTCCTTGGCTTTTCCCAGTCATTTCACCATATTTTTTAAAGGATATTAGGATATGGCATCCAGTATTTTTTACACTGACTACAGTGTGTTAGCTTGTCTGTGGGTTAGCTTGTCAGTGTGTTAGCTTGTCAGTGTGTTAGCTTGTCAGTGTGTTAGCTTGTCTGTGGGTTAGCTTGTCAGTGTGTTAGCTTGTCAGTGTGTTAGCTTGTCAGTGTGTTAGCTTGTCAGTGTGTTAGCTTGTCTGTGGGTTAGCTTGTCAGTGGGTTAGCTTGTCAGTGGGTTAGCTTGTCAGTGGGTTAGCTTGTCAGTGTGTTAGCTTGTCAGTGTGTTAGCTTGTCTGTGGGTTAGCTTGTCTGTGGGTTAGCTTGTCTGTGGGTTAGCTTGTCTGTGGGTTAGCTTGTCTGTGGGTTAGCTTGTCTGTGGGTTAGCTTGTCAGTGTGTTAGCTTGTCAGTGTGTTAGCTTGTCAGTGTGTTAGCTTGTCAGTGTGTTAGCTTGTCAGTGTGTTAGCTTGTCAGTGTGTTAGCTTGTCAGTGTGTTAGCTTGTCTGTGTGTTAGCTTGTCTATGTGTTAGCTTGTCAGTGTGTTAGCTTGTCTGTGTGTTACAGTTGTCTGTGTGTCCTCCAGGTCGGATCACAGACACCCTAGCGAAACAGCATAATCACCTGAACATCGTAGGGCTGGTTGGATCTATAGACAACGACTTCTGTGGGACAGACATGACGATAGGAGCTGACTCCGCCCTGCATCGCATCATGGAGATAGTGGATGCCATCACCACCACAGCACAGAGGTACACACAGCTTCGTTAGTCATTCAGCAGACGTTCTGATCCAGAGAGACTCAGTTAGTGCATTCCTTTTCAGATAGCTAGGTGGCACCACCACATGGGTCTTTCTAGAAATAATGTGGCCATGTGTAAAAAAAAGAAAGCAGCCACTTTTCGAATAATTATGTTTTTAGGCCTTGCCAATGCATGGATATTCAAATTATTATTACATTCTAAAATATGTGAGAATATGGACTTGCCTGACTAAATACATTATTTAAAACATTTTATGAGGTGAGCCATGCGATAAAAAGAAAAAAGAATAATAACATTATAAAATAAAAGTTGTACCCCTTGTAATAATACTAAACACATTTTTTTGGGACAGAATATCTAAAAAAGGTATAATCTTGGTAAATGATATCATCGGTAGGACTGGTGGAGTTATAGACAGCCGTCCCATATAGATTGCAAAATAGTTGGGAAGAGATTTTTGACGTACCGATTCCATGGCATAGTGTTTATGAACTGACACGCAAAACGACGCCGGATTCAAAACTTTGAATTGTTCAATTTAAATGATTATATAAAATTCTTGCTACCAATAGAATGTTATTTATATGGGGGATACAATCTTCCCAGCTCTGCAGATTTGGCTGTGAAGAGACAGAATCATTAGATCATTTGTTTTGGTTCTGTCCATTTGTAGCTTGTTTTTGGTCACAGGTCCAGGAATGGCTGAAGGATTGCAATATTTACCTGGAGCTAACCCTGCAGATAGCACTACTGGGTGATCTGAAAAGTCATAGTCAATCGATCAATAATAGAATAATACTTTTAGCAAAAATGTTTTATTTTTAATTCACAATCTGTAGAAGCAATGAGAATAGAAAGGTTCAGAACTTTTGTAAAACATCACAGTACGGTTGAAAAATATATGGCAAATAGAAATCCAACATGGATATGAGAGAAGAAAAAACCATATGGGGGATTGGAAGTAATGCAGACAATTACATTGATGGAAGTTACAATCTATCTGCAATATTAAAGTTGATCTACCCCCTAATAAATAAATAAATAATAATAATAACCAACCCACTTAGAAGTGTTTACTTCAGGCTGACTACTATCATCTATTGAGTTGCAACGTCCCATAAATTGAATGTCCACTTTAAATTGAATACTTAAAGTATCTACAAAATGAGTTTTGCAGCGACATAATTCAAAAGGAAGGCTACAGATTGTTTCCTTTTACTGTTTGCAAATGATTATTTTGATTCCCATGATTCAATTCACCGCGATCTAACCAAACCCAAACTACTACAATGGCGAAGCACATCATTCAGTTAGTCAATGTATCTGCTATCATTTCTTATAACCGACAATAACTTTTGAACATCAGATCGGCATTTACTTAACTAAATTCCGGCTTCAATTTACAGTTACTTGATAATAAGACAGATGATCGTGGATTTGCTACCAACGGGACTCTCGTAACTGCAATATTCTCTGTTTTCTGAAACATGGCCTTCGGAGAAGATACCCCCCATGGCTATCCAACACAATGGATTTTCCATTCACCAAGTGGACAAAACAGTGGAGTCAGGGAAATAGAGAGGGGGAGGGGTTTGCCTCTTCATCAACGACAAATGGTGTTCTGACTCGAGTGCAGTGGATGTCTCTACCCATTGTTCACCCGTCTTGGAATACCTGATGGTCAAATGCTGACCCTTCTACCTCCCGGGGAGTTTTCAGCTGTTATCGTGACTGTTGTATACATTCCACCTCAGGACAAGAAATATAACAAGCTGGTGAACTATATGAGGCTCTAAACAAGCAGGAAATGTTGTTGACGGCAATTTTAATTCCGCATCATTAAGACACGTTGTGCCCAACTTCCATCAACACTTCTCCCTCGCCACTAGGGGCGATGAACTCATAGACCACTGTTACTCTACCCACAAGCAAGCATACAAGACCCTCCCTCGTCCTCCATTCGGCAGATCAGATCATGACTCCATACTCCTGCTTCCTGTTTACGAGCAGACGCTCAAACAGGAAGTACCTGTGACTCGCTCTGTTGAGAAATGGTCTCCAGAATCGGAGGTTATGCTACAGGACTGCTCTGCTAGCTCTGACTGGAATATGTTCCGAGACTCCCCCAACAACATCGACGCGCTAACCACCTCCGTCACAAGCTTCATTAGGAAATGCAGCGTTGACGATGTTCCCACAGTAATGGTTTGCTGCTTCCCCAATCAAAGCTAAAGGACAGGGCTACCGCACAAAGACAACCCTGAGATTATGGCTGAGGACAGGAACAAGTGCAAGAAGTCAAATTACGACCACTACAGACTCATCAAACGAGCAAAAGAACAATATAGGAATAAGGTGGAATCATATTACACAGCTCTGACGCAGCATGTGGCAGTCAATTACAGATTACAAAGGAAGACCCAGCTGTGATCTGCCCAACGATGCCTATCTACCAGACGAACTCGATGCATTTTATGCACGCTTCGACAATAACAACCCCGTACCGTGCGTGAGGGCCCCCACCGACCCAGAGGACTGGGTGATCTCGCTCTCAGAGGCCGGCTTGAGTAAGGTCTTTATTCAGGTGAACACTTGCAAGGCGGAGGGGCCAGACAGTATGCCTGGGTGCATTCTCAGAGCATGCGCAGAACAGCTGGCTGGCATATTGAGTTTGAGTTGAGTTTTGAGTTTGAGTTTATTTTTACAGGGACAGTGCACATTAATCAACGTTTCAGTAAAAGTGCCGGTTTTAGCCAGCCGGCTAATTTTCAACCGCAGTCCCTGGGCAGGTTATTAAAAACAATTACAATATGGACAATAACAACATAGAACAAGACATAGCATACAGACATAGCAACATAGGACAAACAAGACGTAGCATACAGACCGAGCAACATAGAACAAAAAGCAGCAAGACAAAATTCATAAAAGCAACAAAATGTTTCCACACCTCACAAGTTACAGACAACAGACATGGAAAGCGGCAACACACAGCTAGGGACCATGTTCACAAATCTGATTGACCTTTAGCCATGTCTTCAAGCATTTTGTGAAAGTGTGATATGTGGTGCAGTTGTGTGTGTCTGATGGCAGTGTATTCCAGACATGGGAAGCTCTCACAGAAAAAGCAGATTTACTAAAGGTGCTTTTCCTTAGGGGAACTACACAGTCACCTCTCATGGCAGACCTTGTGGATCTGCTGCCATATGTTTGGTTTTTCTGTTTAACAAAAATACTGAGTGGAGGGGGAGCCAAGCCATTTAGGATCTTGAATACAAGACATGCATCGGTGTATTGCACAAGATTTTCCCAACTCAGGAGCTCATGCTTTCTAAGGATGTGACAGTGATGATGGCTATTGGGCTTCCTATCAAGCACTTTGAGAGCCTGTTTGTAGACAGACTGAATAGGTCTTACTGTTGTACAGCAAGCTTGGGCCCAACTAGTCAAGCAGTATGTTAAGTGGGGGAGTATCATAGATTTGAAGTACAGTTTTGCTACCTCTGTAGTCAAACAATTTCGTATAAATCGGAAATCGTATTCACGGTTATTTTTCAACCTCTCCTTGTCCCAGTCTGTAGTCCCCACATGTCTTAAGGTGACCACCATCATTCCTGTTCCAGAACTCTAATGCTTCATGCCACAATGACTACTGCCCCAACAGATCCATAGACGACGCAATCTCAATTGCACTTCACATGGCCCTCACTCATCTAGATAAGAGGAATACCGATGTGAGAATGCTGTTCATTGACTACAGTTCAGCATTCAAGCTTAGGACCCTGGGACTGAACACCTCCCTCTGCAACTGGATCCTGGACTTCCTGACGGGCCTTCCCCAGGTGGTGAGAGTAGGCAACATCATACCTGCCACGCTGACCCTAAACACGGGGGCCCCTCAGGGGTGTGTGCTTCAGTGGAGGCTGGTGGAAGGAGCAATAGGAGGGGCTCATTGTAATGGCTGGAATGTAATAAATGGATCGAAGTCAAACGTGGTTTCTGTATGTTTGATACCGTTTCATTGGTTCCATTCCAGCCATTACAATGAGCTCCTCCTCCTATAGCCCCTCCCACCAGCCTCCTCTGGTGTGCTTGGTCCCCTCCCGTACTCCCTGTTCACACACGACACCAACACCATCATCAAGTTCACTGACGACATGACGGTGGTAGGGCTGATCACCGACGGCAATGAGTCCGACTACATGGAGGAGGTCAGAGACTTAGCAGTGTGGGGCCGAGCACGCCCCCGTCCACATCAAAGGGGCTGCAGTGAGGCAGGTCGGAGCTTCAAGTTCCTCGGTGTCCAAATCACTAAGGACTTCAAATGGTCCAAACACACACACGCACAGTAGTGAAGAATGCGTGACAGCGCCTCTTCCCCCTCAGGAGGTGTAAAATGTTTGGCATCCTCATAAAGTTCTACAGCTGCACCATTGAGAGCATCTTTACTTGCTGCATCCCTGCTTGGTATGGCAACAGCACCGCCTTCAATCGCATGGCGCTACAGAGGGTGGTGCGGACAACCCAGTACATCACTGGGGCCGAGCTCCCTGCCATCAAGGACCTCTATATCAGGCGGTGTGACAGGAAGGTCGGGAAAATCGTTCAAGACTCCAGCCATCCAAGCCATAGACTGTTCTCTCTGCTTCCGCACGGCAAGAGGTACCGGAGCATCAAGTCTGACACCAACAGGGTCCTGAACAGCTTCTATGGTCCTCTGTAGCTCTGACACCAATAGGGTCCTGAACAGCTTCTCTGGTCCTCTGTAGCTCAGCTGGTAGAGCACGGCGCTTGTAACACCAGGGTAATGGGTTCGATCCCCGGGACCACCCATACGTAAAAATGTATGCGCACATGACTGTAAGTCGCTTCGGATAAAAGCGTCTGCTAAATGGCATTATTATTATTATTATTATTATATCCCCAAGCAATAACACTGCTAAATAGTTAACAAAATGGCTACACGGATGATCTTGTTTTTTTATTTTTGCACTGTCTCTATGCAGGGCCCTACACACTCACACACACACTCACACACACTGACACTCCAACACACACACGCGCACACACACACACTCCATTTGCTCACACACACATTTATACTGACTCTACACACACTCACATACTATCATCATATACGCTGCTGCTACTCTGTTTATCTTATATCCTGATGCCTAGACACCTTACCCCTATACATATCTACCTCCATCACTCCAGTATCCCTGTCACCTTACCCCTATACATATCTACCTCCATCACTCCAGTATCCCTGTCCCCTTACCCCTATACATATCCACCTCCATCACTCCAGTATCCCTGTCCCCTTACCCCTATACATATCTACCTCCATCACTCCAGTATCCCTGTCCCCTTACCCCTATACATATCTACCTCCATCACTCCAGTATCCCTGCACATTGTTAATATGGTACTGGAACTGACCCTGTATATAGTCCCCTTACCCCTATACATATCTACCTCCATCACTCCAGTATCCCTGCACATTGTTAATATGGTACTGGAACTGACCCTGTATATAGTCCCCTTACCCCTATACATATCTACCTCCATCACTCCAGTATCCCTGCACATTGTTAATATGGTACTGGAACTGACCCTGTATATAGTCCCCTTACCCCTATACATATCTACCTCCATCACTCCAGTATCCCTGTCCCCTTACCCCTATACATATCTACCTCCATCACTCCAGTATCCCTGCACATTGTTAATATGGTACTGGAACTGACCCCGTATATAGTCCCCTGACCCCTATACATATCTACCTCCATCACTCCAGTATCCCTGTCCCCTTACCCCTATACATATCTACCTCCATCACTCCAGTATCCCTGTCCCCTTACCCCTATACATATCTACCTCCATCACTCCAGTATCCCTGTCCCCTTACCCCTATACATATCTACCTCCATCACTCCAGTGTCGCTGTCCCCTTACCCCTATACATATCTACCTCCATCACTCCAGTATCGCTGTCCCCTTACCCCTATACATATCTACCTCCATCACTCCAGTATCCCTGTCCCCTTACCCCTATACATATCTACCTCCATCACTCCAGTATCCCTGCACATTGTTAATATGGTATTGAACTGACCCTGTATATAGTCACCTGACCCCTATACATATCCACCTCCATCACTCCAGTATCCCTGCACATTGTTAATATGGTACTGGAACTGACCCTGTACAGGTATGTATGACTGAGTATGTGTATGACTGTGTATGTCAGTATACAGTGCATTCGGAAAGTATTCAGACCCCTTTACTTTTTCCACATTTTGTTACGTTGCAGTCTTATTCTAAAATGGATTAAATTGTTATTTTTTCCTCATCAATCTACACACAATACAGTATGTACATGTAGGTAGGGGTAAAAGTGACTAGTCTATCAGGATAGATAATAAACAGAGTAGCAGCAGTGTTGGTAGTTGAGGTAATATGTACATGTAGGTAGGGGTAAAAGTGACTAGTCAATCAGGATAGATAATAAACAGAGTAGCAGCAGTGTGTGTGAGAAGCGTAAGTTCAGTTCTTAAGTTCTATGACAACATTAATGTGGTTTGTACTATAATGCTTTTTAAATCAGTTCTGATTATGAAGTTTTTTTTTTACAGCCACCAGCGTACATTTGTCCTGGAAGTCATGGGGCGCCACTGTGGGTAAGTTAAGTTCCGCTACGTTAATGTTGTGGTAACTTCTCTAAAACAGGCTATTCCATTGCATTAACGTTCTCTCTCTCTGCAGGTATCTAGCGTTGGTGTCAGCGCTGGCTTCCGGAGCAGACTGGCTCTTCATCCCAGAGGCTCCACCATTAGAGGGCTGGGAGGACCACATGTGTGCCCGTCTGGAGCATGTGAGACTGGGGCTGGGAATAGTTCGATGTCCTGTCCTGTCCTGTTCTATCCTGTTCTGTCCTGTCCTGTTCTGTCCTGTCCTGTCCTGTTTTGTTCTGTCCTGTCCTGTTTTGTCCTGTCCTGTTCTATCCTGTTCTGTTCTATCCTGTCCTGTCCTGTCCTGTTCTATCCTGTTCTGTTCTATACTGAACAAAAATATAAACGCAACATGCAACAATTTCTAAGATAGTACGGAGTTACATATTCATATAAGGAAATCAGTCAATTGAAATAAATAAATTAGGCCCTAATCTATGGATTTCACATGACTGGGCAGGGGCGCAGCCATTGGTGGGCCTGGGAGGACTAGGTCCACCCACTTGGGAGCCAGGCCCAACCAATCAGAATGAGTTTTTCCCCCACAAAAGGTCTATATTACAGACAGAAATACTCCTTAATATAGATTTTAGAGGTACCTTTTATTGTCCCCAGCACAAGACCTGTGTAATGATCAGCTTCTTGATATGCCACACCTGCCAGGTGGATGGATTATCTTGGCAAAGGAGAAACGCTCACTAACAGGGATGTAAACAAATGTGGCCCAACATTTGCGAGAAATGAGCTTTTGTGCGTCTGGAAAATGTCTGGGATTTTCTTTTTCAGATGATAGTAATAATATAATAACATGCCATTTAGCAGACGCTTTTATCCAAAGCCACTTACAGTCATGTGTGCATACATTTGTTTTACGTATGGGTGGTCCCGGGGATCGAACCCACTACCCTGGCGTTACAAGCGCCATGCTCTACCAATTGAGCTACAGAGGACCGTGAAACATGGGACCAACACTTTATGTCAGGGCTGCCCAGCCCTCTTCCTAGAGATCTACCGTCCTGTAGGTTTTCAGTCCAACCCTAATTTAGCATATCTGATTCAGCTAGTTAAGGTCTTGTTGAGCAGCTAATAAGTAGAATCAGGTGTGTTAAATTAGGGTTGGACTGGAAACCCACAGGACAGTAGATCTCCAGGAAGTGGAATGGGCAGCCAGGTTTACGTCAATCAAATTTCAATCAAATGTATTTATAAAGCCCTTTTTACATCAGCAGATGTCACAAAGTGCTATACAGAAACCCAGCCTAAAACCCCAAACAGCAAGCAATGCAGATGTAGAAGCACGGTGGCTAGGAAAAACACTGTGGCCCCGTCCGACGATACCCCCGGATAGGGCCAACCAGGCAGGATATACCCCCACCTATGTTTCCAAAGCACATCCCCCACACCACTAGATGGATATCAACAGACCACCAACTTCCTACCCTGAGATAAGGCTGAGTATAGCCCACAGAGACCTCCTTCACCACACAAGCCCGAGGGGGCACAAGACCGGACAGGAAGATCACGTCAGTGATTCAACCCTCTCAAGTCGAGTGTAGCGCAAAAAACCCTGGCACGACGTGACAGACCCCTCCTAGAGACGGCATGGAAAGCACCAGTAAGCCAGTGACTCAGCCCCCGTGATTGGGTCAGAGGCAGAGAATCCCAGTGGAGAGAGGGGAGCCGGCCAGGCAGAGACAGCAAGGGCGGTTCGTCGCTCCAGTGCCTTGCCGTTCACCTTCGCACCCCTGGGCCAGACTACACTCAATCATAGGACCTACTGAAGAGATGAGTCTTCAGTAAAGACTTAAAGGTCGAGACCGAATCTGCGTCTCTCACATGGATAGGCAGACCATTCCATAAAAATGGAGCTCTATAGGAGAAAGCCCTGCCTCCAGCTGTTTGCTTAGAAATTCTAGGGACAATAAGGAGGCCTCGTCTTGTGACCGTAGCGTACGTGTAGGTATGTACGGCAGGACCAAATCAGAGAGATAGGTAGGAGCAAGTTGCAATGTTACAAAGATGGAAAAAAGCTGCCCTTGAAATATTCTTGATATGTTCGTCAAAAGAGCGATCAGGATCCAGAGTAACGCCGAGGTCCTTCACAGTTTTATTTGAGACAACCATCAACATTAATTGTTAGATAAAACAGCAGATCTCTTTGTTTCTTGGGACCTAGAACTAGCATCTCTGTTTTGTCTGAGTTTAAAAGTAAAACATTTGCCGCCATCCACTTCCTTTATGTCTGAAACACAGGCTTCCAGGGTGGGCCATTTTGGGGATTCACCATTTCATCAAAATGTACAGCTGTGTGTCGTCCGCATAGCTGTGGAAGTTGACATTGTGTTTCCGAATGACATCACCAAAAGGTACAATATGTAGTGAAAACAATAGTGGTCCTAAAACGGAACCTTAAGGAACACCGGAACTAACAATTGATTTGTCAGAAGACGAACCATCCACAAAGACTGATTCATTCCCCTTTGGGTTTTCCTATTTTGTTGCATTACAACCTGTATTTGAAATGGATTTTAATGTAATTTCATGTAATCGACATACACAAAATAGTCCAAATTGGTGAAGTGAAATGAAAAAAATAACTTTAAAAAAAATATATATATATATAATGGAAAAGTGGTGGGTGCATATGAATTCACCCCCTTTGCTATGAAGCCCCTAAATAAGATCTGGTGCAACCAATTACCTTCAGAAGTCACATAATTAGTTAAATAAAGTCCACCTGTGTGCAATCTAAGTGTCACATGATCTCAGTATACATACACCTGTTCTGAAAGGCCCCAGAGTCTCACGGACCAGGCAAGGAGGGCATTAATCAGAGAGGCAACAAGGAGACCAAAGATAACCCTGAAGGAGCTGCAATGTTCCACAGCGGAGATTGGAGTATCTGTCCATAGGACCACTTTAAGCCGTACACTCCACAGAGCTGGGCTTTACGGAAGAGTGGCCAGAAAAAAGCCATTGCTTAAAGATAAAATAAGCAAACACATTTGGTGTGGGAGACTGCCAAAAGGCATGTGGGAGATCAAGGAAAACGCTATGTCTGGCGCAAACCCAACACCTCTCATCACCCCGAGAACATCATCCCCACAATTAAGCATGGTGGTGGCAGCATCATGCTGTGGGGATGTTTTTCATCGGCAGGGACTGGGAAACTGGTCAGAATTGAAGGAATGATAGATGGTGCTAAATACAGGGAAATTCTTGAGGGAAACATGTTTCAGTCTTCCAGAGATTTGAGACTGGGACGGAGGTTCACCTTCCAGCAGGACAGTGACCCTAAGCATACTGCTAATGCAACACTCAAGTGGTTTAAGGGGAAACATTGAAATGTATTTGAATGGCCTAGTCAAAGCCCAGACCTCAATCCAATTGAGAATCTGTGGTATGACTTAAAGATTGCTTTACACCAGCGGAACCCATCCAACTTGAAGGAGCTGGAGCAGTTTTGCCTTGAAGAATGGGCAAAAATCCCAGTGGCTAGATGTGCCAAGCTTATAGAGACATACCCCAAAAGACTTGCAGCTGTAATTGCTGCAAAAGGTGGCTCTACAAAGTATTGACTTTGGGGGGGTGAATAGTTAGTTTTTTATTTATTTTACATCTTCAAAGTGGTAGGCATGTCGTGTAAATCAAATGATACAAACCCCCAAAAATCAATTTTAACTCCAGGTTGTAAGGCAACAAAATAGAACAAATGCCAAGGGGGGTGAATACTTTCGCAAGCCACTGTATCTTTCTGACAGATACAATCTAAACCAGGCAAGAACTTGCCCGTGTAGACCAATTAGGGTTTCCAATCTCTCCAAAAGAATGTGGTGATTGATGGTGTCAAAAGCAGCGCTAAGGGGCCTCCCGAGTGGCGCAGCGGTCTAAGGCCTTGGTTCGATCCCGGGCTGTGTCGCAGCCGGCCGCCACCGGGAGACCCATGAGGCGGCGTACAATTGGCCCAGCATCGTCCGGGTTAGGGGAGGGTGTGGTTGCCCGGGATGTCCTTGTCCCATCTCGCTCTAGTGACTCCTTGTGGCGGGCCGGGCGCATGCACGCAGACTTCGGTCGCCAGCTGTACAGTGTTTCCTCTGACACATTGGTGCGGCTGACTTCCTGGTTAAGTGATCAGTGTGTCAAGAATCAGTGTGGCTTGGCAGGGTTGTGTTTCGGAGGATGCACGGCTCTTGACCTTCGCTTCTCCCGAGTCCGTACGGGAGTTGCAGCGATGGGACAAGACTGTAACTACCAATTGGAAATCACGAAATTGGGGAGAAAAAGGGGTAAAAAGTACCACAAAGCAGCACTAAGGTCGAGGATGAGGACAGATGCAGAGCCTTGGTCTGACACCATTAAAGGGTAATTTACCATCTTCACAGTCTCAGAACATGTTGAGCTTATATTCTATCCTCTTCTGTTCTACATTTGGAAAGTATTCAGACCCCTTGACTTTTTCCACATTTTGTTACGTTACAGGCTTATTCTAAAATTGATTAAATAAATAAAAAAATGAAGTGAAAACAGGTTTTTTGACATTTTTGCTAATTTATTAAAAATAACAAAAATAGAAATACCTTATTTACGTAAGTGTTCAGACCCTTTGCTATGAGACTCGAAATTGAGCTCAGGTGCAACCTGTTTCCATTGATCATCTTTGAGATGTTTCTACAACTTGATTGGAGTCAACCTGTGGTAAATTCAATTAATTGGACATGTTTTTGAAAGGCACACACTTGTCTGTATTAGGTCCCAGTGTTGACAGTGCATGTCAGTGCAAAAACCAAGCCCTGAGGTCGAAGGAATTGTCCATAGAGCTCCGAGACAGGATTGTGTCGAGGCACAGCATTGAAGGTCCCCAAGAACACAGTGGACTCCATCATTCTTAAATGGAAGAAGTTTGGAACTACCAAGACTCTTCCTAGAGCTGGCCGCCCGGCCAAACTGAGTAATCGGGGGAGAAGGGCCTTGGTCAGGGAGGTGACCAAGAACCCGATGGTCACTCTGACAGAGCTCCAGAGTTCCTCTGTGGAGATGGGAGAACCTTCCAGAAGGACAACGATCTCTGCAGCGCTCCACCAATCAGGCCTTTATGGTAGAGTGGCCAGACGGAAGCCACTCCTCAGTAAAAGGCACATGACAGCCCGCTTGGAGTTTGCCAAAAGGCACCTAAAGGACTGACAGACCATGATAAACAAGATTCTCTGATCTGATGAAACCAAGGTTGAACTCTTTGGCCTGAATGCCAATCGTCATGTCTGGAGGAAACCTGGCACCATCCCTACGGTGAAGCATGGTGGTGGTAGCATCCTGCTGTGGGGATGTTTTTCAGCGGCAGGGACTGGGAGACTAGTCAGGATCGAGGGAAAGATGAACGGAGCAAAGTACAGAGAGATCCTTGATGAAAACCTACTCACCTTCCAACAGGACAACGACCCTAAGCACACAGCCAAGACCACGCAGGAGTGGCTTTGGGACAAGTCTCTGAATGTCCTTGAGTGGCCCAGCCAGAGCCCGGACTTGAACCCGATCGAATATCTCTGGAGAGACCTGAAAATAGCTGTGCAGCGACGCTCCCCATCCAACCTGACAGAGCTTGAGAGGATCTGCAGAGAAGAATGGGAGAAACTCCCCACATACAGGTGTGCCAAGCTTGTAGCGTCATACCCAAGAAGACTCGCTGCTGTAATTGCTGCCAAAGGTGCATCAACAAAGTACTGAGTAAAGGGTCTGAATACTTATGTAAATGTGATATTTCCGTTTTTTATTTGTAATACATTTCCTTTTATTTAATTTTTTACTGTTTTTGCTTTGTCATTATGGGGCATTGCGTGTAGATTAATGAGGAAAAAAACAATTTAATCAATTTTAGAATAAGGCTGTAACGTAACAAAATGTGGGAAAAGCACATTTACATTCATGTCATTTAGCAGACGCTCTTATCCAGAGCGACTTACAGTTAGTGAATACATATTTTTTTATTTTTTTTATACTGGCCCCCCGTGGGAATCGAACCCACAACCCTGGTGTTGCAAACGCTATGCTCTATCAACTGAGCTACATCCCTGCCGGCCATTCCCTCCCCTACCCTGGACGACGCTGGGCCAATTGTGCGCCGCCCATGGGTCTCCCGGTCGCGGCCGGCTGCGACAGAGCCTGGATTCGAACCAGGATCTCTAGTGGCACAGTTAGCACTGCGATGCAGTGCCTTAGACCACTGCATCGCAGTATAGAACTGTATATTATGTTCTATATTCTGTTCTATATTCTGTTCTGTTCTATATTCTGTTCTATATTGTGTACTATATTCTGTTCTATATTCTGTTCTGTTCTATATTATGTTCTATGTTCTGTTCTATATTCTATATTCTGTTCTGTTCTATATTCTGTTCTGTTCTATGTTCTGTTCTATATTCTATATTGTGTTCTGTTCTATATTCTGTTCTGTTCTATGTTCTGTTCTATATTCTATATTGTGTTCTATGTTCTGTTCTATATTCTATATTGTGTTCTATGTTCTGTTCTATATTCTATATTGTGTTCTATATTCTGTTCTGTTCTATATTGTGTTCTGTTCTATATTGTGTTCTATGTTCTGTTCTATATTCTGTTCTATTCTATATTCTGTTCTGTTCTATATTCTGTTCTGTTCTATATTCTGTTCTATATTCTGTTCTATTCTAGGTTCTGTTCTATGTTCTGTTATATGCTATACGAGCCAAATACACTGAAAGACACTGGTGTAGTGTGTGTGTGTGTGTGTGTGCATAGTGTAATTAATACATTAGTATGATGTGTGTGTGTGTGTGTGTGCATAGTGTCATTAATACATTAGTATGATGTGTGTGTGTGTGCATAGTGTCATTAATACATTAGTATGATGTGTGTGTGTGTGTGCATAGTGTCATTAATACATTAGTATGATGTGTGTGTGGGATGTGTGTGTGTGTGTGCAGAGTCGCAGTAAGGGCTCCAGGCTGAACATTGTGATCATCGCTGAAGGGGCCATCAACAGAGCTGGTGAACCCATATCTTCAAGCTACGTCAAGGATGTGCGTATTTTAACCAGCTCATTCTATGTTCCTCTGTCTTTATATGAAACCCTGATAAACTGCATCAATGTTAATCACAGTGTGGGACTATGAATATGAATGGGTCCCAAATGTCACCCTGTTCCCTTTGTAGTGCACTATATAGGGAACAGGGTGCCATTCTCTGGTCTAAAGTAGTGCACTATATAGGGAATAGGGTGCCATTTGGGATGCACCCATGACTGTATAAACATCTGTGTTCCCTTTGCTGACTGCTCCTCTCTCCATGTCGCCATGTCAATTCCCTGGCTGGCTGTCTGACTGCTCCTCTCTCCATGTCTATTCCCTACTGACTGGCTGGCTGACTGTCTCTGTCTATTCCCTACTGGCTGACTGGCTGACTGTCTCTCTGTCTATTCCCTGACTGACTGGCTGACTGTCTCTGTCTATTCCCTACTGGCTGACTGGCTGACTGTCTCTGTCTATTCCCTACTGGCTGACTGGCTGACTGTCTCTCTGTCTATTCCCTGACTGACTGGCTGACTGTCTCTGTCTATTCCCTACTGGCTGACTGGCTGACTGTCTCTGTCTATTCCCTACTGGCTGACTGGCTGACTGTCTCTGTCTATTCCCTACTGGCTGACTGGCTGACTGTCTCTGTCTATTCCCTACTGTCTGACTGGCTGACTGTCTCTGTCTATTCCCTACTGGCTGACTGTCTCTGTCTATTCCCTACTGGCTGACTGGCTGACTGTCTCTGTCTATTCCCTACTGGCTGACTGGCTGACTGTCTCTGTCTATTCCCTACTGTCTGACTGGCTGACTGTCTCTGTCTATTCCCTACTGGCTGACTGTCTCTCTGTCTATTCCCTGACTGACTGGCTGACTGTCTCTGTCTATTCCCTACTGGCTGACTGGCTGACTGTCTCTGTCTATTCCCTACTGGCTGACTGTCTCTGTCTATTCCCTACTGGCTGACTGGCTGACTGTCTCTGTCTATTCCCTACTGGCTGACTGGCTGACTGTCTCTGTCTATTCCCTGACTGGCTGGCTGACTGTCTCTGTCTATTCCCTACTGTCTGACTGGCTGACTGTCTCTGTCTATTCCCTACTGTCTGACTGTCTCTCTGTCTTATGTCTCCATCTGTAGCTGGTGGTGAAGAGGCTGGGTTATGACACCCGGGTCACTGTCCTAGGTCATGTACAGAGAGGGGGGACACCCTCGGCCTTCGACAGGGTGCTGGTGAGTTACAGGACATGATTTGGCTCCTTAACGCTTCATACACCTGTCTAACACTCCCTAGACTTCACTTCTGGATCAAATCAAATATTATTTGTCACATTCACGTGTTTAGCAGATTATATAGCGGGTGTAGCGAAATGCTTGTGCTTCTAGCTCCGACAGTGCAGTAATATCTAACAAGTAAGATCTAACAATTTCACAACATATACCCAATACACACAAAACTATTAAGGAATGGAATTTAAGAATATATACATATATGGACGAGCAATGACAGAGCGGCATGGACTAAGATACAGTAGAATATTATAGAATAGAATGCAGTATATACATATGAGATGAGGAATGCAAGATATGTAAACATTATTAAAGTGACTAGTGTTCCATTTCTTAAAGTGGCCAGTGATTTCAATAGACAGCAGCAGCCTCTAATGTGCTAGTGATGGCTATTTAACAGTCTGATGGCCTTGAGATAGAAGCTGTTTTTCATTCTCTTAGTCCCAGATTTGATGCACCTGTACTGACCTCGCCTTCTGGATGATAGCGGGGTGGACAGGCAGTGGCTCGGGTGGTTGATGTCCTTGATGATATTTTTGGCCTTCCTGTGACATCGGGTTTTATAGGTGTCCTGGAGGGCTGGTAGTTTGCCCCCGGTGATGCGTTGGGCAGACCGCACCACCCTCTGGAGAGCCCTGCGGTTGCGGGCGGTGCAGTTGCCGTACCAGGCGGCGATACAGCCCAATAGGATGCTCTCAACTGTGCATCTGTAAAAGTTTGAGGGTTTTAGGTGCCAAGCTGAATTTCTTCAGCCTCCTGAGGTTGAAGAGGTGCTGTTGCGCCTTCTTCACCACACTGTCTGCGTGGGTGGACCATTTCAGTTTGTCAGTGATTTGTATGCCAAGGAACTTGGCTGTAAACCCTGCCACATACGTCTCGTGTCTGAGCCGTTGAATTGCGACTCCACTTTGTCTTTGTACTGATGTTTTGCCAGTTTAAATGCCTTGCGGAGTGAGTAGCTACACTGTTTGTATTCTGCCATATTCCCAGTCAACTTGCAATGGTTAAAAACGGTGGTTCGCGCTTTCAGTTTTGCGCAAATGCTGCCATCTATCCACGGTTTCTGGTTAGGGTAGGTTTTAATAGTCACAGTGGGCACAACATCACCTATACACTTCCTGATAAACTCAGTCACCGTTTCAGTGTATACGTCTAAATTATTTCGCAAGCTACCCGGAACATATCCCAGTCCACGTGATCAAAACAATCTTGAAGCGTGGATTCCGATTGGTCAGACCAGCGTTGAATAGTCCTTAGCACGGGTACTTCCTGTTTGAGTTTCTGCCTATAGGAAGGGAGGAGCAAAATGGAGTTGTGGTCAGATTTGTGAAAAGGAGGGCGGGGGAGGGCCTTATAACCATCCCGGAAGTTCGAATAGCAATGGTAGAGGATTTTAGCAGCCCGTGTACAACAGTCGATATGTTGATAGAACTTCGGCAGCCTAGTGCTCAAATTTGCTTTGTTAAAATCCCCGGCTACAATAAATGCAGCCTCAGGATATGTGGTTTCCAGTTTGCATAAGGTCCAGTGAAGTTCTTTGAGGGCCGTCGTGGTATCGGCTTGAGGGGGGATATACACGGCCGTGACTATAACCAAAGATAATTATCTTGGGAGATAATACGGTCGGCATTTGATTGTGAGGTATTCTAGGTCGGGTGAACAGGTGGACTTGAGTTCCTGTATGTTACTACAATTACACCATGAGTCGTTAATCATGAAACACACACCTCCGCCCTTCTGCTTCCCGGAGAGATATTTATTCCTGTCTGTGCGATGAACTGAGAACCACTCTGGCTGGACCGATTTCGACAGAATATCCCAGGAGAGCCATGTTTCCGTGAAACAAAGTATGTTACAGGCCTTGATGTCTCTCTGGAAAGAAATCCTTGCCCGGAGCTCGTCAACCTTGTTATCCAAAGACTGAACGTTAGCGAGTAGTATACTTGGAAGCGGTGGGTGGTGTGCGCGCCTCCTAAGTCGAACCAGCAGGCCGCTCCGAGTGCCTCTCCTCCGCCGGCGATGTTTTGGGTCAGCCGCTGGAATCAGTTCAGTTGCCCTGGGGAGAGCAAACAAAGGATCTGCTTTGGGAAAGTCGTATTCCTGGTCGTAATGCTGGTGAGTTACCGCCGCTCTGATATCCAATAGTTTTCCCCGGCTGTATGTAATGATACAAAACACTTTCTGAGCTAATAATGTAAAATATAATACATAAAAAAAACAAAATACCGCAAAGTTTCCTAAGAGCTAGTTGCGAGGCCGCCATCTTCGCCGGTGCCAGGATGGTAGACTTCATATTGGAGTAGGGTGGTGTTTGGTTCATATTGGAGTAGGGTGGTGTTTGCCAGAGGGTGCCATAGTGAATGCAGGGTGGGACTGTGCCAGCTTGTGGACTGGTGCGCCACTACGTAATAAATATACTGAAAAAATAATAATAATACATGTTTTTATTTGTTATTTTATTTGTTATCATTTAAGGCTCTAGATTGCAGGCAACCGCAGTTACAGGTGTTCAAAAGTCCAAAGGCCTACGGGCCTCCCCTGTGCCCTGTACTCACCAGCACCTCCTGGTTGTTATTCCACAGAGCAGTAAGATCGGAGTGGAGGCAGTAGTCGCTCTGTTAGAGGCCACTCCAGAGACCCCAGCCTGTGTCATCGGCCTGTCAGGAAACCAGGCTATCCGCCTGCCTCTTATGGAGGGTGTACAGATGGTGAGGTAACTTCCTGTTCCAGAACTGACAAACCACTAAGAAAATTATCCTGACAATAAACAGTCCTGAATGTGTTCTGTCTGTAAATCTAATCCCTTTCACAGTTCCTCTCTCAAACTCTGCAACAGAGCAATACAGTTTGAGGGAGGTTGTGAGAGGGATTTGCACAAATGGAATTCTGATGATGGTATGATTATATGATGTGTGTCTTGCCTGTAGACTAAAGAGGTTCAGAAGGCCATGAATGAAAAGAGGTTTGATGAAGCCATCCAACTGAGAGGAAGGTTAGAGATGTCAAATATCTTATGAATATGATATACACCAGTCAAATGTTTGGACACACCTACTCATTCCAGGGCTTTTCTTTATTTTTACTATTGTTTTACATTGTAGAATAATAGTGAAGACATCAAAACTATGAAATAACACATGGAATCATGTAGTAACCAAAAAAGTATTAAACAAATCAAAATATACAGTGAGGGGAAAAAAGTATTTGATCCCCTGCTGATTTTGTACGTTTGCCCACTGACAAAGACATGATCAGTCTATAATTTTAATGGTAGGTTTATTTGAACAGTGAGAGACAGAATAACAACAACAACAATCCAGAGAAACGCATGTCAAAAATGTTAGAAATTGATTTGCATTTTAATGAGGGAAGTAAGTATTTGACCCCTCTGCAAAACATGACTTAGTACTTGGTGGCAAAACCCTTGTTGGCAATCACAGAGGTCAGACGTTTCTTGTAGTTGCCCACCAGGTTTGCACGCATCTCAGGAGGGATTTTGTCCCACTCCTCTTTGCAGATCTTCTCCAAGTCATTAAGGTTTGGAGGCTGACGTTTGGCAACTCGAACCTTCAGCTCCCTCCACAGATTTTCTATGGGATTAAGGTCTGGAGACTGGCTAGGCCACTCCAGGACCTTAATGTGCTTCTTCTTGATCCACTCCTTTGTTGCCTTGGCTGTGTGTTTTGGGTCATTATCATGCTGGAATACCCATCCACAACCCATTTTCAATGCCCTGGCTGAGGGAAGGAGGTTCTCACCCAAGATTTGACGGAACATGGCCCCGTCCATCGTCCTTTTGATGCGGTGAAGTTGTCCTGTCCCCTTAGCAGAAAAACACCCCCAAAGCATAATGTTTCCAACTCCATGTTTGACGGTGGGGATGGTGTTCTTGGGGTCATAGGCAGCATTCCTCCTCCTCCCAACACGGCGAGTTGAGTTGATGCCAAAGAGCTCCATTTTGGTCTCAACTGACCACAACACTTTCACCCAGTTCTCCTCTGAATCATTCAGATGTTCATTGGCAAACTTCAGACGGGCATGTATATGTGCTTTCTTGCGCAGGGGGACCTTGCGGGCGCTGCAGGATTTCAGTCCTTCACGGTGTAGTGTGTTACCAATTGTTTTCTTGGTGACTATGGTCCCAGCTGCCTTGAGATCATTGACAAGATCCTCTCGTGTAGTTCTGGGCTGATTCCTCACCGTTCTCATGATCATTGCATCTCCACGAGGTGAGATCTTGCATGGAGCCCCAGGCCGAGGGAGATTGACAGTTCTTTTGTGTTTCTCCCATTTGCGAATAATCGCACCAACTGTTGTCACCTTCTCACCAAGCTGCTTGGCGATAGTCTTGTAGCCCATTCCAGCCTTGTGTAGGTCTACAATCTTGTCCCTGACATCCTTGGAGAGCTCTTTGTCTTGGCCATGGTGAAGAGTTTGGAATCTGATTGATTGATTGCTTCTGTGGACAGGTGTCTTTTATACAGGTAACAAGCTGAGATTAGGAGCACTCCCTTTAAGAGTGTGCTCCTAATCTCAGCTCGTTACCTGTATAAAAGACACCTGGGAGCCAGAAATCTATCTGATTTAGAGGGGGTCAAATACTTATTTCCCTCATTAAAATGCAAATCAATTTATAACATTTTTGACATGTGTTTTTCTGGATATTTTTGTTGTTATTCTGTCTCTCACTGTTCAAATAAACCTCCTTCCCTCAGCCAGGGCATTGAAAATAGGTCAATGAATGCTTTTCCAACAGTCTTGAAGGAGTTCCCACATATGCTGAGCACTTGTTGGCTGCTTTTCCTTCACTCTGCGGTCCAACTTATCCCAAAACATCTCAATTGGTTTGAGGTCGGGGGATTGTGGAGGTCAGGTCATCTGATGCAGCACTCCATCACTCTCCTTCTTGGTAAAAAAGCCCTTACACAGCCTGGAGGTGTGTTGGGTCATTGTCCTGTTGATAAACGAATGATAGTCCCACTAAGTCCAAACCAGATGTGATGGCGTATCGCTGCAGAATGCTGTGGTAGCCACGCTGGTTAAGTGTGCCTTGAATTCTAAATAAATCACAGACAGTGTCACCAGCAAAGCACCCCCACAACATAACACCTCCTCCTCCATGCTTCACGGTGGGAACTACACATGCGGAGATCATCCGTTCACCCACACCGCGTCTCACAAAGACACAGCGTTTGGAACCAAAAATCTCAAATTTGGACTCCAGACCAAGGGACACATTTCCACCAGTCTAATGTCCATTGCTCGTGTTTCTTGGCCCAAGCAGGTCTCTTCTTATTATTGGTTTCCTTTAGTAGTGGTTTCTTTGCAGCAATTCGACCATGAAGGCCTGATTCTCACACAGTCCCCTCTGAACAGTTGATGTTGAGATGTGTCTGTGACTTGAACTCTGTGAAGCATTTATTTGGGCTGCAATTTCTGAGGCTGGTAACTCTAATGAACTTATCCTCTGCAGCAGAGGTAACTCTGGGTCTTCCATTCCTGTGGCGGTCCTCATGAGAGCCAGTTTCATCATAGCGCTTGATGGTTTTTGCGACTGCACTTGAAGAAACTTTCAAAGTTCATGAAATGTTCCGTATTGACTGACCTTCATGTCTTAAAGTGATGATGGACTATTGTTTCTCTTTGCTTATTTGAGCTGTTCTTGCCATAATATGGACTTGGTCTTTTACCAAATAGGGCTATCTTCTGTATACCCCCCACCTTGTCACAACACAACTGATTAGCTCAAACGCATTAAGAAGGAAAGAAATTCCAAAAATTAACTTTTAAAAGACACACCTGTTAATTGAAATGCATTCCAGGTTACTACCTCATGAAGCTGGTTGAGAGAATGCCAAGCGTGCGCAAAGCTGTCATCAAGGCAAAGTGTGGCTATTTGAGGAATCTCAAATATAAAATATATTTTGATTTGTTTAACACTGTTTTGGTTACTACATGATTCCATGTGTTATTTCATAGTTTTGATGTCTTCACTATTATTCTACAATGTAAAAAATAGTAAAAATAAAGAAAAACCCTTGAATGAGTAGGTGTGTCCAAACTTTTGACTGGTACTGTGTGTGTGTGTGTGTGTGTGTGTGTGTGTGTGTGTGTGTGTGTATATATATATATATATATATACACACAACCGTTCAAAAGTTTGAGGTCACTTAGAAATGTCCTTGTTTTCGAAAGAAAAGCCATTTTTTTGTCCATTAAAATAACATCAAATTGATCAGAAATACAGTGTAGACATTGTTAATGTTGTAAATGGCTATTGTAGCTGGAAATCTGTCTCAAGAAGGCCAGTTTTATTGCTTCTTTAATCAGTACAACAGTTTTCTTTCGAAAACAAGGACATTTCTCTAAGTGACCCCAAACCTTTGAACGGTAGTGTGTGTATGTATGTATATGTGTATGTATGTGTATATACATACATACATACATACATACATACATACATTCATTCATTCATTCATTCATTCATTCATTCATTCATTCATTCATTCATTCATTCATTCATTCATTCATTCATTCATTCATTCATTCATTCATTCATTCATTCATTCATTCATTCATTCATTCATTCATTCATTCATTCATTCATTCATTCATTCATTCATTCAGTGGGGAGAACAGGTATTTGATACACTGACGATTTTGCAGGTTTTCCTACTTACAAAGCATGTAGAGGTCTGTAATTTTTATCATAGGTACACTTCAACTGTGAGAGACGGAATCAAAAACAAATATCCAGAAAATCACATTGTATGATTTATAAGTAATTAATTTGCATTTTATTGCATGACATAAGTATTTGATACATCAGAAAAGCAGAACTTAATATTTGGTACAGAAACCTTTGTTTGCAATTACAGAGATCATGCGTTTCCTGTAGGTCTTGACGAGGTCTGCACACACTGCAGCAGGGATTTTGGCCCACTCCTCCATACAGACCTTCTCCAAATCCTTCAGGTTTCGGAGCTGTCGCTGGGCAATACGGACTTTCAGCTCCCTCCAAAGATTTTCTATTGGGTTCAGGTCTGGAGACTGGCTAGGCCACTCCAGGACCTTGAGATACTTCTTACGGAGCCACTCCTTAGTTGCCCTAGCTGTGTGTTTCGGGTCGTTGTCATGCTGGAAGGCCCAGCCACGACCCATCTTCAATGCTCTTACTGAGGGAAGGAGGTTGTTGGCCAAGATCTCGCAATACATGGCCCCATCCATCCTCCCCTCAATACGGTGCAGTCGTCCTGTCCCCTTTGCAGAAAAGCATCCCTAAAGAAGGATGTTTCCACCTCCATGCTTCACGGTTGGGATGGTGTTCTTGCGGTTGTACTCATCCTTCTTCTTCCTCCAAACACGACGAGTGGAGTTTAGACCAAAAAGCTCTATTTTTGTCTCATCAGACCACATGACCTTCTCTCATTCCTCCTCTGGATCATCCAGATGGTCATTGGCAAACTTCAGACGGGCCTGGACATGCGCTGGCTTGAGCAGGGGGACCTTGCGTGCGCTGCAGGATTTTAATCCATGACGGCGTAGTGTGTTACTAATGGTTTTCTTTGAGACTGTGGTCCCAGCTCTCTTCAGGTCATTGACCAGGTCCTGCCGTGTAGTTCTGGGCTGATCCCTCACCTTCCTCATGATCATTGATGCCCCACGAGGTGAGATCTTGCATGGAGCCCTAGACCGAGTGTGATTGACCGTCATCTTGAACTTCTTCAATTTTCTAATAATTGCGCCAACAGTTGTTTCCTTCTCACCAAGCTGCTTGCCTATTGTCCTGTAGCCCATCCCAGCCTTGTGCAGGTCTACAATTTTATCCCTGATGTCCTTACACAGCTCTCTGATCTTGGCCATTGTGGAGAGGTTGGAGTCTGTTTGATTGAGTGTGTGGACAGGTGTCTTTTATACAGGTAACGAGTTCAAACAGGTGCAGTTAATACAGGTAATGAGTGGAGAACAGGAGGGCTTCTTAAAGAAAAACGAACAGGTCTGTGAGAGCCGGAATTCTTACTGGTTGGTAGGTGATCAAATACTTATGTCATGCAATAAAATGCAAATTATTTACTTAAAAATCATACAATGTGATTTTCTGGATTTTTGTTTTAGATTCCGTCTACAGACCTCTACATGCTTTGTAAGTAGGAAAACCTGCAAAATCGGCAGTGTATCAAATACTTGTTCTCCCCACTGTATATATATACTCAGCAAAAAAAGAAACGTCCTCTCACTGTCAACCGCGTTTATTTTCAGCAAACTTAACATGTGTAAATATTTGTATGAACATAACAAGATTCAACAACTGAGACATAAACTGAACAAGTTCCACAGACATGTGACTAACAGAAATGGAATAATGTGTCCCTGAACAAAGGGGGGGTCAAAATCAAAAGTAACAGTCAGTATCTGGTGTGGCCACCAGCTGCATTAAGTACTGCAGTGCATCTCCTCCTCATGGACTGCACCTGATTTGCCAGTTCTTGCTGTGAGATGTTACCCCACTCTTCCACCAAGGCACCTGCAAGTTCCTGGACATTTCTGGGGGGAATGGCCCTAGCCCTCACCCTCCGCTACAACAGGTCCCAGACGTGCTCAATGGGATTGAGATCCGGGCTCTTCGCTGGCCATGGCAGAACACTGACATTCCTGTCTTGCAGGAAATCACGCACAGAACGAGCAGTATGGTTGGTGGCATTGTCATGCTGGAGGGTCATGTCAGGATGAGCCTGCAGGAAGGGTACCACATGAGGGAGGAGGATGTCTTCCCTGTAATGCACAGCGTTGAGATTGCCTGCAATGACAACAAACTCAGACCAATGATGCTGTGACACACCGCCCCAGACCATGACAGAGTACAGGCCTCGGTGTAGCGCTCATTCCTTCGACGATAAACGCGAATCCGACCATCACCCCTGGTGAGACAAAACCGCGACCCGAGTGGCGCAGTGGTCTAAGGCACTGTATCGCAGTGCTAGCTGTGCCACTAGAGATCCTGGTTCGAATCCAGGCTCTGTTGTAGCCGGCTGCGACCGGGAGACCCATGGGGCGCCGCACAATTGGCCCAGCGTCGTCCAGGGTAGGGGAGGGAATGGCCGGCAGGGATGTAGCTCAGTTGGTAGAGCATGGCATTTGCAACGCCAGGGTTGTGGGTTCGATTCCCACGGGGGGCCATTATGAAAAACAAAAAATAATAATAATGAATGCACTAACTAACTGTAAGTCGCTCTGGATAAGAGCGTCTGCTAAATGACTAAAATGTAAATGTAAGAGCACTTTTTGCCAGTCCTGTCTGGACCAGCGACGGTGGGTTTGTGCCCATAGGCAACGTTGTTGCCGGTGATGTCTGGTGAGGGCCTGCCTTACAACAGGCCTACAAGGCCTCAGTCCAGCCTCTCTCAGCCTATTGCGGACAGTCTGAGCACTGATGGAGGGATTTTGCGTTCCTGGTGTAACTCAGGCAGTTGTTGTTGCCATCCTGTACCTGTCCCACAGGTGTGATGTTCGGATGTACCGATCCTGTGCAGGTGTTGTTACACGTGGTCTGCCACTGCGAGGACGATCAGCTGTCCGTCCTGTCTCCCTGTAGCGCTGTCTTAGGCGTCTCACAGTACAGACATTGCAATTTATTGCCCCGGCCACATCTGCAGTCCTCACGCCTCCTTGCAGCATGCCTAAGGCACGTTCACGCAGATGAGCAGGGACCCTGGGCATCTTTCTTTTGGTGTTTTTCAGAGTCAGTAGAAAGGCCTCTTTAGTGTCCTAAGTTTTCATAACTGTGACCTTAATTGCCTACCGTCTGTAAGCTGTTAGTGTCTTAACGACCGTTCCACAGGTGCATGTACATTAATTGTTTATGGTTCATTGAACAAGCATGGGAAACAGTGTTTAAACCCTTTACAATGAAGATCTGTGAAGTTATTTGGATTTTTATGAATCATCTTTGAAAGACAGGGTCCTGAAAAAGGGACGTTTCTTTTTGCTGAGTTTATATATATATATATATATATATATATATATATATAATGAAGTATGTATGTAAATATAATATAATGAACATTTTTATATATGTTTTCTGATTAATATATTTTCATTGTTAGGAGCTTTGAGAACAACTGGAACATGTACAGACTGCTTGCCTTCCAGAAGCCTGCCGTTACCAAGGTAACACTGCCTTAAAATAAACTGAGACACATGACTCCCATGACATGGCTGGCTGTAGACTCCTCCCATCTCTCTTCAGAGAGACATGACTCCCATGACATGGCTGGCTGTAGACTCCTCCCATCTCTCTTCAGAGAGACATGACTCCCATGACATGGCTGGCTGTAGACTCCTCCCATCTCTCTTCAGAGAGACATGACTCCCATGACATGGCTGGCTGTAGACTCCTCCCATCTCTCTTCAGAGAGACATGACTCCCCATGACATGGCTGGCTGTAGACTCCTCCCATCTCTCTTCAGAGAGACATGACTCCCATGGCTGGCTGTAGACTCCTCCCATCTCTCTTCAGAGAGACATGACTCCCATGACATGGCTGGCTGTAGACTCCTCCCATCTCTCTTCAGAGAGACATGACTCCCATGGCTGGCTGTAGACTCCTCCCATCTCTCTTCAGAGAGACATGACTCCCATGACATGGCTGGCTGTAGACTCCTCCCATCTCTCTTCAGAGAGACATGACTCCCATGACATGGCTGGCTGTAGACTCCTCCCATCTCTCTTCAGAGAGACATGACTCCCATGACATGGCTGGCTGTAGACTCCTCCCATCTCTCTTCAGAGAGACATGACTCCCATGACATGGCTGGCTGTAGACTCCTCCCATCTCTCTTCAGAGAGACATGACTCCCCATGACATGGCTGGCTGTAGACTCCTCCCGTCTCTCTTCAGAGAGACATGACTCCCGTGACATGGCTGGCTGTAGACTCCTCCCATCTCTCTTCAGAGAGACATGACTCCCCATGACATGGCTGGCTGTAGACTCCTCCAGTCTCTCTTCAGAGAGACATGACTCCCCATGACATGGCTGGCTGTAGACTCCTCCCGTCTCTCTTCAGAGAGACATGACTCCCGTGACATGGCTGGCTGTAGACTCCTCCCATCTCTCTTCAGAGAGACATGACTCCCCATGACATGGCTGGCTGTAGACTCCTCCCGTCTCTCTTCAGAGAGACATGACTCCCCATGACATGGCTGGCTGTAGACTCCTCCCATCTCTCTTCAGAGAGACATGACTCCCCATGACATGGCTGGCTGTAGACTCCTCCAGTCTCTCTTCAGAGAGACATGACTCCCGTGACATGGCTGGCTGTAGACTCCTCCCATCTCTCTTCAGAGAGACATGACTCCCATGGCTGGCTGTAGACTCCTCCCATCTCTCTTCAGAGAGACATGACTCCCATGGCTGGCTGTAGACTCCTCCCATCTCTCTTCAGAGAGACATGACTCCCGTGACATGGCTGGCTGTAGACTCCTCCAGTCTCTCTTCAGAGAGACATGACTCCCATGGCTGGCTGTAGACTCCTCCCATCTCTCTTCAGAGAGACATGACTCCCATGGCTGGCTGTAGACTCCTCCCATCTCTCTTCAGAGAGACATGACTCCCATGGCTGGCTGTAGACTCCTCCCAACTCTCTTCAGAGAGACATGACTCCCATGACATGGCTGGCTGTAGACTCCTCCCATCTCTCTTCAGAGAGACATGACTCCCATGGCTGGCTGTAGACTCCTCCCATCTCTCTTCAGAGAGACATGACTCCCATGACATGGCTGGCTGTAGACTCCTCCCATCTCTCTTCAGAGAGACATGACTCCCATGACATGGCTGGCTGTAGACTCCTCCCATCTCTCTTCAGAGAGACATGACTCCCCATGACATGGCTGGCTGTAGACTCCTCCCATCTCTCTTCAGAGAGACATGACTCCCATGACATGGCTGGCTGTAGACTCCTCCCATCTCTCTTCAGAGAGACATGACTCCCATGGCTGGCTGTAGACTCCTCCCATCTCTCTTCAGAGAGACATGACTCCCATGGCTGGCTGTAGACTCCTCCCATCTCTCTTCAGAGAGACATGACTCCCGTGACATGGCTGGCTGTAGACTCCTCCCATCTCTCTTCAGAGAGACATGACTCCCATGGCTGGCTGTAGACTCCTCCCATCTCTCTTCAGAGAGACATGACTCCCATGACATGGCTGGCTGTAGACTCCTCCCATCTCTCTTCAGAGAGACATGACTCCCATGACATGACTGGCTGTAGACTCCTCCCATCTCTCTTCAGAGAGACATGACTCCCCATGACATGGCTGGCTGTAGACTCCTCCCATCTCTCTTCAGAGAGACATGACTCCCCATGACATGGCTGGCTGTAGACTCCTCCCATCTCTCTTCAGAGAGACATGACTCCCCATGACATGGCTGGCTGTAGACTCCTCCCATCTCTCTTCAGAGAGACATGACTCCCCATGACATGGCTGGCTGTAGACTCCTCCCGTCTCTCTTCAGAGAGACATGACTCCCATGACATGGCTGGCTGTAGACTCCTCCCATCTCTCTTCAGAGAGACATGACTCCCCATGACATGGCTGGCTGTAGACTCCTCCCATCTCTCTTCAGAGCGACCACACGCTAGCGGTGCTGAATGTGGGTGCTCCAGCAGCAGGGATGAATGCAGCGGTCCGGTCGGCTGTCAGAGTTGCGCTGGCCTACGGTCACAAGGTCTACTCTGTCAACGACGGCTTCGAGGGGCTGGCCAATGGAGCGGTGAGGATATATTCTCCTTAAGATACAACACTAATGGATGAAGAGAGAGAGAGTAGATTGATTCAGCAGTATTATCCCAGTTTATTCTCTTAATGTAACATGATATAATAATCCATGTGGTGATAATCCATGTGGTGATAATCCATGTGGTGATAATCCATGTGGTGATAATCCATGTGGTGATAATCCATGTGGTGATTTGTATTTATTAAGGATCCTCTAGTCTTCCTGGGGTCCAGCAACATCAAAGCAGTTATATACAGTAAAAAATATTACATGACATTTCATAACCCTTTTCAGAATACATGTAGTGTGTTCCCTCAGACCACTACTCTACTATCACATATCTACAATACAACACCCATGTGTACAGTGGCTTGCGAAAGTATTCACCCTCCTTGGCATTTTTCCTATTTTGTTGCCTTACAACCTGAAAAAAAAAATATATATATATATACTGCTCAAAAAAATAAAGGGAACACTAAAATAACACATCCTAGATCTGAATGAATGAAATAATCTTATTAAATACTATTTTCTTTACATAGTTGAATGTGCTGACAACAAAATCACACAAAAATGATCAATGGAAATCAAATGTATCAACCCATGGAGGTCTGGATTTGGAGTCACCCTCAAAATTAAAGTGGAAAACCACACTACAGGCTGATCCAACTTTGATGTAATGTCCTTAAAACAAGTCAAAATGAGGCTCAGTAGTGTGTGTGGCCTCCACGTGCCTGTATGACCTCCCTACAACGCCTGGGCATGCTCCTGATGAGGTGGCGGATGGTCTCCTGAGGGATCTCCTCCCAGACCTGGACTAAAGCATCCGCCAACTCCTGGACAGTCTGTGGTGCAACGTGGCGTTGGTGGATGGAGCGAGACATGATGTCCCAGATGTGCTCAATTGGATTCAGGTCTGGTGAACGGGCGGGCCAGTCCATAGCATTAATGCCTTCCTCTTGAAGGAACTGCTGACACACTCCAGCCACATGAGGTCTAGCATTGTCTTGCATTAGGAGGAACCCAGGGCCAACCGCACCAGCATATGGTCTCACAAGGGGTCTGAGGATCTCATCTCGGTACCTAATGGCAGTCAGGCTACCTCTGGCGAGCACATGGAGGGCTGTGCGGCCCCCCAAAGAAATGCCACCCCACACCATGACTGACCCACCGCCAAACCGGTCATGCTGGAGGATGGTGCAGGCAGCAGAACGTTCTCCACGGCGTCTCCAGACTCTGTCACGTCTGTCACATGTGCTCAGTGTGAACATGCTTTCATCTGTGAAGAGCACAGGGCGCCAGTGGCAAATTTGCCAATCTTGGTGTTCTCTGGCAAATGCCAAACGTCCTGCACGGTGTTGGGCTGTAAGCACAACCCCCACCTGTGGACGTCGGGCCCTCATACCACCCTCATGGAGTCTGTTTCTGACTGTTTGAGCAGACACATGCACATTTGTGGCCTGCTGGAGGTCATTTGCAGGGCTCTGGCAGTGCTCCTCCTTGCACAAAGGCGGAGGTAGCAGTCCTGCTGCTGGGTTGTTGCCCTCCTACGGCCTCCTCCACGTCTCCTGATGTACTGGCCTGTCTCCTGGTAGCGCTTCCATGCTCTGGACACTACGCTGACAGACACAGCAAACCTTCTTGCCACAGCTCGCATTGATGTGCCATCCTGGATGAGCTGCACTACCTGAGCCACTTGTGTGGGTTGTAGACTCCGTCTCATGCTACCACTAGAGTGAAAGCACCGCCAGCATTCAAAAGTGACCAAAACATCAGCCAGGAAACATAGGAACTGAGAAGTGGTCTGTGGTCACCACCTGCAAAACCAGTCCTTTATTGGGGGTGTCTTGCTAATTGCCTATAATTTCCACCTGTTGTCTATTCCATTTGCACAACAGCATGTGAAATTTATTGTCAATCAGTGTTGCTTCCTAAGTGGACAGTTTGATTTCACAGAAGTGTGATTGACTTGGAGTTACATTGTGTTGTTTAAGTGTTCCCTTTATTTCTTTGAGCAGTGTATTTAAAAAAAAAATGTGTGAAACAAACAAGAAATTAGACAAAATAACAGAGAACTTGAGCGTGCATAACTATTCACCCCCGCAAAGTCAATACTTTGTAGAGTCACCTTTTGCAGCAATTACAGCTGCAAGTCTCTTGGGGTATGTCTCTATAAGCTTGGCACATCTAGCCACTGGCAAAACTGCTCCAGCTCCTTCAAGTTGGATGGGTTCCGCTGGTGTACAGCAATCTTTAAGTCATACCACAGATTCTCAATTGGATTGAGGTCTGGGCTTTGACTAGGTCATTCCAAGACATTTAAATGTTTCCCCTTAAACCGCTTGAGTGTTGCTTTAGGGTAATTGTCCTGCTGGAAGGTGAAACTCCGTCCCAGTCTCAAATCTCTAGGAGACTGAAACAGGTTTCCCTCTAGAATTCCCCTGTATTTAGCGCCATCCATCATTCCTTCAATTCTGACCAGTTTCCCAGTCCCTGCCGATGAAAAACATCCCCACAGCATGATGCTGCCACCACCATGCTTTACTGTGGGGATGGAGTGATGAGAGGTGTTGGGTTTGCGCCAGACATAGCGTTTTCCTTGATGGCCAAAAAGCTCAATTTTAGTCTCATCTGACCAGAGTACCTTCTTCCATATGTTTGGGAAGTCTCCCACATGGCTTTTGGCGAACACCAAACGTGTTTGCTTATTTTTTCTGGCCACTCTTCCGTAAAGCCCAGCTCTGTGGATTGTACGGCATAAAGTGGTCCTATGGACAGATACTCTAATCTCCGCTGTGGAGCTTTGCAGCTCCTTCAGGGTTATCTTTGGTATCTTTGATTAATGCCCTCCTTGCCTGGTCTGTGAGTTTTGGTGGGCGGCCCACTCTTGGCAGGTTTGTTGTGGTGCCATATTCTTTCCATTTTCTCTTTGTAGGACTGTGTCCCTCCTGTAGACTTTTGACTTGGGGTTTGAAGAGACCTCTGGTGGCATGTCTTGTGGGGTATGCATGGGTGTCCGAGCTGTGCGCCAGTCGTTCAAACAGACAGTTCGGTTCATTCAGCTTGTCAACACTTCTTACAAAAACGAGTAATGATGAAGTCAATCTCTCCTCCACTTTGAGCCATGAGAGATTGACATGCATGTCATTAATATTAGCTCTCCATGTACATTTAAGGGCCAGCCGTGCTGCCCTGTTCTGAGCCAATTGTAATTTTCCTAAGTCCTTTTTTGTGGCACCTGACCACAAGACTGAACAGTAGTCCAGGTGTGACAAAACTAGGGCCTGTAGGACCTGCCTTGTTGATAGTGCTGTTAAGAAGGTAGAGGAGCGCTTTATTATGGACAGACTTCTCCCCATCTTAGCTACTGTTGTATCAATATGTTTTGACTATGACAGTTTACAATCCAGGGTTACTCCAAGCAATTTAGTCACATCAACATGGTCAATTTACACATTATTTATTACAAGATTTAGTTGAGGTTTAGTGAATGATTTGTCCCAAATACAATGCTTCTATAAGTGTGCTCAAAGTCTGTTGTCAATTTGTTTACTGTAAAATAGCATTGTATCTGGTCAAACAATTTTTTCCCCAATAGTTTACTAAGGGTTGGTAACAGGCTGATTGGTCGGCTATTTGAGCCAGTAAAGGGGGCTTTACTATTCTTAGGTAGGGGAATGACTTTTGCTTCCCTCCAAGCCTAGGGGCACACACTTTCTAGTAGGCTTAGATTGAAGATATGGCAAATAGGAGTGGCAATATCGTCCGCTATTATCCTCAGTAATTTTCCATCCAAGTTGTCAGACCCCGGTGGCTTGTCACTGTTGATAGACAACAATCATTTGTTCACTTCTTCCACACTCACTTTTCGGAATTCAAAATGACAATGTGATAATCCATGTGGTGATAACTGTGACAATCCTGACTGCACATTTTTCAAATTTGGACAATAAAGATATTGACTGGCGTGTGTTCTTCCTCTACCAGGTGACAGAGATGGAGTGGCACAGTGTGGCTGGATGGACTGGCCAGGGTGGATCTCTTCTGGGGACTAAAAGGTCTGTTGTTTAGAATGACGAATAGGGGGAAATCAGTTGGTAGTTTGTATTCAATGTGGTTATTGGTGTGCCCCTTTTTCAAAATAGGAAGATGTCCTCCTGAATTGTGTTTGGGAAACTGTGTATTCTCAGTCTGCCTTTGTGTTCTACAGAACCCTCCCCAGTACTTGCATGGAGAAGATAGTGGACACCATCAACAAGTTTAAAATCCAGGCTTTGCTGGTCGTTGGGGGATTTGAGGTACCAGTTACAGACCAACAGAACATTTATATTGAAATTGGTGTTAGTATTCCCTGATGGCGTACATGGCGGGCGCGCTGCATCAGATCATTGATTTTAAAAGGCCTCCCTCCTCACAATGTTGTTTAGTCACTTATTTTACATTTACATGTTAGTCATTTATCAGACGCTCTTATCCAGAGCCACTTACAGTTAGTGAGAATCGTGGGAATCGAACCCACAACCCTGGGGTTGCAAACGCCATGCTCTACCAACTGAGCTACGTCCCTGCCGGCCATTCCCTCCCATACCCTGGACGACGCTGGGCCAATTGTGCGCCGCCCCATGGGTCTTATGTTTTGTTATGTTAATTGATCTTTCTAATGTAACTATTTCATTTTAGAGTTCATGTCGTCAGCTGTTAGAAAGACTAAACAATCTGACTGTGTTGGTGTGTGGTGTCTTCCCTCGTGGTGTCTTCCCTCGTGGTGTCTTCCCTCGTGGTGTCTTCCCTCGTGGTGTCTTCCCTCGTGGTGTCTTCCCTCGTGGTGTCTTCCCTCGTGGTGTCTTCCCTCATGGTGTCTTCCCTCATGGTGTCTTCCCTCATGGTGTACTCCCTCATGGTGTACTCCCTCATGGTGTACTCCCTCATGGTGTCTTCCCTCATGGTGTGTTTTGTCTTCCCTCATGGTGTGTTTTGTCTTCCCTCATGGTGTGTTTTGTCTATAGGCATACGAGGGCGTGCTGCAGCTGTATGATGCTCGTGGTGGATTTGATGAGTTGTGTATCCCCATGGTGGTGATCCCTGCCACCATCAGTAACAACGTGCCCGGGACAGACTTCAGTCTGGGGTCAGACACGGCTGTCAATGCTGCCATGGAGGTCAGTCTGATTTGATGAAGGATAAAACACAATAAAACCCAAAGGGTCATTTTCCAGTGTGGTCGTCTCTGGCAACAAGATGGCAGGTGAATCTAGATTGACACTATAAACTCAATTTAAAACATGAGGCCGACCAGATGTCAAGACAAGGCCCCTTCCCATGAGGCCGACCAGATGTCAAGACAAGGCCCCTTCCCATCTCCAACTCTGCTCCCTCAGCAGTGCCTGTTTTAGCAGAGTAACATCACACAGAGGCCTCATAATAGTTTATATGTTAGTAAGTTAAATCACCAGTTGAAACAATAATGAAGTGGACTTCCTGTTTCGGTAAATAGCTGAGGGATGGGTCTGGAGAAATATTATAGTTTTAACCATGTTAATAGTTTTAACCATGTTAATAGTTTTAGACAATCTGGACCCTTTCTTTCTAAAACTAGCCGCCGAAATTGTCGCAACCCCTATTACTAGCCTGTTCAACCTCTCTTTCGTAACGTCTGAGATCCCCAGAGATTGGAAAGCTGCCGCGGTCATCCCCCTCTTCAAAGGGGGTGACACTCTAGATCCAAACTGTTACAGACCCATATCCATCCTGCCCTGCCTTTCAAAAGTTTTTGAAAGCCAAGTCAACAAACAGATCACCGACCATTTCGAATCCCACCGTACCTTCTCCGCTATGCAATCCGGTTTCCGAGCTGGTCATGGGTGCACTTCAGCCACGCTCAAGGTCCTAAACGATATTATAACCGCGATCGATAATAGATAGTACTGTGCAGCCGTTTTCATTGACCTGGCCAAGGCTTTCGACTCTGTCAACCACCGCATTCTTATTGGCAGACTAAATAGCCTTGGTTTCTCAAATGACTGCCTCGCCTGGTTCACCAACTACTTCTCAGATAGAGTTCAATGTGTCAAATCGGAGGGCCTGTTGTCTGGACCTATGGCAGTCTCTATGGGGGTGCCACAGGGTTCAATTCTTGGGCCGACTCTTTTCTCTGTGTATATCAATGACGTCGCTCTTGCTGCTGGTGACTCTCAGATCCACCTCTACGCAGACGACACCATTTTGTATACATCTGGCCCTTCATTGGACACTGTGTTAACAAACCTCCAAACGAGCTTCAATGCCATACAACACTCCTTCAGTAGCCTCCAACTGCTCTTAAACACTAGTAAAACTAAATGCATGCTCTTCAACCGAACGCTGCTTGCACCCGCCCACCCGACTAGAATCACTACTCTCGACGGGTCTGACCTAGAGTATGTGGACAACTACAAATATCTAGGTGTCTGGTTAGACTGTAAACTCTCCTTCCAGACTCACATTAAGAATCTCCAATCCAAAGTTAAATCTAGAATCGGTTTCCTATTTCGCAACAAAGCCTCCTTCACTCATGCTGCCAAACATGCCCTCGTAAAACTGACTATCCTACCGATCCTTGACTTCGGCGATGTCATTTACAAAATAGCCTCCAACACTCTACTCAGCAAATTGGATGTTGTCTATCACAGTGCCATCCGTTTTGTCTCCAAAGCCCCATATAATACCCACCACTGTGACCTGTACGCTCTTGTTGGCTGGTCCTCACTACATATTCGTCGCCAAACCCACTGGCTCCAGGCCATCTATAAATCACTGCTAGGCAAATCCCCGCCTTATCTTAGCTCATTGGTCACCATAGCAACACCCACCCGTAGTCTGCGCTCCAGCGGGTATATCTCACTGGTCATTCCCAAAGCCAACACCTCCTTTGGCCGCCATTCCTTCCAGTTCTCTGCTGCCAATGACTGGAACAAATTGCAAAAATCTCTGAAGCTGGAGACTCTTATCTCCCTCACTAACTTTAAGCATCAGTTGTCAGAGCAGCTTACCGATCACTGCACCTGTACACAGCCCATCTGAAATTAGCCCACCCAACTACCTCATCCCTATATTGTTATTTATTTTGCTCTTTTGCACCCCAGTATCTCTATTTGCACATCATCTCTTGCACATCTATCATTCCAGTGTTAATACTAATTGTAATTATTTTGCACTATAGCCTATTTTATTGCCTTACCTCCATAACTTGCTAAATTTGCACACTGTATATTATATGTATTTCTGTTGTATTTTTGACTTTGTTTTGTTTTACCCCATATGTAACTCTGTGTTGTTGTTTTTATCTCACTGCTTTGCTTTATCTTGGCCAGGTCGCAGTTGTAAATGAGAACTTGTTCTCAACTGGTTTACCTGGTTAAATAAAGGTGGAAAAAAAAAAAAAGAAAAAAAAAACATGTTTATAGTTTTAACCTTGTTAATAGTTTTAACCTTGTTAATAGTTTTAACCATGTTAATAGTTTTAATTGATAGTTTTAACCATGTTAGTTTTAACCATGGTAATAATTGTAACCATTTTTTAACCATGTTTATAATTGTAACCATGTTAGTTTCAACCATGTTAGTTTTAACCATGTTTATAGTTGTAACCATGTTAATAGTTTTAACCATGTTTATAGTTTTAACCATGTTAATAGTTTTAATTGATAGTTTTAACCATGTTAGTTTTAACCATGTTTATAGTTTTAACCTTGTTAATAGTTTTAACCTTGTTAATAGTTTTAACCTTGTTAATAGTTTTAACCGTGTTAATAGTTTTAACCATGTGTATAGTTGTAACCATGTTCATAGTTGTAACCATGTTCATAGTTGTAACCATGTTCATAGTTTTAACCTTGTTAATAGTTTTAACCTTGTTAATAGTTTTAAACATGTTTATAGTTGTAACCATGTTTATAGTTGTAACCATGTGAATAGTTTTAACCATGTTTATAGTTGTAACCATGTGAATAGTTTTAACCATGTGTATAGTTTTAACCATGTTTATAGTTGTAACCATGTGAATAGTTTTAACCATGTGTATAGTTTTAACCATGTGTATAGTTTTAACCATGTTTCTGATTTTATCCATGTTAATAGTTTTATCCATGTTTATGGTTTTAACCATGTGTATAGTTTTAATTGATCATTTTAACCATGTTAGTTTTAACCATGGTAATAATTTTAACCATGTTTATAGTTTTAATTGATAGTTTTAACCATGTGTATAGTTTTAACCATGTGTATAGTTTTAACCTTGTTAATAGTTTTAACCATGTGTATAGTTTTAACCTTGTTAATAGTTTTAACCTTGTTAATAGTTTTAACCATGTGTATAGTTTTAACCATGTGTATAGTTTTAACCTTGTTAATAGTTTTAACCATGTGTATAGTTTTAACCATGTTCATAGTTTTAACCATGTTAATAATTGTAACATGTTTATAGTTTTAACCATGTTTCTGGTTTTATCCATGTTAATGGTTTTATCCATGTTTATAGTTTTAACCATGTGTATAGTTTTAATTGATCGTTTTAACCATGTTAGTTTTAACCATGGTAATAATTTTAACCATGTTTATAGTTTTAATTTATAGTTTTAACCGTGTGTATAGTTTTAACCGTGTGTATAGTTTTAACCGTGTGTATAGTTTTAACCGTGTGTATAGTTTTAACCGTGTGTATAGTTTTAACCGTGTGTATAGTTTTAACCATGTTTTGAGGCTATACAGTGTTTGTTTACATTTACTTTGTTTACAAACAAAGGAGTAAAACAAACTTATATTTGGGGTTCTGATGGGGTACGACAGTTCTGATGGATGTAGAAACTGCAGATTGACCCTTTAATCTATTTTAGTTGTGTGTCTCTAACCTGCCCGTCTGTCTGTCTGTCATGTGTCTGTCTGTCTGTCTGTCTGTCTGTCTGTCTGTCTGTCTGTCTGTCATGTGTCTGTCTGTCTGTCATGTGTCTGTCTGTCTGTCATGTGTCTGTCTGTCTGTCTGTCTGTCATGTGTCTGTCTGTCATGTGTCTGTCTGTCTGTCATGTGTCTGTCTGTCATGTGTCTGTCTGTCTGTCATTCGTCTGTATGTCATGTGTCTGTCTGTCTGTCATGTGTCTGTCTGTCTGTCATGTGTCTCTGTCTGTCATGTGTCTGTCTGTCATGTGTCTGTCTGTCTGTCATTCGTCTGTCTGTCTGTCTGTCTGTCTGTCATGTGTCTGTCTGTCTGTCATGTGTCTGTCTGTCTGTCTGTCATGTGTCTGTCTGTCTGTCATGTGTCTGTGTGTCTGTCATTCGTCTGTCTGTCTGTCATGTGTCTGTCTGTCTGTCATGTCTGTGTGTCTGTCATTCGTCTGTCTGTCATGTGTCTGTCTGTCCCCTCCTCTCTTAGAGTTGCGATAAGATTAAGCAGTCAGCTACGGGGACCAAGAGGAGGGTGTTCGTAGTGGAGACTATGGGAGGGTACTGTGGTTACCTGGCAACCACCACCGGTATCGCTGTGGGAGCGGACGCTGCTTACATCTTCGAGGACCCCTTCAACCTCCAGGACCTAAAGGTGAGATCCAGGCTGCAGCTGAAATAGCACCCTATTCCCTACTCTGGTCAACAGTAGTGCACTAATAGAGTTCCATTTCAGACACTCACACAGTCTTCAATTAGACGGCTGTGCTCATTATCCCAGATAGACCACGGAGTCATTTTATATGGATATACTGGAGGCTTCCTGAACAGAGTGATAAATGATCCATGTAGTCTTAATAAATACACCTCTGGAATGACCCTGCCCTTTCAGACTAACGTGGAGCATCTCACAGAGAAGATGAAGGAAGACATCCAGAGGGGTCTCGTGCTGAGGTAAGACATCATTACATCTTTATAGAGGTAAGACAAGACATCATTACATCTTTATAGAGGTTATCAACAAGACATAATTACATCTTTATAGAGGTTATCAACAAGACATCATTACATCTTTATAGAGGTTATCAACAAGACATCATTACATCTTTATAGAGGTTATCAACAAGACATAATTACATCTTTATAGAGGTTATCAACAAGACATCATTACATCTTTATAGAGGTTATCAACAAGACATTACATCTTTATAGAGGTTATCAACAAGACATCATTACATCTTTATAGAGGTTATCAACAAGACATCATTACATCTTTATAGAGGTTATCAACAAGACATCATTACATCTTTATAGAGGTAAGACAAGACATCATTACATCTTTATAGAGGTTATCAACAAGACATAATTACATCTTTATAGAGGTTATCAACAAGACATCATTACATCTTTATAGAGGTTATCAACAAGACATCATTACATCTTTATAGAGGTTATCAACAAGACATCATTACATCTTTATAGAGGTTATCAACAAGACATCATTACATCTTTATAGAGGTTATCAACAAGACATCATTACATCTTTATAGAGGTTATCAACAAGACATCATTACATCTTTATAGAGGTTATCAACAAGACATAATTACATCTTTATAGAGGTTATCAACAAGACATCATTACATCTTTATAGAGGTTATCAACAAGACATCATTACATCTTTATAGAGGTAAGACATGACATCATTACATCTTTATAGAGGTTATCAACAAGACATCATTACATCTTTATAGAGGTAAGACATGACATCATTACATCTTTATAGAGGTTATCAACAAGGTAGGTGAAGGTAGGAAACATCTCCACCTCGCTGATCCTCAACACTGGGGCCCCACAAGGGTGCGTGCTCAGCCCCCTCCTGTACTCCCTGTTCACCCATGACTGCGTGGCCAAGCACGCCTCCAACTCAAATCATCAAGTTCGCAGATGACACAACAGTAGTAGGCTTGATTACCGACGAGACAGCTTACAGGGAGGAGGTGAGGACCCTGGCAGAGTGGTGCCAGGAAAATAACCTCTCCCTCAATGTCAGCAAAACAAAGGAGCTGATCGTTGACTTCAGGAGACAACAGAGAGAGCACGCCCCTATTCACATCGACGGGACCGCAGTGGAGAAGGTGAAAAGCTTCAAGTTCCTCGGCGTACACAGCACTGACAATCTGCGCCTCTTCAACCTCAGGAGGCTGAAGAAATTTGGGTTGGGCCCTAAGACCCTCACAAACTTTTACAGATGCACAATTGAGAGCATCCTGTCGGGCTGTATCACCGCCTGGTATGGCAACTGCACCGCCCGCAACCGCAGGGCTCTCCAGAGGGTGGTGCGGTCTGTCCAACGCATCACCGGGGGCACACTGCCTGCCCTCCAGGACACCTACAGCACCGATATCACAGGAAGGCCAAAAATATCATCAAGGACATCAACCACCCGAGCCACGGCCTGTTGACCCCGCTATCATCTAGAAGGCGAGGTCAGTACAGGTGCATCAAAGCTGGGACCGAGAGACTGAAAAACAGCTTCTATCTCAAGGCCATCAGACTGTTAAACAGCCATCACTAGCCGGCCTCCACCCGGTTACTCAACCCTGCACCTTAGCAGCTGCTGCCCTATACACATAGACATGGAATCACTGGTCACTTTAATAATGGAACACTAGTCACTTTAATAATGTTTACATACTGCTTTACTCATCTCGTATGTACAGTCGTGGTCAAAGGTTTTGAGAATGACACAAATATTAATTTTCACAAAGTCTGCTGCCGCAGTTTTTATGATTGCAATTTGCATATACTCCAGAATGTCATGAAGAGTGATCAGATGAATTGCAATTAATTGCAAAGTCCCTCTTTGCCATGAAAATGAATTTAATCCCAGAAAAACATTTCCACTGCATTTCAGCCCTGCCACAAAAGGACCAGCTGCCATCATGTCAGTGATTCTCTCGTTAACACAGGTGAGAGTGTTGACGAGAACAAGGCTGGAGATCACTCTGTCATGCTGATTGAGTTAGAATAACAGACTGGAAGCTTTAAAAGGAGGGTGGTGCTTGAAATCATTGTTCTTCCTCTGTTAACCATGGTTACCTACAAGGAAACTAGTGCCGTCATAATAATAATAATAATATGCCATTTAGCAGACGCTTTTATCCAAAGCGACTTAGTCATGCGTGCATACATTTTTGTGTATGGGTGGTCCCGGGGATCGAACCCACTATCTTGGCGTTACAAGCGCCGTGCTCTACCAGCTGAGCTACAGAGGACCACATTACTTTGCACAAAAAGGGCTTCACAGGCAAGGATATTGCAGCTAGTAAGATTGCACCTAAATCAACCATTTATCGGATCATCAAGAACTTCAAGGAGAGATGTTCAATTGTTGTGAAGATGGCTTCAGGGCGGCCAAGAAAGTCCAGCAAGCGCCAGGACCGTCTCCTAAAGTTGATTCAGCTGCGGGATCGGGGCACCACCAGTGCAGAGCTTGCTCAGGAATGGCAGCAGGCAGGTGTGAGTGCATCTGCACGCACAGTGAGGCGAAGACTTTTGGAGGATGGCCTGGTGTCAAGAAGGGCAGCGAGGAAGCCTCTTCTCTCCAGTAAAAACATCAGGGACAGACTGCTATTCTGCAAAAGGTACAGGGATTGGACTGCTGAGGACTGGGGTAAAGTCATTTTCTCTGATGAATCCCCTTTCCGATTGTTTGGGGTATCCGGAAAAAAGCTTGTCCGGAGAAGACAAGGTGAGCGCTACCATCAGTCCTGTGTCATGCCAACAGTAAAGCATCCTGAGATCATTCATGTGTGGTGTTGCTTCTCAGCCAAGGGAGTGGGCTCACTCACAATTTTGCCTAAGAACACAGCCATGAATAAAGAATGGTACCAACACATCCTCCGAGAGCAACTTCTCCCAACCATCCAAGAACAGTTTGGTGACGAACAATGCCTTTTCCAGCATGATGGAGCACCTTGCCATAAGCCAAAAGTGATAACTAAGTGGCTTGGGGAACAAAACATCGACATTTTGGGTCCATGGCCAGGAAACTCCCCAGACCTTAATCCCATTGAGAACTTGTGGTCGATCCTCAAGAGGCGGGTGGACAAACTAAAACCCACAAACTCCAAGCATTGATTATGCAAGAATGGGCTGCCATCAGTCAGGATGTGGCCCAGAAGTTAATTGACAGCATGCCAGGGCGGATTGCAAAGGCCTTGAAAAAGAAGGGTCAACACTGCAAATATTGACTCTTTGCATAAACTTAATGTAATTGTCAATAAAAGCCTTTGACACTTATGGAATGCTTGTAATTATACTTCAGTGTACCATAGTAACATCTGACAAAAATATCTAAAAACACTGAAGCAGCGAACTTTGTGAAGACCAATACTTGTGTCATTCTCAAAACTTTTGACCTCGACTGTATATACTGTATTCTATTCTACTGTATTTTAGTCAATGCCACTCTGACATTGTTCGTCCTAATATTTATATATTTCTTAATTCCATTATTTTACTTTTAGATTTGTGTGTATTGTTGTGAATTGTTAGATACTACTGCACTGTCGGAGCTAGAAGCACAAGCATTTCGCTACACCCGCAATAACATCTGCTAAATATGTGTGTGACCAATACAATTTAATTTAATTTGAGCAAGTCATCATTACATCTTTATAGAGGTTAGAAATAAGGAGTTCATTAATTATTATTTATCTCTTAATTGCCAGCCTAGCAACTCATTGAAAGCCTTATTTAGTGATATAAACAATAAATGTTTAATATACTTAATGAAACAGTAAAGACGGTGAAGTAGCGTCTCTGACAGGGAAGTAGCGTCTCTGACAGGGAAGTAGCGTCTCTGACAGGGAAGTAGAGTCTCTGACAGTGAACTAGCGTCTCTGACAGGGAAGTAGCGTCTCTGACAGGGAAGTAGCGTCTCTGACAGTGAAGTAGCGTCTCTGACAGTGAAGTAGCGTCTCTGACAGGGAAGTAGCGTCTCTGACAGGGAAGTAGCGTCTCTGACAGGGAAGTAGCGTCTCTGACAGGGAAGTAGCGTCTCTGACAGGGAAGTAGCATCTCTGACAGAGAAGTAGCGTCTCTGACAGGGAAGTAGCGTCTCTGACAGGGAAGTAGCGTCTCTGACAGTGAAGTAGCGTCTCTGACAGTGAAGTAGCGTCTCTGACAGGGAAGTAGCGTCTCTGACAGGGAAGTAGCGTCTCTGACAGGGAAGTAGCGTCTCTGACAGGGAAGTAGCGTCTCTGACAGGGAAGTAGCGTCTCTGACAGGGAAGTAGCGTCTCTGACAGGGAAGTAGCGTCTCTGACAGGGAAGTAGCGTCTCTGACAGGGAAGTAGCGTCTCTGACAGGGAAGTAGCGTCTCTGACAGGGAAGTAGCGTCTCTGACAGGGAAGTAGCGTCTCTGACAGGGAAGTAGCGTCTCTGACAGTGAAGTAGCGTCTCTGACAGTGAAGTAGCGTCTCTGACAGGGAAGTAGCGTCTCTGACAGGGAAGTAGCGTCTCTGACAGGGAAGTAGCGTCACTGACAGTGAAGTAGCGTCTCTGACAGGGAAGTATCGTCTCTGACAGTGAAGTAGCGTCTCTGACAGGGAAGTAGCGTCTCTGACAGGGAAGTAGCGTCTCTGACAGGGAAGTAGCGTCTCTGACAGGGAAGTAGCGTCTCTGACAGGGAAGTAGCGACAGGGAAGTAGCGTCTCTGACAGTGAAGTAGCGTCTCTGACAGTGAAATTGCGTCTCTAACAGGGAATTAGCGTCTCTGACAGGGAAGTAGCGTCTCTGACAGGGAAGTAGCGTCTCTGACAGTGTGGAACCTCGTCAAATCGTGCCGGATAAGATCACTCCACAGCTTGAAATGTCACCAATGGCACGGTCAAATTGGTACCTTTTCTGTGGTGCAGATGGTTTGTATGTTGTCAAGCAGGGTGGTCACATGTTGTCAAGCAGGGTGGTCACATGTTGTCAAGCAGGGTGGTCACATTTGTCAAGCAGGGTGGTCACATGTTGTCAAGCAGGGTGGTCACATGTTGTCAAGCAGGGTGGTCACATGTTGTCAAGCAGGTTGGTCACTAGTTGGAGCCGATGACAGTGAAGGAAGCAATACTGCAAAGCAAGCACAGTGATGTATCTATAGGACAGTTAATATAATGAATTATAGGATCTCTCTTACATCTGTCTCTATAGGACAGTTAATATAATGAATTATAGGATCTCTCTTACATCTGTCTCTATAGGACAGTTAATATAATGAATTATAGGATCTCTCTTACATCTGTCTCTATAGGACAGTTAATATAATGAATTATAGGATCTCTCTTACATCTGTCTCTATAGGACAGTTAATATAATGAATTATAGGATCTCTCTTACATCTGTCTCTATAGGACAGTTAATATAATGAATTATAGGATCTCTCTTACATCTGTCTCTATAGGACAGTTAATATAATGAATTATAGGATCTCTCTTACATCTGTCTCTATAGGACAGTTAATATAATGAATTATAGGATCTCTATGGTTCTGTCTCTATAGGACAGTTAATATAATGAATTATAGGATCTCTCTTACATCTGTCTCTATAGGACAGTTAATATAATGAATTATAGGATCTCTCTTACATCTGTCTCTATAGGACAGTTAATATAGTGAATTATAGGATCTCTATGGTTCTGTCTCTATAGGACAGTTAATATAATGAATTATAGGATCTCTCTTACATCTGTCTCTATAGGACAGTTAATATAGTGAATTATAGGATCTCTCTTACATCTGTCTCTATAGGACAGTTAATATAATGAATTATAGGATCTCTCTTACATCTGTCTCTATAGGACAGTTAATATAATGAATTATAGGATCTCTCTTACATCTGTCTCTATAGGACAGTTAATATAGTGAATTATAGGATCTCTATGGTTCTGTCTCTATAGGACAGTTAATATAATGAATTATAGGATCTCTCTTACATCTGTCTCTATAGGACAGTTAATATAGTGAATTATAGGATCTCTCTTACATCTGTCTCTATAGGACAGTTAATATAATGAATTATAGGATCTCTCTTACATCTGTCTCTATAGGACAGTTAATATAGTGAATTATAGGATCTCTCTTACATCTGTCTCTATAGGACAGTTAATATAATGAATTATAGGATCTCTCTTACATCTGTCTCTATAGGACAGTTAATATAATGAATTATAGGATCTCTATGGTTCTGTCTCTATAGGACAGTTAATATAATGAATTATAGGATCTCTCTTACATCTGTCTCTATAGGACAGTTAATATAATGAATTATAGGATCTCTCTTACATCTGTCTCTATAGGACAGTTAATATAATGAATTATAGGATCTCTCTTACATCTGTCTCTATAGGACAGTTAATATAATGAATTATAGGATCTCTCTTACATCTGTCTCTATAGGACAGTTAATATAATGAATTATAGGATCTCTCTTACATCTGTCTCTATAGGACAGTTAATATAATGAATTATAGGACCTTTCTGGTTCTGTCTCTATAGGACAGTTAATATAATGAATTATAGGATCTCTCTTACATCTGTCTCTATAGGACAGTTAATATAGTGAATTATAGGATCTCTCTTACATCTGTCTCTATAGGACAGTTAATATAATGAATTATAGGATCTCTTACATCTGTCTCTATAGGACAGTTAATATAATGAATTATAGGATCTCTCTTACATCTGTCTCTATAGGACAGTTAATATAATGAATTATAGGATCTCTATGGTTCTGTCTCTATAGGACAGTTAATATAATGAATTATAGGATCTCTCTTACATCTGTCTCTATAGGACAGTTAATATAGTGAATTATAGGATCTCTATGGTTCTGTCTCTATAGGACAGTTAATATAATGAATTATAGGATCTCTATGGTTCTGTCTCTATAGGACAGTTAATATAATGAATTATAGGATCTCTCTTACATCTGTCTCTATAGGACAGTTAATATAATGAATTATAGGATCTCTCTTACATCTGTCTCTATAGGACAGTTAATATAATGAATTATAGGATCTCTCTTACATCTGTCTCTATAGGACAGTTAATATAGTGAATTATAGGATCTCTATGGTTCTGTCTCTATAGGACAGTTAATATAATGAATTATAGGATCTCTCTTACATCTGTCTCTATAGGACAGTTAATATAATGAATTATAGGATCTCTCTTACATCTGTCTCTATAGGACAGTTAATATAATGAATTATAGGATCTCTCTTACATCTGTCTCTATAGGACAGTTAATATAATGAATTATAGGACCTTTCTGGTTCTGTCTCTATAGGACAGTTAATATAATGAATTATAGGATCTCTCTTACATCTGTCTCTATAGGACAGTTAATATAATGAATTATAGGATCTCTCTTACATCTGTCTCTATAGGACAGTTAATATAATGAATTATAGGATCTCTTACATCTGTCTCTATAGGACAGTTAATATAATGAATTATAGGATCTCTCTTACATCTGTCTCTATAGGACAGTTAATATAATGAATTATAGGATCTCTATGGTTCTGTCTCTGTAGGACAGTTAATATAATGAATTATAGGATCTCTCTTACATCTGTCTCTATAGGACAGTTAATATAATGAATTATAGGACCTTTCTGGTTCTGTCTCTATAGGACAGTTAATATAATGAATTATAGGATCTCTCTTACATCTGTCTCTATAGGACAGTTAATATAATGAATTATAGGATCTCTCTTACATCTGTCTCTATAGGACAGTTAATATAGTGAATTATAGGATCTCTATGGTTCTGTCTCTATAGGACAGTTAATATAATGAATTATAGGATCTCTATGGTTCTGTCTCTATAGGACAGTTAATATAATGAATTATAGGATCTCTCTTACATCTGTCTCTATAGGACAGTTAATATAATGAATTATAGGATCTCTCTTACATCTGTCTCTATAGGACAGTTAATATAATGAATTATAGGATCTCTCTTACATCTGTCTCTATAGGACAGTTAATATAATGAATTATAGGATCTCTCTTACATCTGTCTCTATAGGACAGTTAATATAATGAATTATAGGATCTCTCTTACATCTGTCTCTATAGGACAGTTAATATAATGAATTATAGGATCTCTCTTATATCTGTCTCTATAGGACAGTTAATATAATGAATTATAGGACCTTTCTGGTTCTGTCTCTATAGGACAGTTAATATAATGAATTATAGGACCTCTCTGGTTCTGTCTCTGTAGGAATGAGAAGTGTCACCTTCACTACACCACTGATTTCATCCACAAGCTGTACTCGGCCGAGGGGAAGGGCATCTTCGACTGTAGGGTCAACGTGCTGGGGCACCTCCAGCAGGTATGGAACGAACAGAACCACACTGCTAAAGCTTACATGTTAAAATGCAACCTTATATTAATAGCATGATGAGTTTCTTGATAATGAAATTAGGGGGTAGACTTATATGGTCTAGACTGTGAAGTGCATGAATTATCGAAATGGTTCCTATATGTTTTTTCATTCTTTTTTTAGATGAACTTTTTTATCTCTGGTGTCATTCTAGGGAGGCGCACCAACACCCTTCGACAGAAACTTTGGCACCAAGCTGGGTGTGAAGGCTGTGCAGTGGCTCACAGAGAAGATGATCAACAACTTCAGACAAGGTACTGGGTGTGTCCCTAATGGCACCCTATACCGGCACCCTATACCCTGCACCCTATACCGGCACCCTATACCCTGCACCCTATACCGGCACCCTATACCCTGCACCCTATACCGGCACCCTATACCCTGCACCCTATACCGGCACCCTATACCCTGCACCCTATACCGGCACCCTATACCGGCACCCTATACCCTGCACCCTATACCGGCACCCTATACCCGGCACCCTATACCGGCACCCTATACCGGCACCCTATACCCTGCACTCTATACCGGCACCCTATACCGGCACCCTATACCGGCACCCTATACCCTGCACCCTATACCGGCACCCTATACCGGCACCCTATACCGGCACCCTATACCCTGCATAATACACTACTTTTGGGCTCTGGTTAAAAGTAGGGCACTATAAAGGGAATAGTGTGCCATGGCTCTGGTTAAAAGTAGGGCACTATAAAGGGAATAGTGTGCCATGGCTCTGGTTAAAAGTAGGGCACTATAAAGGGAATAGTGTGCCATGGCTCTGGTTAAAAGTAGGGCACTATAAAGGGAATAGTGTGCCATGGCTCTGGTTAAAAGTAGGGCACTATAAAGGGAATAGTGTGCCATGGCTCTGGTTAAAAGTAGGGCACTATAAAGGGAATAGTGTGCCATGGCTCTGGTTAAAAGTAGGGCACTATAAAGGGAATAGTGTGCCATGGCTCTGGTTAAAAGTAGGGCACTATAAAGACACTGTAAGAGTGCCTTTAGCTCTGATTCAACAACATGAAGCCATGGAAACAGGGTGATGGATATATATCATGTTTATCCCCACCTCTACTTCTACCGTTCCAGGTCGTGTGTTTGCCAACGCCCCGGACACAGCGTCTGTCATCGGCTTCAGTAAGAAGCTCCTAACCTTCATCCCTGTCATTGACCTTAAGACACAGACTGACTTTGAGTGAGTAGAGTACCACACCTGTTGTCCATCCATCCAAACCTTGTTTACATCAGCAGTTGTTACGAAGTCCTTTACAATCTGGTTTTTACAGTGTGTCATTTTAGTCCCTAAGCAGGCAGTAAAATCTCTCTTCCTCCCCCTCCTGCCATAGGCACCGGATGCCCAAGGTCCAGTGGTGGCAGAACCTGCATCAGATTCTGAAAATGTTGGCCAAGCACCAGACCAGCTTCAGCGAGTACGTCCCTGGAGAGATAGAACATGTGACCCGACGCTCTCTCAGCATCGACACCGGCTTCTAGAACACACACTAACCCTGGACCACAGACACCAGCTTCTAGAACACACACTAACCCTGGACCGCAGACACCAGCTTCTAGAACACACACTAACCCTGGACCACAGACACCAGCTTCTAGAACACACACTAACCCTGGACCGCAGACACCAGCTTCTAGAACACACACTAACCCTGGACCACAGACACCAGCTTCTAGAATATACACTAACCCTGGACCACAGACACCAGCTTCTAGAACACACACTAACCCTGGACCACAGACACCAGCTTCTAGAACACACACTAACCCTGGACCTCAGACACCAGCTTCTAGAACAGACACTAACCCTGGACCACAGACACCAGCTTCTAGAACACACACTAACCCTGGACCACAGACACCAGCTTCTAGAACACACACTAACCCTGGACCACAGACACCAGCTTCTAGAACACACACTAACCCTGGACCGCAGATACCAGCTTCTAGAACACACACTAACCCTGGACCGCAGATACCAGCTTCTAGAACACACACTAACCCTGGACCTCAGACACCAGCTTCTAGAACACACACTAACCCTGGACCTCAGACACCAGCTTCTAGAACACACACTAACCCTGGACCTCAGACACCAGCTTCTAGAACACACACTAACCCTGGACCACAGACACCAGCTTCTAGAACATACACTAACCCTGGACCTCAGACACCAGCTTCTAGAACACACACTAACCCTGGACCTCAGACACCAGCTTCTAGAACACACACTAACCCTGGACCTCAGACACCAGCTTCTAGAACACACACTAACCCTGGACCGCAGACACCAGCTTCTAGAACACACACTAACCCTGGACCTCAGACACCAGCTTCTAGAAGACACACTAACCCTGGACCTCAGACATCAGCTTCTAGAACACACACTAACCCTGGACCTCAGACACCAGCTTCTAGAACACACACTAACCCTGGACCACAGACACCAGCTTCTAGAACACACACTAACCCTGGACCTCAGACACCAGCTTCTAGAACACACACTAACCCTGGACTGAAGACACCAGCTTCTAGAACACACACTAACCCTGGACCGCAGACACCAGCTTCTAGAACACACACTAACCCTGGACCTCAGACACCAGCTTCTAGAACACACACTAACCCTGGACTGCAGACACCAGCTTCTAGAACACACACTAACCCTGGACCGCAGACACCAGCTTCTAGAACACACACTAACCCTGGACCACAGACACCAGCTTCTAGAACACACACTAACCCTGGACTGCAGACACCAGCTTCTAGAACACACACTAACCCTGGACCACAGACACCAGCTTCTAGAACACACACTAACCCTGGACCACAGACACCAGCTTTTAGAACACACACTAACCCTGGACCACAGACACCAGCTTCTAGAACACACACTAACCCTGGACCACAGACACCAGCTTCTAGAACACACACTAACCCTGGACCTCAGACACCAGCTTCTAGAACACACACTAACCCTGGACTGCAGACACCAGCTTCTAGAACACACACTAACCCTGGACCGCAGACACCAGCTTCTAGAACATACACTAACCCTGGACCGCAGACACCAGCTTCTAGAACACACACTAACCCTGGACCGCAGACACCAGCTTCTAGAACATACACTAACCCTGGACCTCAGACACCAGCTTCTAGAACACACACTAACCCTGGACTGCAGACACCAGCTTCTAGAACACACACTAACCCTGGACCTCAGACACCAGCTTCTAGAACACACACTAACCCTGGACCGCAGACACCAGCTTCTAGAACACACACTAACCCTGGACCGCAGACACCAGCTTCTAGAACACACACTAACCCTGGACCTCAGACACCAGCTTCTAGAAGACACACTAACCCTGGACCTCAGACACCAGCTTCTAGAACACACACTAACCCTGGACCTCAGACACCAGCTTCTAGAACACACACTAACCCTGGACCACAGACACCAGCTTCTAGAACACACACTAACCCTGGACCGCAGACACCAGCTTCTAGAACACACACTAACCCTGGACCGCAGACACCAGCTTCTAGAACACACACTAATCCTGGACTGAAGACACCAGCTTCTAGAACACACACTAACCCTGGACCGCAGACACCAGCTTCTAGAACACACACTAACCCTGGACCTCAGACACCAGCTTCTAGAACACACACTAACCCTGGACCGCAGACACCAGCTTCTAGAACACACACTAACCCTGGACCGCAGACACCAGCTTCTAGAACACACACTAACCCTGGACCGCAGACACCAGCTTCTAGAACACACACTAACCCTGGACCTCAGACACCAGCTTCTAGAACACACACTAACCCTGGACCGCAGACACCAGCTTCTAGAACACACACTAACCCTGGACCACAGACACCAGCTTCTAGAACACACACTAACCCTGGACCGCAGACACCAGCTTCTAGAACACACACTAACCCTGGACCACAGACACCAGCTTCTAGAACACACACTAACCCTGGACCACAGACACCAGCTTCTAGAACACACACTAACCCTGGACCACAGACACCAGCTTCTAGAACACACACTAACCCTGGACCTCAGACACCAGCTTCTAGAACACACACTAACCCTGGACTGCAGACACCAGCTTCTAGAACACACACTAACCCTGGACCGCAGACACCAGCTTCTAGAACATACACTAACCCTGGACCGCAGACACCAGCTTCTAGAACATACACTAACCCTGGACCTCAGACACCAGCTTCTAGAACACACACTAACCCTGGACTGCAGACACCAGCTTCTAGAACACACACTAACCCTGGACCGCAGACACCAGCTTCTAGAACATACACTAACCCTGGACCACAGACACCAGCTTCTAGAACACACACTAACCCTGGACCGCAGACACCAGCTTCTAGAACATACACTAACCCTGGACCACAGACACCAGCTTCTAGAACACACACTAACCCTGGACTGCAGACACCAGCTTCTAGAACACACACTAACCCTGGACCTCAGACACCAGCTTCTAGAACACACACTAACCCTGGACTGCAGACACCAGCTTCTAGAACACACACTAACCCTGGACCTCAGACACCAGCTTCTAGAACACACACTAACCCTGGACCGCAGACACCAGCTTCTAGAACACACACTAACCCTGGACCTCAGACACCAGCTTCTAGAACACACACTAACCCTGGACCACAGACACCAGCTTCTAGAACACACACTAACCCTGGACCGCAGACACCAGCTTCTAGAACACACACTAACCCTGGACCTCAGACACCAGCTTCTAGAACACACACTAACCCTGGACCGCAGACACCAGCTTCTAGAACACACACTAACCCTGGACCACAGACACCAGCTTCTAGAACAGCCATGGAGACAGTGGGTTCTAAGCACTGGGCTCCAACCCTGGAATGTCACTCCCAACTTTCAACAAGTGTTGTCTGTCTGTGTCTGTCTGTCTACTCTGTTTATCTAAAGAGGGGTCCTTACATCTGTACTGTGTCTGAGACTACTTAGATATCACACCCTTGTTATATCTGTGTCTGAGACTACTTAGATATCAGACCCTTGTTATATCTGTGTCTGAGACTACTTAGATATCACACCCTTGTTCTATCTGTGTCTGAGACTACTTAGATATCACACCCTTGTTATATCTGTGTCTGAGACTACTTAGATATCAGACCCTTGTTATATCTGTGTCTGAGACTACTTAGATATCAGACCCTTGTTATATCTGTGTCTGAGACTACTTAGATATCAGACCCTTGTTATATCTGTGTCTGAGACTACTTAGATATCAGACCCTTGTTATATCTGTGTCTGAGACTACTTAGATATCCGGCCCTTGAGTGTCACGAACATCTTCTAGTAGGTTGTAAACCAAATCAAACACTATGTCAGCTATCACCAAATTGTTAATGAGAGAAACCAGGTACTGCCCTACCATTCACAAACACTGTAGCGTAGCACACTGTCTAATGAATGTTTTAAAGTCTATGAAGGGCCGATAAGGTCCAGAATCCATTTGAAATGTCTCTCTGTCAGGGAGGTTATGAGGATGTAGTGTTGAGCTTTGAGTCATGGGTTTTGTTTCAAATAACACCCTTGGCCAGGGCTCTGGTTAAAAGTAGTGCACTAGGGAATAGGGTGCCATTTGGAACGTATCTATGCACTCCCTATCTTGCTGTTATGTCATAATGAGCACGATCTTAGCTGATGAAATCGTCTAGTACACCAGATGAAACCGCTGGGTAACGTCGTCTAGTACACCAGATGAAACCGCTATTTGGTCTATACTGGTTTAAATGCACCCCATTCTTTGCCATTGTAATGTTGTAATGTAAATGTTGTGGTTGTGTTGTGTGACATTCAAGCTATGTTTTGTGATCTTGTGGGAACAACACATTTATGTTTTGTGATCTTGTGGGACCAACACATTTATGTTTTGTGATCTTGTGGGACCAACACATTTATGTTTTGTGATCTTGTGGGACCAACACATTTATGTCTTGTGATCTTGTGGGACCAACACATTTATGTCTTGTGATTTACATTACATTTACATTTTAGTCATTTAGCAGACGCTCTTATCCAGAGCGACTCCAGAGTGATCTTGTGGGACCAACACATTTATGTTTTGTGATCTTGTGGGACCAAAACATGTTTTGTGATCTTGTGGGAACAACACATTTATGTTTTGTGATCTTGTGGGAACAACACATTTATGTCTTGTGATCTTGTGGGACCAACACATGTTTTGTGATCTTGTGGGAACAACACATTTATGTTTTGTGATCTTGTGGGAACAACACATTTATGTTTTGTGATCTTGTGGGAACAACACATTTATGTTTTGTGATCTTGTGGGACCAACACATGTTTTGTGATCTTCTGGGAACAACACATTTATGTTTTGTGATCTTGTGGGAACAACACATGTTTTGTGATCTTCTGGGAACAACACATTTATGTTTTGTGATCTTGTGGGAACAACACATGTTTTGTGATCTTCTGGGAACAACACATTTATGTTTTGTGATCTTCTGGGAACAACACATTTATGTTTTGTGATCTTGTGGGACCAACACATGTTTTGTGATCTTCTGGGAACAACACATTTATGTTTTGTGATCTTGTGGGAACAACACATTTATGTCTTGTGATCTTGTGGGAACAACACATTTATGTTTTGTGATCTTCTGGGAACAACACATGTTTTGTGATCTTCTGGGAACAACACATTTCTTCAGTTATTTGACCTGTTATTGTCATGTTTGTGCCTACATGTAAACCTGAACCAATCACTGACACCTCTACAGTCTATGTAGAATACTGGACATCACCTGTTACTGTTCTGGTAGTATTATTGTAGATGTGTTGCTTCAGCAAGTCTGTCTGTAAAAGATGTTAAGAATAGCAATAGTCCCCAAAATAGAAATGTGAATTAATGTCATTGTGATTAAAAATGTAATAAATAAAAAACATTTGAGAGTTCTACACAGATTATCTGATTTGATTTGAACTGAGTTTTGAAAAACCTATGTTAACAATTGTTTATAAATAAGTATGAATGTTATAATGAATGATGGGACACTGAAGTTGACGTCTAGCTGGTCCTGTATCATTATAATGAATGAATCACTAGTTTAATAGATAGGCCTCCTCTACATCCCGCCTTATACCACAAATACACTTGGATATAAAAAATGTAATCTAAACCACAACACATTAATTACTACTGGTCATATTCTTAATACAATTAGCATATTTACCAAAAAGCGCCATGCGACCAGTACTTCCCCCCTTTGGACACATGCGTTCAAAAAACAAAACAACAACATTGCCTGTTAAACCAAAATATTAAATTTAAAATGACAACCTTTGATAATACCTTAACTTAATTGTATCCCATAAGGTAATTCAAGGAATAGTAAAATTGACTAGTGACATTTGTCCCTCATTCAGCACTAGCTCTCTCACTCTGTCCTTGTTATGGTCCGAATCATATATAGGACTATTGCCAAATTATAAACATCTTCATAATTATCAGTATTACAAATGACCCTTAACTCGGTATAATAAACTACCTTAAAATCATCATCCTATGTCACTCGGTTTTCCAGTGATCAAATCACACTAGAAAGACAGGACAGAGGTCATTCAAACCCTTCAAAGAAGTGTTTCATTCTATAGTACACTAATCATTAACAACAGTCAAAACATTTCATACATTTTGTATTCCAATTGTACAGTAAGTCCTCATTACATTTTTTTCTCAAAAGAAATCGCGTGTTTACCCAAAACTCACTCAGAAAACAATAACTTCTGAAAATTCCATGTGTGTGCCCCTGTACGAATTATCATCTCTAACCCGTGAAAACCCCCTAAAATCAAAATAAACCCCCTATATAACCATTATAATAGGTGGGTTGTGTGTGGTTATTTGGAAAACAACAAACAAAAATGGCCTTATTTAATTTGGTATCTCCCTCTTATGACCTAATCCGGATATCTTCATACTTATCAAACTGCCGAATGTAACTAACACCTCTTCCCAAGACCACATACACGGGAACATCTGAAAGCCCTTTTCTCCTGGAAAATAAAGTTGACCTATTGTTAACATTTACTCTTAATCATCAACAAGCATGGGGACGATAATTCCACTCTCTTCCCTTAACTCAAATATCGTTTGTTTGAAATTAATTCCTTGTGACTACTCCAGAAGAAGATTACATAAACTCTCTCAAAAGATAAACAACCACTCAAGGTTCTTCGAGTTTACAATGAGTATTTGTAATTACCGTTTAGACTTCATTCTCTGTAATTCTCACAATGATTATTCAACCCCAAAATCGGCTCCATTTGATCCCATATCAAATTATCATGGTATCGTTACTGGATCACTTTCCAACAACATAGGAAATATCTGTTTCCCCTTAGATTGTTCCTGTCACCCCTCTAAATGTAATATTTACTACGCATAAAGAATCAGTGATATTTGATCCCAGGCGTCTATTAAAAAGTTGTTTGAGACGTGATCTCCTACGTCTTCCTTAACATACATACTGAAGGGGACGTCCACCAATCCTATAAGAAATAATCCTACTCAAAACACATCAGATAATACCACATTTCATTTAAGTTGACTAGACACCTTGTAATATACACCTATAACCCCTTTCCGGTACCAGTAATGTAATCATCGCAACCTGTTGCATTGATGTATTAAAATATAAACCTATTGTTTAATAAATCCAGAACCTACAAAAAATGTCTACTTCCCCATCAGCGTAATAGTCAAAACTACCTCCCATTTGCTGTTCAACGTACCAGAAACAGATTATTGTTTCTATAATTAATTAACTGTCCACATAACTCACTGGTCTTACGAAAACTACAGAATTGAATAATAATAATAAAAAATTGTCAAAGAATGTTTCCTATTCAACCATTCAGATCTGCTTCACATGACCCTTTACATCCTGATATAGCCCAGAGAGCACGACTCTCTTTCACCCGCTGACTAAATCATGGCATTAGTCAATTCTATCCACAAACCACTACTACCTAATAACATATTTGCATTCACATTACTACAAAGCATTATTTTAATACCAGTCTACTCAAACAATCCAATTCAACATTTGTCATTTCCCAATTAACCTACTTTCCTTTTAACCCAGAAAACCCTCTACAATCTCTATTCTCCTCTATCTCTGTCTTTCTATCTAACGGTACTTTAGCAGGTGACAAATTATTGTGAAGTTATAGTAAAAACAAACAAAACATCTATTCACAGGGAGGCCACTTTAATTACTATGTTATCCTATGCCTCCATGGGTTGGTTGGACAATCCCTTTCGTATAATCTAATCAATGCAACCAGTGATCCGGGTCAAACAGCATCAATGTAACAGTGTTGCTTCCGTCCCTCTCCTCGCCCCTACCTGGGCTTGAACCAGGGACCCTCTGCACACATCGACAACAGTCACCCTCGAAGCACCGTTACCCGTCGCTCCACAAAAGCCGCGGCCCTTGCAGAGCAAGGTAAAAAACTACTTCAAGGTCTCAGAGCGAGTGACGTCACCGATCGAAACGCTACTAGTTCGCACCGGTAACATACCGGTAACACACCGGTAACATTCACCTCCCTTTGACTTCCTCCTTTTCCGCAGCAACCAGTGATCCACTACACCAAACTGAACCCATTATGTCCCTTACAGCCTGCTGTAATTCAGCGAGCACCAGTCGCTATCACCCGCAGACACCTGGAAACGCTACTATTCTTACTTGCAGACAAAAAATAAAACCCATTCTCAAACAGCGTTCTGCCTTTCCCTCTATGGTAGGGTTAAAAACTAACTTGACAACTTTAACAATCGATTGCTGCAGTAGCTTCATGTTTGGTTCAGTTGATCTATTAAGATATTGTGTCTGACCTCAACCAAAAGTTTCTATATTCCTCAGTCAATGTTGTCTTTCATACTCTGCTTCTTTCCAACACTGCTTTTTTATCCCTGGTGTTTTTTAATAGTATTTTTATTCTCTTTGCGACTTTTCGGTTACTGGCACAACGCTCTTAACCACTAAGCTACCTGCCGCCCCTGTAACCCATCATATATACAGTGGGGGAAAAAAGTATTTAGTCAGCCACCAATTGTGCAAGTTCTCCCACTTAAAAAGATGAGAGAGGCCTGTAATTTTCATCATAGGTACACGTCAACTATGACAGACAAATTGAGATTTTTTTTCTCCAGAAAATCACATTGTAGGATTTTTAATGAATTTATTTGCAAATTATGGTGGAAAATAAGTATTTGGTCACTTACAAACAAGCAAGATTTCTGGCTCTCACAGACCTGTAACTTCTTTAAGAGGCTCCTCTGTCCTCCACTCGTTACCTGTATTAATGGCACCTGTTTGAACTTGTTATCAGTATAAAAGACACCTGTCCACAACCTCAAACAGTCACACTCCAAACCACTATGGCCAAGACCAAAGAGCTGTCAAACGACACCAGAAACAAAATTGTAGACCTGCACCAGGCTGGGAAGACTGAATCTGCAATAGGTAAGCAGCTTGGTTTGAAGAAATCAACTGTGGGAGCAATTATTAGGAAATGGAAGACATACAAGACCACTGATAATCTCCCTCAATCTGGGGCTCCACGCAAGATCTCACCCCGTGGGGTCAAAATGATCACAAGAATGGTGAGCAAAAATCCCAGAACCACACGGGGGGACCTAGTGAATGACCTGCAGAGAGCTGGGACCAAAGTAACAAAGCCTACCATCAGTAACACACTACGCCGCCAGGGACTCAAATCCTGCAGTGCCAGACGTGTCCCCCTGCTTAAGCCAGTACATGTCCAGGCCCGTCTGAAGTTTGCTAGAGTGCATTTGGATGATCCAGAAGAGGATTGGGAGAATGTCATATGGTCAGATGAAACCAAAATAGAACTTTTTGGTAAAAACTCAACTCGTCGTGTTTGGAGGACAAAGAATGCTGAGTTGCATCCAAAGAACACCATACCTACTGTGAAGCATGGGGGTGGAAACATCATGCTTTGGAGCTGTTTTTCTGCAAAGGGACCAGGACGACTGATCCGTGTAAAGGAAAGAATGAATGGGACCATGTATCGTGAGATTTTGAGTGAAAACCTCCTTCCATCAGCAAGGGCATTGAAGATTAAACGTGGCTGGGACTTTCAGCATGACAATGATCCCAAACACACCGCCCGGGCAACGAAGGAGTGGCTTCGTAAGAAGCATTTCAAGGTCCTGGAGTGGCCTAGCCAGTCTCCAGATCTCAACCCCATAAAAAATCTTTGGAGGGAGTTGAAAGTCCGTGTTGCCCAGCGACAGCCCCAAAACATCACAGCTCTAGAGGAGATCTGCATGGAAGAATGGGCCAAAATACCAGCAACAGTGTGTGAAAACCTTGTGAAGACTTACAGAAAACGTTTGACCTGTGTCATTGCCAACAAAGGGTATATAACAAAGTATTGAGAAACTTTTGTTATTGATCAAATACTTATTTTCAATGGACAATTCACAATGGACGATGATAGTGATACAGTGGGGGAAAAAAGTATTTAGTCAGCCACCAATTGTGCAAGTTCTCCCACTTAAAAAGATGAGAGAGGCCTGTAATTTTCATCATAGGTACACGTCAACTATGACAGACAAAATGAGAAAAGAAAATCCAGAAAATCACATTGTAGGATTTTTAATGAATTTATTTGCAAATTATGGTGGAAAATAAGTATTTGGGGTACTGTCACGCCCTGGCTCTGGGGACTCTTATATGTTGAGCCAGGGTGTGTAGGGTCTATGTTTTGTGTTCTATGTTCAGTTTCTAGTTCATGTGTTTTCTAGGTTGGCCGGGGTGGTTAGAGGACTTCACGTTTCGTTTGGTTGTTTTCTATTTTGTATTGTGTTGCCAGTACACTATTAAAAAGATGTACGCATATCACGCTGCGCCTTGGTCCAATCATTATGACGATCGTGACAGAGGTTTTCACTCAAAATCTCACGATACATGGCCCCATTCATTCTTTCCTTTACACGGATCAGTCGTCCTGATCCCTTTGCAGAAAAACAGCCCCAAAGCATGATGTTTCCACCCCCATGCTTCACAGTAGGTATGGTGTTCTTTGGATGCAACTCAGCATTCTTTGTCTTCCAAACACGACGAGTTGAGTTTTTACCAAAAAGTTCTATTTTGGTTTCATCTGACCATATGACATTCTCCCAATCCTCTTCTGGATCATCCAAATGCACTCTAGCAAACTTCAGACGGGCCTGGACATGTACTGGCTTAAGCAGGGGGACACGTCTGGCACTGCAGGATTTGAGTCCCTGGCGGCGTAGTGTGTTACTGATGGTAGGCTTTGTTACTTTGGTCCCAGCTCTCTGCAGGTCATTCACTAGGTCCCCCCGTGTGGTTCTGGGATTTTTGTGATCAATTTGACCCCACGGGGTGAGATCTTGCGTGGAGCCCCAGATTGAGGGAGATTATCAGTGGTCTTGTATGTCTTCCATTTCCTAATAATTGCTCCCACAGTTGATTTCTTCAAACCAAGCTGCTTACCTATTGCAGATTCAGTCTTCCCAGCCTGGTACAGGTCTACAATTTTGTTTCTGTTGTCCTTTGACAGCTCTTTGGTCTTGGCCATAGTGGAGTTTGGAGTGTGACTGTTTGAGGTTGTGGACAGGTGTATTTTATACTGATAACAAGTTCAAACAGGTGCCATTAATACAGGTAACGAGTGGAGGACAGAGGAGCCTCTTAAAGAAGAAGTTACAGGTCTGTGAGAGCCAGAAATCTTGCTTGTTTGTAGGTGACCAAATACTTATTTTCCACCATAATTTGCAAATAAATTCATAAAAAATCCTACAATGTGATTTTCTGGATTTTTTCTCTCTCAATTTGTCTGTCATAGTTGACGTGTACCTATGATGAAAATTACAGGCCTCTCTCATCTTTTTAAGTGGGAGAACTTGCACAATTGGTGGCTGACTAAATACTTTTTTTGGTCAGAGGGCCTACTCCCTCTGACCAACAGAAACACAAACAATTATCACCAGACCACTTCTGGTTACCTTCACCGATTCCACAGCACCCAACTCTGTTTTCACCCACCCTGAAACCACAAATGGATCAGCCAAAAGACAAGGGTCCACTTTTTCCAAAAACTTCACTCCTACTGTCACAGACTCATCTTTATCCTGACCCTCGGTGCTAGCCTCGGGCTCCTAGTACTTCACCACACCTACCACCTCCGATACTTCACCACACCTACCACCTCTGATACTTCACCACACCTACCACCCCCGATACTTCACCACACCTACCACCTCCGATACTTCACCACACCTACCACCCCCGATACTTCACCACACCTACCACCTCCGATACTTCACCACACCTACCACCTCCGATACTTCACCACACCTACCACCTCCGATACTTCACCACACCTACCACCTCCGATACTTCACCACACCTACCACCTCCGAGTACTTCACCACACCTACCACCTCCGATACTTCACCACACCTACCACCTCCGATACTTCACCACACCTACCACCTCCGATACTTCACCACACCTACCACCTCCGATACTTCACCACACCTACCACCTCCGATACTTCGCCCTCATTCTCTTCCATTTCTCCTCCTGTCTTCAGCTCACTCTGTTTACACTTTCTACCATTCTTCTTTAACAAACCATCCCCCCCCCCCCCCCCCCCCCATTTTTTACCGACTCAAGCTCCCCCTCTTCCTCTCTCTCTCTCTTAGACCTCCTCTGCCTCTCTTTTCCCCTCCATTTGTCGTAGTAAATATATTATGTTATAGCTTGGTCTGACTAAAATCTTGTGCATGACCCATCTTGTGTTGGGCCTTTGTATTTAATACAATGCACAAAGACTTCTATCTTGTCGGCCTTATCAGCAGGTGGCTATGGACAACACCCACGCCATAGGTCTCTCAGTTCTCCCAACTCACGAGTTCTTGCTCTGAGGACATACACACACACACCCCCCCCACACACACACACATACACACACACACACACACACACACATCATCATCGTTAAACATACACACACATACACACACACACATACACACACATACACACACACACATACACACACACACACATACACACACACATACACACACACACACATACACACACATACACACACATACACACACATCATCATTGTTAAGCACACACACACAAAAAACCCCTTCTCTTAGGCTGAACATCTGAAGACAGAGAACCCGACTCAGAGCCAATGCAATGGAGATGACCTCGACCAACTCATCAGGACCAATCGGAAGATCAGAACTACTAGAATCAACCTACTTTATTTTATTGTATAAAATGTCAGCACACAATGTTTTGGGGCGCGCTCTCAGATATCTCCCTACGAGGTTGACGAACGGGTCCGTGCACGCTATTTACAGATATCTTTACCTCTGAATAAACTGCCTTATATTATACAATCATCCACCTTGTCCGAAAGTCTCTACTTGGTCTCCGTTCTCCAGTAAACTTGTGATTATCAACACATTCCTCCTCCATATTCCAAGTATAACTCTCCTTCTGATAGTACTGCACTTCTCCTGACATACATCTAGTTCTTGCCTTGTCTAGGGACGCCATTTAACCGGCTGTCACAATCTCCGTAGCTCTCCACCTCCCCAGGCAAGCCTCGCTGTGGATTAGTGTTTTAATCGCAGTTCCATATCTACACGGGATTGGCCAGGACAGCGGTGGAGGGGCGGAGTTAGTGGTATTCTGGAATACAGTTTACTACGCCCATCTGGAATCCTACATGTAGGGTTGCCATGTTTGTTATTTTCAGCGAAATTGGGCTGCTTTGAAAACGATGTTGCGGTTGAAAACGTATTGGTTGCCGGTTTTTGGGCTACTAAATTGCACCGCGGCCTCCATGGCATTTATCTTAACAAATATATATTTCACTGTGACCTGTTGCTGACTGTCAGGCAGTGAGGCAGGCTGTTGATGAGTGAGTGAGTTGTGGGGAGGAGGACCGGAGGAGGACCGGAGGAGGACCGGAGGAGTGTGTGTGTGTTGAGATAGCACTACAGTTATTGGCTGAGTTACATGAGCGAGAGCAGCACGCCACGCCATCTTGTTACCAGTTGTAGGTCGGCTATTTAACTTGTCATAATGCACAAGTGGAAATTTGAAAGGGAAGTTAGGGAACTCCCTCCTGTGCGTCTGTTATGGGGAAAAGTCCTCAATGAAATTGACATAAATTGTGGAGAATGATAGATTTGCATCTGTTGGCCATCAAGTAGCCTATTCATTTATATGCCATTGTAGGCTACTGTCGGCTACCATTTGATACATATGTCGATGTTGAAATGACTATATCACTGGAGTCATTGCAAATCAGTTTGTGCCACTTGTGTAGCCTACCTGGAGCTGGCAAACCAATTAAATAAATAGCCTGTAACTTCAGTGTATTGTTGTTGTAACCTTGTGTTATTATGCAATAAGGCTATTGATTGCCATGTTTAGTTAATTAAATAGTGTCGTATCGAGTAAATGCTGGCAATTATTGCTGATAAACAAAGGAGTCTGCTCATACTGAACTTGGATCATAAGGTTTATTCATATCACAAGGTTTCAGCATAAGTGACGGATGTCATGACACCCGGAGAGCGACTTCCCAGATTGCAATGGTCGCTCTAACCTCTTCTTCCTCCAGCATATACTTATAAACAATGCAAAAATATGGGTTGCTCCCTCTGCTGTCCAATCACCTGTCTCCCCTGGGGCGTCACCCTACAAATGGCTACTTTTGAACTAAGATAAACATTCTTTCTGGTTCCATTAAGAAAGTCATAATCTTAATACACTACAATAGGCAGTTATCAAACTCTATCACAGATTGACAGTAACAATCAGTCAGATTAGGCTACAGGAAAAAAAAACTCTGGCTGTTGTTGACAAGCACATTCGGTTAATATAGATATTATTCATATTTAATTCAGTGATTGAAATTATGACCACATTCTCAGTAGCCTATTCCAGCAGGCTATTGGGAAACACAAGCACTTCGAATTGCGAAATCGCCTCGCTATTCATGTTGAATAAATTAGTCTGTTAATTAGAATTTTAGCAAACTGCTAAATCGTTCAGTTTACATAATGCCTCCATCTTGTCTAGGCTACTGTAGACTATATGAAATGACATGTAGGACTATCAGGAGCTATAGGCTACCTGCCTTTATCTAAGCAAACTATGGCAACATTTAGAGAGTCATAAACCCAGATTTGAGTCTGTAGCCTGTGTCTATTGAAATGACAAGTCAATCTCTTAAATGGACCATTTATAACGGTTTGTAGTCTTAACATCTGGCACATAATAACAGCACAATTGCCAGAAAATAGCCTAACATTAATTTTTTATGTTCATCCAAGTGTTTCTTGCTCAGAGATTTCGAGATCCTCTGTCCAACTTTCCTCACTCAACCTCTCCTGTCGGATTTATCTATAGTTATGCACAAAAGGGATTTATTTACAATTATAAACTGGGTTCGAGCCATGAATGCTGATTGGCCTAAAGCCATACTATATCAGACCATATACCATGGGTATGACAAAAAAGTATTTTCCATTGGTAACCAGTTTATAATAGCAATAAGGCAGCCTGGTTTTTTTTGGTATATGGCCAATATACCACAGCCAAGGGCTGTATCCAGGCACTCCACGTTGTGTCATGCTAAGAAGAGCCCTCAGCACCATACCACCGTGTGCCTTACTGCTTACTCACAGCAGTCAAATGAGTTAAATTAACATCCATCAATAGGAAATTATCTGGCCAGTTTAATAAGGGACAGTTATCTTTTCTCTTGCGACATATTCAAATTAGTTTATTTTGATAAAAACCGAATTTTGCGTCCATCGTAGTTACAAGTTACGTCGATATTCCTTCTTAATTGGCTCGGTAACATTATGGAAAAAAATTGTTTATTGTATAAATGTGGAAACTCCTCTCTTGCTGTAGGAAAAACTAATGGGCTCGTTTTCAGTCCTTTTGGGCGGGTTTTTGTTAACCTGGCAACCCTGCCTACATCGGCGAACAGCGTAGTGATGTGGAGCGTGCGTCTATCGAAGAAAATACACGAAAATAACACTACTACTATACCTCAGCTTCGGTGCCAAATCATTTTAAGGTAAGACATATTGTCTTTGAGTGTAAATGCAAACGTTTTCCACGCCGCCGGTATTCGTTTAGACAAAATAACTGGGTGTGATGTGATTTAAAAGGAAAGGATCAGATGTGGATGGGAAATATTGCCCCTTACGTTAGTATCACAGCTACCATTTAAGACTGACGCAATCTACTGTAAACCTGTGGTCTGATGCATTGATGCACAATGTGGCCTCCATGTTGAAAATATAGTCTTTGTTATAATGGTGGGTTTTCACTGGAGCCGTGATGAGCTTACATTAGTTCATTGGTGGCATAGACGTGATCCACCGCAGAAAATGGTGTCGACGCTTTTATACTGCATGGGCCATCTATCAGACAACCCTTTCATCCATTCAATTCTATGAAATGTCGTTTTCTAGGCCTATATACATTTGCAATGGTATTGTCAATGTGCATATGAATCGAGACGAAAAATAAATGTATTCAAATAAATAATGCAGTAACGAAGTGTAAACTAACCACAGCGGTATTACTGTATGCATTACAGTGGCAGAAATATAATTTAACATTCTCTGGCTATTTCTTTCTTTTGTAGAATTCTGTCAGTGCTTTCTTTCAGAGAATACCTGCTCTCACACAGAATGGACACGTAGTCTGCACTGTTTCCCAAGTGATCATTAGTCCCAGGCCAGGAGGTAAGGCTCTAGAGAGGTGTCCCAGTCCCAGTCAGGAGGTAAGGCTCTAGAGAGGTGTCCCATCCCCAGTCAGGAGGTAAGGCTCTAGAGAGGTGTCCCAGGCAGGTCAGGAGGTAAGGCTCTAGAGAGGTGTCCCATCCCAGTCAGGAGGTAAGGCTCTAGAGAGGTGTCCCATCCCCAGTCAGGAGGTAAGGCTCTAGAGAGGTGTCCCATCCCCAGTCAGGAGGTAAGGCTCTAGAGAGGTGTCCCGTCCCCAGTCAGGAGGTAAGGCTCTAGAGAGGTGTCCCATCCCCAGTCAGGAGGTAAGGCTCTAGAGAGGTGTCCCAGGCCAGTCAGGAGGTAAGGCTCTAGAGAGGTGTCCCAGGCCAGTCAGGAGGTAAGGCTCTAGAGAGGTGTCCCATCCCCAGTCAGGAGGTAAGGCTCTAGAGAGGTGTCCCAGGCCAGTCAGGAGGTAAGGCTCTAGAGAGGTGTCCCAGGCCAGTCAGGAGGTAAGGCTCTAGAGAGGTGTCCCAGGCCAGTCAGGAGGTAAGGCTCTGGAGAGGTGTCCCAGGCCAGTCAGGAGGTAAGGCTCTAGAGAGGTGTCCCATCCCCAGTCAGGAGGTAAGGCTCTAGAGAGGTGTCCCATCCCCAGTCAGGAGGTAAGGCTCTAGAGAGGTGTCCCAGGCCAGTCAGGAGGTAAGGCTCTAGAGAGGTGTCCCAGGCCAGTCAGGAGGTAAGGCTCTAGAGAGGTGTCCCATCCCCAGTCAGGAGGTAAGGCTCTAGAGAGGTGTCCCATCCCCAGTCAGGAGGTAAGGCTCTAGAGAGGTGTCCCATCCCCAGTCAGGAGGTAAGGCTCTAGAGAGGTGTCCCATCCCCAGTCAGGAGGTAAGGCTCTAGAGAGGTGTCCCATCCCCAGTCAGGAGGTAAGGCTCTAGAGAGGTGTCCCAGGCAGGTCAGGAGGTAAGGCTCTAGAGAGGTGTCCCAGGCAGGTCAGGAGGTAAGGCTCTAGAGAGGTGTCCCAGGCCAGTCAGGAGGTAAGGCTCTAGAGAGGTGTCCCAGGCCAGTCAGGAGGTAAGGCTCTAGAGAGGTGTCCCATCCCCAGTCAGGAGGTAAGGCTCTAGAGAGGTGTCCCATCCCCAGTCAGGAGGTAAGGCTCTAGAGAGGTGTCCCATCCCCAGTCAGGAGGTAAGGCTCTAGAGAGGTGTCCCATCCCCAGTCAGGAGGTAAGGCTCTAGAGAGGTGTCCCAGCCAGGTCAGGAGGTAAGGCTCTAGAGAGGTGTCCCATCCCCAGTCAGGAGGTAAGGCTCTAGAGAGGTGTCCCAGGCCAGTCAGGAGGTAAGGCTCTAGAGAGGTGTCCCAGGCCAGTCAGGAGGTAAGGCTCTAGAGAGGTGTCCCAGGCCAGTCAGGAGGTAAGGCTCTAGAGAGGTGTCCCAGGCCAGTCAGGAGGTAAGGCTCTAGAGAGGTGTCCCATCCCAGTCAGGAGGTAAGGCTCTAGAGAGGTGTCCCAGGCAGGTCAGGAGGTAAGGCTCTAGAGAGGTGTCCCAGGCCAGTCAGGAGGTAAGGCTCTAGAGAGGTGTCCCAGGCCAGTCAGGAGGTAAGGCTCTAGAGAGGTGTCCCATCCCCAGTCAGGAGGTAAGGCTCTAGAGAGGTGTCCCGTCCCCAGTCAGGAGGTAAGGCTCTAGAGAGGTGTCCCATCCCCAGTCAGGAGGTAAGGCTCTAGAGAGGTGTCCCATCCCCAGTCAGGAGGTAAGGCTCTAGAGAGGTGTCCCAGGCCAGTCAGGAGGTAAGGCTCTAGAGAGGTGTCCCAGGCCAGTCAGGAGGTAAGGCTCTAGAGAGGTGTCCCATCCCCAGTCAGGAGGTAAGGCTCTAGAGAGGTGTCCCAGGCCAGTCAGGAGGTAAGGCTCTAGAGAGGTGTCCCAGGCCAGTCAGGAGGTAAGGCTCTAGAGAGGTGTCCCAGGCCAGTCAGGAGGTAAGGCTCTAGAGAGGTGTCCCGTCCCCAGTCAGGAGGTAAGGCTCTAGAGAGGTGTCCCATCCCCAGTCAGGAGGTAAGGCTCTAGAGAGGTGTCCCAGGCCAGTCAGGAGGTAAGGCTCTAGAGAGGTGTCCCATCCCCAGTCAGGAGGTAAGGCTCTAGAGAGGTGTCCCATCCCCAGTCAGGAGGTAAGGCTCTAGAGAGGTGTCCCATCCCCAGTCAGGAGGTAAGGCTCTAGAGAGGTGTCCCATCCCCAGTCAGGAGGTAAGGCTCTAGAGAGGTGTCCCAGGCCAGTCAGGAGGTAAGGCTCTAGAGAGGTGTCCCAGGCCAGTCAGGAGGTAAGGCTCTAGAGAGGTGTCCCAGGCCAGTCAGGAGGTAAGGCTCTAGAGAGGTGTCCCAGGCCAGTCAGGAGGTAAGGCTCTAGAGAGGTGTCCCAGGCCAGTCAGGAGGTAAGGCTCTAGAGAGGTGTCCCATCCCCAGTCAGGAGGTAAGGCTCTAGAGAGGTGTCCCATCCCCAGTCAGGAGGTAAGGCTCTAGAGAGGTGTCCCATCCCCAGTCAGGAGGTAAGGCTCTAGAGAGGTGTCCCAGGCAGGTCAGGAGGTAAGGCTCTAGAGAGGTGTCCCAGGCCAGTCAGGAGGTAAGGCTCTAGAGAGGTGTCCCAGGCCAGTCAGGAGGTAAGGCTCTAGAGAGGTGTCCCAGGCCAGTCAGGAGGTAAGGCTCTAGAGAGGTGTCCCATCCCCAGTCAGGAGGTAAGGCTCTAGAGAGGTGTCCCATCCCCAGTCAGGAGGTAAGGCTCTAGAGAGGTGTCCCATCCCCAGTCAGGAGGTAAGGCTCTAGAGAGGTGTCCCAGGCCAGTCAGGAGGTAAGGCTCTAGAGAGGTGTCCCATCCCCAGTCAGGAGGTAAGGCTCTAGAGAGGTGTCCCATCCCCAGTCAGGAGGTAAGGCTCTAGAGAGGTGTCCCATCCCCAGTCAGGAGGTAAGGCTCTAGAGAGGTGTCCCATCCCCAGTCAGGAGGTAAGGCTCTAGAGAGGTGTCCCATCCCCAGTCAGGAGGTAAGGCTCTAGAGAGGTGTCCCAGCCAGGTCAGGAGGTAAGGCTCTAGAGAGGTGTCCCATCCCCAGTCAGGAGGTAAGGCTCTAGAGAGGTGTCCCAGGCCAGTCAGGAGGTAAGGCTCTAGAGAGGTGTCCCATCCCCAGTCAGGAGGTAAGGCTCTAGAGAGGTGTCCCAGGCCAGTCAGGAGGTAAGGCTCTAGAGAGGTGTCCCATCCCTGTCAGGAGGTAAGGCTCTAGAGAGGTGTCCCATCCCAGTCAGGAGGTAAGGCTCTAGAGAGGTGTCCCGTCCCCAGTCAGGAGGTAAGGCTCTAGAGAGGTGTCCCATCCCCAGTCAGGAGGTAAGGCTCTAGAGAGGTGTCCCATCCCCAGTCAGGAGGTAAGGCTCTAGAGAGGTGTCCCAGGCCAGTCAGGAGGTAAGGCTCTAGAGAGGTGTCCCATCCCCAGACAGGAGGTAAGGCTCTAGAGAGGTGTCCCATCCCCAGTCAGGAGGTAAGGCTCTAGAGAGGTGTCCCAGGCCAGTCAGGAGGTAAGGCTCTAGAGAGGTGTCCCATCCCCAGTCAGGAGGTAAGGCTCTAGAGAGGTGTCCCAGGCCAGTCAGGAGGTAAGGCTCTAGAGAGGTGTCCCATCCCCAGTCAGGAGGTAAGGCTCTAGAGAGGTGTCCCAGGCCAGTCAGGAGGTAAGGCTCTAGAGAGGTGTCCCATCCCCAGTCAGGAGGTAAGGCTCTAGAGAGGTGTCCCATCCCCAGTCAGGAGGTAAGGCTCTAGAGAGGTGTCCCAGGCCAGTCAGGAGGTAAGGCTCTAGAGAGGTGTCCCATCCCCAGTCAGGAGGTAAGGCTCTAGAGAGGTGTCCCATCCCCAGTCAGGAGGTAAGGCTCTAGAGAGGTGTCCCAGGCCAGTCAGGAGGTAAGGCTCTAGAGAGGTGTCCCAGCCAGGTCAGGAGGTAAGGCTCTAGAGAGGTGTCCCAGGCCAGTCAGGAGGTAAGGCTCTAGAGAGGTGTCCCATCCCCAGTCAGGAGGTAAGGCTCTAGAGAGGTGTCCCAGGCCAGTCAGGAGGTAAGGCTCTAGAGAGGTGTCCCATCCCCAGTCAGGAGGTAAGGCTCTAGAGAGGTGTCCCATCCCCAGTCAGGAGGTAAGGCTCTAGAGAGGTGTCCCATCCCCAGTCAGGAGGTAAGGCTCTAGAGAGGTGTCCCATCCCCAGTCAGGAGGTAAGGCTCTAGAGAGGTGTCCCAGGCCAGTCAGGAGGTAAGGCTCTAGAGAGGTGTCCCATCCCCAGTCAGGAGGTAAGGCTCTAGAGAGGTGTCCCATCCCCAGTCAGGAGGTAAGGCTCTAGAGAGGTGTCCCGTCCCCAGTCAGGAGGTAAGGCTCTAGAGAGGTGTCCCAGGCCAGTCAGGAGGTAAGGCTCTAGAGAGGTGTCCCATCCCCAGTCAGGAGGTAAGGCTCTAGAGAGGTGTCCCAGGCCAGTCAGGAGGTAAGGCTCTAGAGAGGTGTCCCATCCCAGTCAGGAGGTAAGGCTCTAGAGAGGTGTCCCATCCCCAGTCAGGAGGTAAGGCTCTAGAGAGGTGTCCCATCCCCAGTCAGGAGGTAAGGCTCTAGAGAGGTGTCCCATCCCCAGTCAGGAGGTAAGGCTCTAGAGAGGTGTCCCATCCCCAGTCAGGAGGTAAGGCTCTAGAGAGGTGTCCCAGGCCAGTCAGGAGGTAAGGCTCTAGAGAGGTGTCCCATCCCCAGTCAGGAGGTAAGGCTCTAGAGAGGTGTCCCATCCCCAGTCAGGAGGTAAGGCTCTAGAGAGGTGTCCCGTCCCCAGTCAGGAGGTAAGGCTCTAGAGAGGTGTCCCAGGCCAGTCAGGAGGTAAGGCTCTAGAGAGGTGTCCCATCCCAGTCAGGAGGTAAGGCTCTAGAGAGGTGTCCCATCCCCAGTCAGGAGGTAAGGCTCTAGAGAGGTGTCCCATCCCCAGTCAGGAGGTAAGGCTCTAGAGAGGTGTCCCATCCCCAGTCAGGAGGTAAGGCTCTAGAGAGGTGTCCCAGGCCAGTCAGGAGGTAAGGCTCTAGAGAGGTGTCCCAGGCCAGTCAGGAGGTAAGGCTCTAGAGAGGTGTCCCAGGCCAGTCAGGAGGTAAGGCTCTAGAGAGGTGTCCCAGGCCAGTCAGGAGGTAAGGCTCTAGAGAGGTGTCCCAGGCCAGTCAGGAGGTAAGGCTCTAGAGAGGTGTCCCATCCCCAGTCAGGAGGTAAGGCTCTAGAGAGGTGTCCCATCCCCAGTCAGGAGGTAAGGCTCTAGAGAGGTGTCCCATCCCCAGTCAGGAGGTAAGGCTCTAGAGAGGTGTCCCAGGCAGGTCAGGAGGTAAGGCTCTAGAGAGGTGTCCCAGGCCAGTCAGGAGGTAAGGCTCTAGAGAGGTGTCCCAGGCCAGTCAGGAGGTAAGGCTCTAGAGAGGTGTCCCAGGCCAGTCAGGAGGTAAGGCTCTAGAGAGGTGTCCCATCCCCAGTCAGGAGGTAAGGCTCTAGAGAGGTGTCCCATCCCCAGTCAGGAGGTAAGGCTCTAGAGAGGTGTCCCATCCCCAGTCAGGAGGTAAGGCTCTAGAGAGGTGTCCCAGGCCAGTCAGGAGGTAAGGCTCTAGAGAGGTGTCCCATCCCCAGTCAGGAGGTAAGGCTCTAGAGAGGTGTCCCATCCCCAGTCAGGAGGTAAGGCTCTAGAGAGGTGTCCCATCCCCAGTCAGGAGGTAAGGCTCTAGAGAGGTGTCCCATCCCCAGTCAGGAGGTAAGGCTCTAGAGAGGTGTCCCATCCCCAGTCAGGAGGTAAGGCTCTAGAGAGGTGTCCCAGCCAGGTCAGGAGGTAAGGCTCTAGAGAGGTGTCCCATCCCCAGTCAGGAGGTAAGGCTCTAGAGAGGTGTCCCAGGCCAGTCAGGAGGTAAGGCTCTAGAGAGGTGTCCCATCCCCAGTCAGGAGGTAAGGCTCTAGAGAGGTGTCCCAGGCCAGTCAGGAGGTAAGGCTCTAGAGAGGTGTCCCATCCCTGTCAGGAGGTAAGGCTCTAGAGAGGTGTCCCATCCCAGTCAGGAGGTAAGGCTCTAGAGAGGTGTCCCGTCCCCAGTCAGGAGGTAAGGCTCTAGAGAGGTGTCCCATCCCCAGTCAGGAGGTAAGGCTCTAGAGAGGTGTCCCATCCCCAGTCAGGAGGTAAGGCTCTAGAGAGGTGTCCCAGGCCAGTCAGGAGGTAAGGCTCTAGAGAGGTGTCCCATCCCCAGACAGGAGGTAAGGCTCTAGAGAGGTGTCCCATCCCCAGTCAGGAGGTAAGGCTCTAGAGAGGTGTCCCAGGCCAGTCAGGAGGTAAGGCTCTAGAGAGGTGTCCCATCCCCAGTCAGGAGGTAAGGCTCTAGAGAGGTGTCCCAGGCCAGTCAGGAGGTAAGGCTCTAGAGAGGTGTCCCATCCCCAGTCAGGAGGTAAGGCTCTAGAGAGGTGTCCCAGGCCAGTCAGGAGGTAAGGCTCTAGAGAGGTGTCCCATCCCCAGTCAGGAGGTAAGGCTCTAGAGAGGTGTCCCATCCCCAGTCAGGAGGTAAGGCTCTAGAGAGGTGTCCCAGGCCAGTCAGGAGGTAAGGCTCTAGAGAGGTGTCCCATCCCCAGTCAGGAGGTAAGGCTCTAGAGAGGTGTCCCATCCCCAGTCAGGAGGTAAGGCTCTAGAGAGGTGTCCCAGGCCAGTCAGGAGGTAAGGCTCTAGAGAGGTGTCCCAGCCAGGTCAGGAGGTAAGGCTCTAGAGAGGTGTCCCAGGCCAGTCAGGAGGTAAGGCTCTAGAGAGGTGTCCCATCCCCAGTCAGGAGGTAAGGCTCTAGAGAGGTGTCCCATCCCCAGTCAGGAGGTAAGGCTCTAGAGAGGTGTCCCAGGCCAGTCAGGAGGTAAGGCTCTAGAGAGGTGTCCCATCCCCAGTCAGGAGGTAAGGCTCTAGAGAGGTGTCCCATCCCCAGTCAGGAGGTAAGGCTCTAGAGAGGTGTCCCATCCCCAGTCAGGAGGTAAGGCTCTAGAGAGGTGTCCCATCCCCAGTCAGGAGGTAAGGCTCTAGAGAGGTGTCCCAGGCCAGTCAGGAGGTAAGGCTCTAGAGAGGTGTCCCATCCCCAGTCAGGAGGTAAGGCTCTAGAGAGGTGTCCCATCCCCAGTCAGGAGGTAAGGCTCTAGAGAGGTGTCCCGTCCCCAGTCAGGAGGTAAGGCTCTAGAGAGGTGTCCCAGGCCAGTCAGGAGGTAAGGCTCTAGAGAGGTGTCCCATCCCCAGTCAGGAGGTAAGGCTCTAGAGAGGTGTCCCAGGCCAGTCAGGAGGTAAGGCTCTAGAGAGGTGTCCCATCCCAGTCAGGAGGTAAGGCTCTAGAGAGGTGTCCCATCCCCAGTCAGGAGGTAAGGCTCTAGAGAGGTGTCCCATCCCCAGTCAGGAGGTAAGGCTCTAGAGAGGTGTCCCATCCCCAGTCAGGAGGTAAGGCTCTAGAGAGGTGTCCCATCCCCAGTCAGGAGGTAAGGCTCTAGAGAGGTGTCCCAGGCAGGTCAGGTGTGAGTCAGTATGTTTTCTTGACTTCCATTGTCCTCCTGGTGTCGCTGAATCTTCTCTCTACTTCCGTTTGCTCCTCAGTTCATGCTCCTTGGTTGAAGAGCGAGGTAGCGGCAGTGATCCTTTCCCTTAGTCAGTCAGTATGGCCCAGGCGGAGCCCCAGCCCAGTGGAGATAGCAGCCCCCAGCTCATCTCCCTCCAGTCGGAGAGGTCAGAGGCATCAGGGAACCATGTAGAGGTGGGCCCCGCCAACCGGAGGAAGAAGAGGAGGAAGGAGCCCAGACCTGAGTCCATCATTGTGTATCGCTCAGACAATGAGAGGGGGCCCGGGGAGGAGCAGGGTGGAGAGGAGGGAGTGGCCGACAGGAGCACAGAGGAGGGGGCCAAGTTCCTCACCACACCCACCGGCGAAGGTGAGACACCAGAGTCGATTTGCTGTATCCCAATGGCACCCTACTTTAGACTAGGGCCCAAATAGCTCTGGTCAAAGGTAGTGCACTGTAGGGACTAGGCTGTAATTTGGGATGCAGAATGTATTCATGAAAGCTGCTGCTAACAAATGATTGAATATATTTAGATGTCATAGATATGTCAGTTCTTCTACAGAAAATGCTGACTGACTAATGGGGCTTTCTCAATCTAACCTGCCACATCTTATACAATTTATCCACATTAAAATACACCTGTCATTGGGTTGTTTCCATAACATACCAGATATCTGACATGTCTTTCCCACTACAGTATGTTTAGCTGCCTCTTCCCTCTGAAAGCAAGCCTCGCCTACTTCTATGCAAAGAAGAATCATTCTGAAATGTATTTAGTGAACTGTGCTGTGTATGTTTTTGTCTTCTGTCTTAATAGTATTGTTGTTGTTGTGTATCTCCAGGAGCCTGGAGCTTACTAGTGTCATAATGTTGTTGTTGTGTATCTCCAGGAGGCTGGAGCTTACTAGTGTCATAATGTTGTTGTTGTTGTGTATCTCCAGGAGGCTGGAGCTTACTAGTGTCATAATGTTGTTGTTGTTGTGTATCTCCAGGAGGCTGGAGCTTACTAGTGTCATAATGTTGTTGTTGTTGTGTATCTCCAGGAGGCTGGAGTTTACTAGTGTCATAATGTTGTTGTTGTTGTGTATCTCCAGGAGGCTGGAGCTTACTAGTGTCATAATGTTGTTGTTGTTGTGTATCTCCAGGAGGCTGGAGCTTACTAGTGTCATAATGTTGTTGTTGTTGTGTATCTCCAGGAGGCTGGAGCTTACTAGTGTCATAATGTTGTTGTTGTTGTGTATCTCCAGGAGGCTGGAGCTTACTAGTGTCATAATGTTGTTGTTGTTGTTGTGTATCTCCAGAAGGCTGGAGCTTACTAGTGTCATAATGTTGTTGTTGTTGTGTATCTCCAGGAGGCTGGAGCTTACTAGTGTCATAATGTTGTTGTTGTTGTTGTTGTTGTGTATCTCCAGGAGGCTGGAGCTTACTAGTGTCATAATGTTGTTGTTGTTGTTGTTGTTGTGTATCTCCAGGAGGCTGGAGCTTACTAGTGTCATAATGTTGTTGTTGTTGTTGTGTATCTCCAGGAGGCTGGAGCTTACTAGTGTCATAATGTTGTTGTTGTTGTGTATCTCCAGGAGGCTGGAGCTTACTAGTGTCATAATGTTGTTGTTGTTGTTGCTGTGTATCTCCAGGAGGCTGGAGCTTACTAGTGTCATAATGTTGTTGTTGTTGTTGTGTATCTCCAGGAGGCTGGAGCTTACTAGTGTCATAATGTTGTTGTTGTGTATCTCCAGGAGGCTGGAGCTTACTAGTGTCATAATGTTGTTGTTGTTGTGTATCTCCAGGAGGCTGGAGCTTACTAGTGTCATAATGTTGTTGTTGTGTATCTCCAGGAGGCTGGAGCTTACTAGTGTCATAATGTTGTTGTTGTTGTGTATCTCCAGAAGGCTGGAGCTTACTAGTGTCATAATGTTGTTGTTGTGTATCTCCAGGAGGCTGGAGCTTACTAGTGTCATAATGTTGTTGTTGTTGTTGTGTATCTCCAGGAGGCTGGAGCTTACTAGTGTCATAATGTTGTTGTTGTTGTGTATCTCCAGGAGGCTGGAGCTTACTAGTGTCATAATGTTGTTGTTGTTGTTGTTGTTGTGTATCTCCAGGAGGCTGGAGCTTACTCGTGTCATAATGTTGTTGTTGTTGTTGTTGTTGTGTATCTCCAGGAGGCTGGAGCTTACTAGTGTCATAATGTTGTTGTTGTTGTGTATCTCCAGGAGGCTGGAGCTTACTAGTGTCATAATGTTGTTGTTGTTGTGTATCTCCAGGAGGCTGGAGTTTACTAGTGTCATAATGTTGTTGTTGTTGTTGCTGTGTATCTCCAGGAGGCTGGAGCTTACTAGTGTCATAATGTTGTTGTTGTTGTGTATCTCCAGGAGGCTGGAGCTTACTAGTGTCATAATGTTGTTGTTGTTGTTGCTGTGTATCGCCAGGAGGCTGGAGCTTACTAGTGTCATAATGTTGTTGTTGTTGTTGTGTATCTCCAGGAGGCTGGAGCTTACTAGTGTCATAATGTTGTTGTTGTTGTTGTGTATCTCCAGGAGGCTGGAGCTTACTAGTGTCATAATGTTGTTGTTGTTGTGTATCTCCAGGAGGCTGGAGCTTACTATTGTCATAATGTTGTTGTTGTTGTTGTGTATCTCCAGGAGGCTGGAGCTTACTAGTGTCATAATGTTGTTGTTGTTGTGTATCTCCAGGAGGCTGGAGCTTACTAGTGTCATAATGTTGTTGTTGTTGTGTATCTCCAGGAGGCTGGAGCTTACTAGTGTCATAATGTTGTTGTTGTTGTGTATCTCCAGGAGGCTGGAGCTTACTAGTGTCATAATGTTGTTGTTGTTGTGTATCTCCAGGAGGCTGGAGCTTACTAGTGTCATAATGTTGTTGTTGTTGTGTATCTCCAGGAGGCTGGAGCTTACTAGTGTCATAATGTTGTTGTTTTTGTGTATCTCCAGGAGGCTGGAGCTTACTAGTGTCATAATGTTGTTGTTGTTGTGTATCTCCAGGAGGCTGGAGCTTACTAGTGTCATAATGTTGTTGTTGTGTATCTCCAGGAGGCTGGAGCTTACTAGTGTCATAATGTTGTTGTTGTTGTGTATCTCCAGGAGGCTGGAGCTTACTAGTGTCATAATGTTGTTGTTGTTGTTGTGTATCTCCAGGAGGCTGGAGCTTACTAGTGTCATAATGTTGTTGTTGTTGTTGTGTATCTCCAGGAGGCTGGAGCTTACTAGTGTCATAATGTTGTTGTTGTTGTGTATCTCCAGGAGGCTGGAGCTTACTAGTGTCATAATGTTGTTGTTGTGTATCTCCAGGAGGCTGGAGCTTACTAGTGTCATAATGTTGTTGTTGTGTATCTCCAGGAGGCTGGAGCTTACTAGTGTCATAATGTTGTTGTTGTTGTGTATCTCCAGGAGGCTGGAGCTTACTAGTGTCATAATGTTGTTGTTGTTGTGTATCTCCAGGAGGCTGGAGCTTACTAGTGTCATAATGTTGTTGTTGTTGTGTATCTCCAGGAGGCTGGAGCTTACTAGTGTCATAATGTTGTTGTTGTTGTTGTGTATCTCCAGGAGGCTGGAGCTTACTAGTGTCATAATGTTGTTGCTGTGTATCTCCAGGAGGCTGGAGCTTACTAGTGTCATAATGTTGTTGTTGTTGTTGTGTATCTCCAGAAGGCTGGAGCTTACTAGTGTCATAATGTTGTTGTTGTTGTGTATCTCCAGGAGGCTGGAGCTTACTAGTGTCATAATGTTGTTGTTGTTGTTGTGTATCTCCAGAAGGCTGGAGCTTACTAGTGTCATAATGTTGTTGTTGTTGTGTATCTCCAGGAGGCTGGAGCTTACTAGTGTCATAATGTTGTTGTTGTGTATCTCCAGGAGGCTGGAGCTTACTAGTGTCATAATGTTGTTGTTGTGTATCTCCAGGAGGCTGGAGCTTACTAGTGTCATAATGTTGTTGTTGTTGTGTATCTCCAGGAGGCTGGAGCTTACTAGTGTCATAATGTTGTTGTTGTTGTGTATCTCCAGGAGGCTGGAGCTTACTAGTGTCATAATGTTGTTGTTGTGTATCTCCAGGAGGCTGGAGCTTACTAGTGTCATAATGTTGTTGTTGTTGTTGTGTATCTCCAGGAGGCTGGAGCTTACTAGTGTCATAATGTTGTTGTTGTTGTGTATCTCCAGGAGGCTGGAGCTTACTAGTGTCATAATGTTGTTGTTGTTGTTGTGTATCTCCAGGAGGCTGGAGCTTACTAGTGTCATAATGTTGTTGTTGTTGTTGTGTATCTCCAGGAGGCTGGAGCTTACTAGTGTCATAATGTTGTTGTTGTTGTGTATCTCCAGAAGGCTGGAGCTTACTAGTGTCATAATGTTGTTGTTGTTGTTGTGTATCTCCAGGAGGCTGGAGCTTACTAGTGTCATAATGTTGTTGTTGTTGTGTATCTCCAGAAGGCTGGAGCTTACTAGTGTCATAATGTTGTTGTTGTTGTTGTGTATCTCCAGGAGGCTGGAGCTTACTAGTGTCATAATGTTGTTGTTGTTGTGTATCTCCAGGAGGCTGGAGCTTACTAGTGTCATAATGTTGTTGTTGTTGTGTATCTCCAGGAGGCTGGAGCTTACTAGTGTCATAATGTTGTTGTTGTTGTGTATCTCCAGGAGGCTGGAGCTTACTAGTGTCATAATGTTGTTGTTGTTGTTGTGTATCTCCAGAAGGCTGGAGCTTACTAGTGTCATAATGTTGTTGTTGTTGTGTATCTCCAGGAGGCTGGAGCTTACTAGTGTCATAATGTTGTTGTTGTTGTTGTTGTTGTGTATCTCCAGGAGGCTGGAGCTTACTAGTGTCATAATGTTGTTGTTGTGTATCTCCAGGAGGCTGGAGCTTACTAGTGTCATAATGTTGTTGTTGTGTATCTCCAGGAGGCTGGAGCTTACTAGTGTCATAATGTTGTTGCTGTGTATCTCCAGGAGGCTGGAGCGACAGGAGCATGCCCCCAGACAGCCGCTATGTGACCCTGACCGGCACCATCACCAGGGGGAAGAAGAAGGGTCAGCTGGTGGACATCCACGTTACTCTAACAGAGAGAGAACTCCGGGACATGACCCTCTCTAAAGAACGTCTGGACGCTGAGTGTGAGGGGGGCCAGGGCTCCAAGCGTACCTTTGGCTTGGGGTTCTGCCAGGGCCCCCATGTGATCCTCTGGAGCCTATCGTGTGCCCCCGTAGTCTTCCTCCTCGCCTTCATCACGTCGTTCTACTATGGAACGCTCACCTGGTACAACGTGTTCCTGGTCTACAACGAGGAGAGAACATTCTGGCACAAGATCACCATCTGCCCCTTCCTCATCATCTTCTACCCCATGCTGATCATGCCCATGGCCCTGGCCCTGGCGCTGTACTGCGCCCTGGCGCAGGTCTCCTGGGCCTTTAGTGAGTGGTGGCTGTCTGTCCGGGACCTGGAGAAGGGGTTCTGTGGCTGGGCCTGTGGGAAGCTGGGGATGGAGGACTGTTCTCCATATAGTATCGTGGAGCTGCTGGACTCTGACAACTTCTCAGGGAGCATGCAGGGGAATAACAAGGCCCCCAGCGAAGAGGCACAGACTTCCTCTGTGTGAGACTGGGTTGTATTCACTGGGAAGCAAACAGCGATGGACTACCTGAACTTATCCATTAACAAACACTTTAGTTTGACTTTGCACAACATCTTGCAATGGTGTACACACTAATGAGTATGACCCTGGACTGGCATCATGGACACACACAAACTGGCAAGGTTGTCATACTTCCACATTTTTTAAACCAGCAAAAGCTGGTTATTGGTTTAACTTCCACTTCTTACTAATTTATCTAACCTCGCATTCTGACTGGTTGTTATTGAAGTGAGCTCTGAGTTTACTGTTCCAATCACTATGTTGTTATGTTTTTAAATGTTCTTATTTATTTGAATATGTCAACCACTAGCTAGTTTAGTTCTAAGTGTTGTAAATTGATGTTTTGTACCATAGCGTAGGACGGGTGCTGTTAAAAAGATGTTTAAATTAAATATACTGTAATGACCGCAGGCATGTAACATGAGGGTCGCTACAATGCTGCCTGAAGTTGACCTTGTACCGCACAGAGGATCAAACACAAGACATATCTATCTAACATATTGATAGATTTCCGTTGGATAAATGTTGCACTGAAATCTTCGATAGGACAGGCAGGAAGTTACCTTTATATCTAATGTGCTGTACCCGCATGAAGTAATACTTTACATTTCTCTCTTTCGGGTTGAAGAGATTACATTTTAAACTGTGGCGAGGTTGAAGGAACACTGGGGCCAGTCATTCAGCAGACAAGAATGTAGAATTAAGATTTGAAGGATCTGAAAGGATTTTGGTCAGTACCTCTGTTCTCTATATAAAGGTTCATCTGTGTGTGTTGTTCAATCACTCTTCACATCATGTTTGTTGCTCACCGTGAGAGGAAATTTATGGAAATAAAACCTGAATGATTTTCACAGTTCAACAGTGGGGTAATTTTGTCATGCTCGTTTTAAAGTTCTATCTCTATGATTATTAGGTACACTACATTACCAAAAGTATGTGGACACCTGCTCGTTTAACATCTCATTCCAAAATCTTGGGCATTAATATGGAGTTGGTCCCCCCTTTGCTGCTATAACAGCCTCCACTCTTCTGGGAAGGCTTTCCACTAGATGTTGGAACATTGCTGCGGGGACTTGCTTCCATTCAGCCACAAAAGCATTAGTGAGGTCGGGCACTGATGTTGATTGATTAGGCCCGGCTCGCAGTCGGCGTTCCAATTCATCCCAAAGGTGTTTGATGGGGTTGAGGTCAGGGCTCTGTGAAGGCCAGTCATGTTCTTTCACACCGATCTCGACAAACCATTTCTGTATGGACCTCGCTTTGTGCACGGGGGCATTGTCATGCTGAAACAGGAAAGGGCCTTCCCCAAACTGTTGCTACAAAGTTGGAAGCACAGAATCGTCTAGAATGTCATTGTATGTTGTAGCGTTAAGATTTCCCTTCACTGGAACTAAGGGGCCTAGCCCGAACCATGAAAAACAGCCCCAGACCATTACTCCTCATCCACCAAACTTTACAGTTGGCACTATGCATTGGGGCTGGTAGCGTTCTTCTGGCATCCGCCAAACCCAGATTTGTCCGCCGGACTGCCAGATGGTGAAGCGTGATTCATCACTCCAGAGAATGTGTTTTCACTGCTCTAGAGTCCAATGGCGGCGAGCTTTACACCACTCCAGCCAACGCTTGGCATTGCTCATGGTGATCTTAGGCTTGTGTGCGGCTGCTCGGCCATGGAAACCCATTTCATGAAGCTCCTGACGAACAGTTATTGTGCTGACGTTGCTTCCAGTGGCAGTTTGGAACTCGGTAGTGAGTGTTGCAACCAAGAACAGACAATTTTTACGATCGTTTTTTATATTTATTTTTTTATTATCTTGCCTTTCCAAAGTTTTTGAATCCCAACTGTTGCTATGAACTTTTGAAACTTTTTTTTTGGGGGGGGGGGGGTTGGTAGATCAGCTTAATATTGCAGATAGATTGTAACTTCCATCAATGTAATTGTCTGCATCATTTCCAATCCCCCATCTTTATATATATATACTCCCCTTTATTACTTTTCAACCCCGCCATCCTTTCCCTACTTGGGGTAAATTAGTGAACAACAATGCCCAGGCCTCTACTTCCAGCCTATACTTACTATCTATCTACACCTTATGGACACAGTCAATTTTACAATAATTCTATTTAATTTGTTTTTTCTCCTGAACTTCCTAAACCTCTCCGATCATTTTCATGATGTCCATCCGGTGTGCTTCTAAATACCATATCTTTCTAACTGTGCTCTTTCCCAAAAGCTCCCAACATACAACCTATATACTTATTATGGACACAGTATGTTTTACATTAGTTGTCTTGTTATTAGTTGTTGTTATTTGTTATTAGTCCCATCCTTCAACTCCATTCAACACCTCCCATCTATCTCTTAACACCATCCATATAGGATTTCTATTTGCCATATATATTTCAACCGTACTGTGATGTTTTACAAAAGTTCTGAACCTTTCTATTCTCATTGTTTCTATAGATTGTGAATTAAAAATAAACATTTTTGCTAAAAGTATTATTATATTACTGATCGATTGACTATGACTTTTCAGATCACCCAGTAGTGCTATCTGCAGGGTTAGCTCCAGGTAAATATTGCAATCCTTCAGCCATTCCTGGACCTGTGTCCAAAAACAAGCTACAAATGGACAGAACCAAAACAAATGATCTAATGATTCTGTCTCTTCACAGCAAAATATGCAGAGCTGGGAAGATTGTATCCCCCATATAAATAACATTCTATTGGTAGCAATAATTTTATATAATCATTTAAATTGAACAATTCAAAGTTTTGAATCCGGTGTCTTTTTGTGTATCAGTTCATAAACACTATGCCATGGGATCGGTACGTCAAAAATCTCTTCCCAACTATTTTGCGATCTATATGGGACGGCTGTCAATCCTTTGGTCCTTAAGTGAAACTGATATCCTTTTTTATTTATCACAGTTTTCCTTAACCAATTATGTTCTTTAATGCAAGGCCAACAGACAAGTTCCTTACTTTCTCCCCGTTCCACTTTCCTCTTCTGCGGTAAGGCTGCAATTATTTGGTTGTAATTTTGGGTAGAGCAGACATTTCCATACGTTTTTGTTAGCTGCATGTGCGACATAACTCCACCAGTCCTACCGATGATATAATTTATGAAGATTATACCTTTTTTAAACATTCTGTCAAAAAATAAAGTTTTTTTGTCAATTAGTATTTTTGAATTTAACCACAATATTTGTTGCATTATTTGTTATGTCGTTTCTGGAGGATTAAATTGAAATTGCAACCAACTTTCTATGGCTTGTTTTAGAAATAGTGATATTTGGGAGATGATTTCCTTTTCAAATAACTGAAAATGAGTGGTTGTAATCTGAATAAAGGGGAAAAGGCCATTCTTGAACATTGGGTGAGACAATTTTACTAATTTGCTTGAGAACCAGTTCGGATTTAAGTATAACTTTTGTATGACTGAAGCTTTTAGTTATAGGTCTAATGCTTTAATATTTAATAATTTCTGTCCTCCGAATTCATATTCATTATATAAATAGGCCCTTTTAATTTTGTCTGGCTTGCCGTTCCAAATAAAATTGAATATTTTTTTCTCATATAATTTAAAAAACAGTTCGCTAGGCGTAGGCAAGACCATAAGCAAATAGGTAAACTGGGATAATACTAAAGAGTTAATCAGGGTGATTTTTCCACAAATTGACAGTGATTTACCTTTCCATGGTAGCAAGATCTTATCTGTTTTTGCTAACTTTCTATTAAAATTAATTGGAGTGAGATCATTTATTTCATTTGGGATATGTATTCCGAGTATATCCACATCACCATCAGACCATTTTATTGGTAAACTACATGGTAATGTACATTTTTTATTTTTTAGTGATCCAATACGTAATATAGTATATTTGTCATAATTTGGTTGTAATCCAGAGAGGTTAGCTTGTCTCTCTCTGTGTGTTCGTGCCGTGGGAGGACGGGTTTCTTCGTTGGCAGAAAGCAATGGCTAGCTAGTATGCTAACTATTCTAGCTAACTAACTGGCTGAATAAGTTGACGACGGACTCGCTCAAGCTGTCGGGACTAACCCACAACGTTAGACACGGACACAAATGATCTGCTTGGCATGTTGACACAGTGGTGGTTTGTTGTGGCCGAGTATTGGTGCTAAATCGTGTTGTTGGAGGCCGGCATGCTAGCTGGCTGTGGCGTCATATGACAAGGTGCCCTAGACGGTTTTCACGGAAGAATAATGTACCAAGTTAGCTAGCTGAATAAACTAAGTCAGTCTATTCCTAGAAAACATTGAACCGCTGTAGTTTACAACAATTATAGTTTCTGAGGTGGAAGTTGGGAGAGTTATATTTGGGAGTTGTGGTGAGGGAGGCCCGGCTCTCTCGCTTTCCCAGATGTTTAGTTCATTTCATTCCGATCTCCTTTGCATTATTGTAGCCATTTTCTGTAGCCTGTCAACTATGCCTCTGTCTATCCCTGTTCTCTCCTCTCCGCACAGGCTATACAAACGCCTCACACCGCGTGGCTGCTGCCTCTCTAACCTGGTGGTCCCTGCACACACGACCCACGTGGAGTTCCAGATCTCAGGCAGCCTCTGGAACTGCCGCTCTGCTGCCAACAAGGCAGAGTTCATCTCAGCCTATGCTACCCTCCAGTCCCTCGACTTCTTGGCACTGACGGAAACATGGATTACCACTGAAAACACTGCTACTCCTACTGCTCTCTCCTCGTCTGACCATGTGTTCTCGCATACCCCGAGAGCATCTGGTCAGCGGGGTGGTGGCACAGGAATCCTCATCTCTCCCAAGTGGACATTCTCTCTTTTCCCCCTGACCCATCTGTCTATCTTCTCATTTGAATTCCATGGTGTCACAGTCACTCACCCCTCACAGTTCTGGGTGACTTCAACCTCCCTACGTCTACCTTTGACTCATTTCTCTCTGCCTCCTTCTTTCCACTCCTCTCCTCTTTTGACCTCACCCTCTCACCGTCCCCCCCTACTCACAAGGCAGGCAATACGCTTGACCTCATCTTTACTAGATGCTGTTCCTCTACTAATCTTACTGCAACTCCCCTCCAAGTCTCCGACCACTACTTTGTATCCTTTTCTCTCTCGCTCTCCTCCAACACTACTCACTCTGCCCCTATTCAGATGGTAATGCGCCGTCGCAACCTTCACTCTCTCTCTCCCGCTACTCTCTCCTCTTCCAGCCTATCATCTCTTCCCTCTGCTCAATCCTTCTCCCTCCAATCTCCTGATTCTGCCTCCTCAACCCTCCTCTCCTCCCTTTCTGCATCCTTTGACTCTCTATGTCCCCTATCCTCCCGGCCGGCTCGGTCCACCCCTCCTGCTCCGTGGCTTGACGACTCATTGCGAGGTCACAGAACAGGGCTCCGGGCAGCCGAGCGGAAATGGAGGAAAACTAGACTCCCTGCGGACCTGGCATCTTTTCACTCCCTCCTCTCTACATTTTCTTCATCTGTTTCTGCTGCTAAAGCCACTTTCTACCACTCTAAATTCCAAGCATCTGCCTCTAACCCTAGGAAGCTCTTTGCCACCTTCTCCTCCCTGCTGAATCCTCCTCCCCCTCCCCCCCCTCCTCCCTCTCTGTGGATGACTTCGTCAACCATTTTGAAAAGAAGGTTGATGACATCCGATCCTCGTTTGTTAAGTCAAATGACACTGCTGGTCCTGCACACACTGCCCTACCCTATGCTTTGACTTCTTTCTCCCCTCTCTCTCCAGATGAAATCTTGCGACTTGTGACGGCCGGCCGCCCAACAACCTGCCAGCTTGACCCTATCCCCTCCTCTCTTCTCCAGACCATCTCTGTTGACCTTCTCCCTTACCTCACCTCGCTCATCAACTCATTCTTGACTGCTGGCTATGTCCCTTCCGTCTTCAAGAGAGCGAGAGTTGCACCCCTTCTCAAAAAACCAACACTCGATCCCTCTGATGTCAACAACTACAGACCAGTATCCCTTCTTTATTTTCTCTCCAAAACTCTTGAGCCAACTCTCTTGCTATCTCTCTCAGAATGACCTTCTTGATCCAAACCAGTCAGGTTTCAAGACTGGTCATTCAACTGAGACTGCTCTTCTCTGTGTCACGGAGGCTCTGCGCACTGCTAAAGCTAACTCTCTCTCCTCTGCTCTTGTCCTTCTAGACCTGTCTGCTGCCTTTGATACTGTGAACCATCAGATCCTCCTCTCCACCCTCTCCGAGTTGGGCATCTCCGGCGCGGCTCACTCTTGGATTGCGTCCTACCTAACCGGTCGCTCCTACCAAGTGGTGTGGCAAGAATCTGTCTCCACACCACGTGCTCTCACCACTGGTGTCCCCCAGGGCTCAGTTTTAGGCCCTCTCCTATTCTCGCTATACACCAAGTCACTTGGCTCTGTCATATCCTCACATGGCCTCTGCTATCATTGCTACGCAGACAACACACAACTAATCTTCTCCTTTCCCCCTTCTGAGAACCAGGTGGCGAATCACATGTGAGGATGTCTGGCAGACATATCAGTGTGGATGACGGATCACCACCTCAAGCTGAACCTCGGCAAGACGGAGCTGCTCTTCCTCCCGGGGAAGGACTGCCCGTTCCATGATCTCGCCATCACGGTTGACAACTCCGTTGTGTCCTCCTCCCAAAGTGCGAAGAGCCTTGGCGTGACCCTGGACAACACCCTGTCGTTCTCCGCTAACATCAAGGCGGTGACCCGATCCTGTAGGTTCATGCTCTACAACATTCGGAGAGTACGACCCTGCCTTACACAGGAAGCGGCACAGGTCCTAATCCAGGCACTTGTCATCTCCCGTCTGGATTACTGCAAATCGCTCTTGGCTGGGCTCCCTGCCTGTGCCATTAAACCCCTACAACTCATCCAGAATGCCGCAGCCCGTCTGGTGTTCAACCTTCCCAAGTTCTCTCACGTCACCCCGCTCTTCCGCACACTCCACTGGCTTCCAGTTGAAGCTCGCATCTGCTACAAGACCATGGTGCTTGCCTACGGAGCTGTGAGGGGAACGGCACTGCCGTACCTTCAGGCTCTGATCAGTCCCTACACCCAAATGAGGGCATTGCGTTAATCCACATCTGGCCTGCTGGCCCCCCTACCTCTGCGGAAGCACAGTTCCCGCTCAGCCCAGTCAAAACTGTTCGCTGCTCTGGCACCCCAATGGTGGAACAAGCTCCCTCACGACGCCAGGACAGCGGAGTCACTCACCACCTTCCGGAGACACTTGAAACCCCACCTCTTTAAGGAATACCTGGGATAGGATAAAGTAATCCTTCTACCCCCCCTTACCCCAACCCAAAGAAGAAAAAAAAAAAATATATATATATATATATATATATATATATATATTGTAAAGTGGTTATCCCACTGGCTATAAGGTGAATGCACCAATTTGTAAGTCACTCTGGATAAGAACGTCTGCTAAATGACGTAAATGTAAATGTAAAATGTACCTAGATCCTCTGAGGCTGTGGAGGGATTCTAGTTGTCATCAGCGTACAATGACACCTTTGTTTTTAAGCCCTGGATTTCTAATCCTCTGATATTATTATTGGATCTGATTTTAATAGCTAACATCTCGATGGCCACAATAAATAGATATGCCGATAATGGACAACCTTGTTTCACTCCTCTTGACAGTTTAAAACTTTCTGAGAAATAGCCATTATTTACTATTTTACACCTAGGGTTACTATAAATGAGTTTGACCCATTTTATAAGAGATTCTCCAAAATTGAATTGATTGATTTTTAAGTAATTAATTTGCATTTTATTGCATGACATAAGTATTTGATCACCTACCAACCAGTAAGAATTCCGGCTCTCACAGACCTGTTAGTTTTTCTTTAAGAAGCCCTCTTGTTCTCCACTCATTACCTGTATTAACTGCACCTGTTTGAACTCGTTACCTGTAGAAAAGACACCTGTCCACACACTCAATCAAACAGACTCCAACCTCTCCACAATGGCCAAGACCAGAGAGCTGTGTAAGGACATCAGGGATCAAATTGTAGACCTGCACAAGGCTGGGATGGGCTACAGGACAATAGGCAAGCAGCTTGGTGAGAAGGCAACAACTGTTGGCGCAATTATTAGAAAATGGAAGAAGTTCAAGATGACGGTCAATCACCCTCGGTCTGGGGCTCCATGCAAGATCTCACCTCGTGGGGCATCAATGATCATGAGGAAGGTGAGGGATCAGCCCAGAACTACATGGCAGGACCTGGTCAATGACCTGAAGAGAGCTGGGACCACAGTCTCAAAGAAAACCATTAGTAACACACTACGCCGTCATGGATTAAAATCCTGCAGCGCACGCAAGGTCCCCCTGCTCAAGTCAGCGCATGTCCAGGCCCATCTGAAGTTTGCCAATGACCATCTGGATGATCCAGAGGAGGAATGGGAGAAGGTCATGTGGTCTGATGAGACAAAAATAGAGCTTTTTGGTCTAAACTACACTCGCTGTGTTTGGAGGAAGAAGAAGGATGAGTACAACCCCAAGAACACCATCCCAACCATGAAGCATGGAGGTGGAAACATCATTCTTTGGGGATGCTTTTCTGCAAAGGGGACAGGACGACTGCACCGTATTGAGGGGAGGATGGATGGGGCCATGTATCACGAGATCTTAGCCAACAACCTCCTTCCCTCAGTAAGAGCATTGAAGATGGGTCGTGGCTGGGTCTTCCAGCATGACAACGACCCGAAACACACAGCCAGGGCAACAACTAAGGAGTGGCTCCGTAAGAAGCATCTCAAGGTCCTGGAGTGGCCTAGCCAGTCTCCAGACTTGAACCCAATAGAAAATCTTTGGAGGGAGCTGAAAGTCCGTATTGCCCAGTGACAGCCCCGAAACCTGAAGGATCTGGAGAAGGTCTGTATGGAGGAGTGGGCCAAAATCCCTGCTACAGTGTGTGCAAACCTGTTCAAGACCTACAGGGAATGTATGATCTCTGTAATTGCAAACAAAGGTTTCTGTACCAAATATTAAGTTCTGCTTTTCTGATGTATCAAATACTTATGTCATAAAATGCAAATTGATTACTTAAAAATCATACAATGTGATTTTCTGGATTTTTGTTTTAGATTCCGTCTCTCACAGTTGAAGTGAACCTATGATAAAAATTACAGACCTCTACATGCTTTGTAAGTGGGAAAACCTGCAAAATCGGCAGTGTATCAAATACTTGTTCTCCCCACTGTATTAACACCCCAGTCGTCCTTTATCAAATGCCTTTTCGAAGTCTGCTATGAATAGCAGGCCTGGTTTCCCATATTTTCCATAGTGTTCTATTGTTTCCAATACTTGCCTTATATTATCTCCAATGTATCTTCCATGTAAAAAACCTGTCTGATTAGAATGAACAATGTCCGACAATATCTTTTTAATTCTATGCGCTATACATTTTGCTAGAATTTTTGCATCACAACACTGAAGTGTAAGGGGCCTCCAATTTTTTTAATGGACTGGATCTTTATATTTTCCACTTGTATCCTGTTTCAGTAATAATGAGATCAGACCTTCTTCTTGAGTGTCAGATAATCTACCATTTACGTAGTGGTTAAAACATGCTAATAACGGTCCTCTTAGTATATCAAAAAAGGTTTGGTATACCTCGACTGGTATGCCATCCAACCCTGGAATTTTCCCGGACTTAAAGTCTTTAATTGCATCCAGAAGGTCTGTATCAAAAGGTTGGCTGGTCCTCATTAAAGTCCCGTAGATCACTTCATTATTCCCGTTCTGTTTCCACACAAGCTTCTGACTTACCTAACTTCACTGTTAAAATATAACCTGTTCACAAGGTTCCTCGGGTCTCCAACGAACTAGGTAAATCCGCTTTTAGTTTTAAAGCACCTCATTGCTGGAACCAACTACAAAATATATTACAATTGGATGTTCTGGAGCCGCTCGGGCAATTTAAATATTGATTGGGGACCTTATTGACGAATGTAACTGTTTTTCTTGAATATTTGTGTGTTTTTTTAAACTGGTTTTATACTGTTTAAATAAAGAAAAACAAAGAAATCAGTGTGGATAAATATCACATTTGGAGTACAGTGGCAAATCAAATCAAATCAAATTGTATTTGTCACATGCAACAAATACAACAGGTGTAGACCTTTCCAAGAAATGCTTTCTTACAAGCCCTTAACCAACAATGCAGTTTTAAGAAAATAGAGTTAAGAAAATATTTACTAAATAAACTAAAGTAAAAAATATAATAAAAGTAACACAATAAAATAACAATAACGAGGCTACAGTGGGGGAAAAAAGTATTTAGTCAGCCACCAATTGTGCAAGTTCTCCCACTTAAAAAGATGAGAGAGGCCTGTAATTTTCATCATAGGTACACGTCAACTATGACAGACAAAATGAGAAAAAAAAATCCAGAAAATCACATTGTAGGATTTTTTATGAATTTATTTGCTAATTATGGTGGAAAATAAGTATTTGGTCACCTACAAACAAGCAAGATTTCTGGCTCTCACAGACCTGTAACTTATTTTTTAAGAGGCTCCTCTGTCCTCCACTCGTTACCTGTATTAATGGCACCTGTTTGAACTTGTTATCAGTATAAAAGACACCTGTCCACAACCTCAAACAGTCACACTCCAAACTCCACTATGGCCAAGACCAAAGAGCTGTCAAAGGACACCAGAAACAAAATTGTAGACCTGCACCAGGCTGGGAAGACTGAATCTGCAATAGGTAAGCAGCTTGGTTTGAAGAAATCAACTGTGGGAGCAATTATTAGGAAATGGAAGACATACAAGACCACTGATAATCTCCCTCGATCTGCGGCTCCACGCAAGATCTCACCCCGTGGCGTCAAAATGATCACAAGAACGGTGAGCAAAAATCCCAGAACCACACGGGGGGACCTAGTGAATGACCTGCAGAGAGCTGGGACCAAAGTAACAAAGCCTACCATCAGTAACACACTACGCCGCCAGTGACTCAAATCCTGCAGTGCCAGACGTGTCCCCCTGCTTAAGGTGTCCAGGCCCGTCTGAAGTTTGCTAGAGTGCATTTGGATGATCCAGAAGAGGATTGGGAGAATGTCATATGGTCAGATGAAACCAAAATAGAATTTTTTGGTAAAAACTCAACTCGTCGTGTTTGGAGGACAAAGAATGCTGAGTTGCATCCAAAGAACACCATACCTACTGTGAAGCATGGGGGTGGAAACATCATGCTTTGGGGCTGTTTTTATGCAAAGGGACCAGGACGACTGATCCGTGTAAAGGAAAGAATGAATGGGGCCATGTATCGTGAGATTTTGAGTGAAAACCTCCTTCCATCAGCAAGGGCATTGAAGATGAAACGTGGCTGGGTCTTTTAGCATGACAATGATCCCAAACACACCGCCCGGGCAACGAAGGACTGGCTTCGTAAGAAGCATTTCAAGGTCCTGGAGTGGCCTAGCCAGTCTCCAGATCTCAACCCCATAGAAAATCTTTGGAGGGAGTTGAAAGTCCGTGTTGCCCAGCGACAGCCCCAAAACATCACTGCTCTAGAGGAGATCTGCATGGAGGAATGGGCCAAAATAACAGCAACAGTGTGTGAAAACCTTGTGAAGACTTACAGAAAACGTTTGACCTGTGTCATTGCCAACAAAGGGTATATAACAAAGTATTGAGAAACTTTTGTTATTGACCAAATACTTATTTTCCACCATAATTTGCAAATAAATTCATAAAAAATCCTACAATGTGATTTTCTGGATTTTTTTTTCTCATTTTGTCTGTCATTGTTGACGTGTACCTATGATGAAAATTACAGGCCTCTCTCATCTTTTAAAGTGGGAGAACTTGCACAATTGGTGGCTGACTAAATACTTTTTTTCCCCACTGTATATACAGGGGTTACCGGTACTGAGTCAAAGTGTGGCGTTACAGGTTAGTGGAGGTAATTTGTACATGTAGGTAGGGGTAAAGTGACTATACATAGATAATAAACAGCGAGGAGCAGCAGTGTAAAATCAAAGGGTGGGGGGGGGGTCAATGTAAATAGTCTGGGTGGCCATTTGATTAATTGTTCAGGAGTCTTATGGCTTGGGGGTAGAAGCTGTTAAGGAGCCTTTTGGACCTAGACTTGGCGCTCCGGTACCGATTGCCATGCGGTAGCAGAGAGAACAGTCTATGACTTGGGTGACTGGAGTCTTTGACAATTTTTTGGGCCTTCCTCTGACACCGCCTAGAATATAGGTCCTGGATGGCAGGAAGCTTGGCCCCAGTGATGTACTGGGCCGTACACACTACCCTCTGTAGCGCCTTACGGTCGGATGCCGAGCAGTTGCCATACCAGGCGGTGATGCAACCGGTCAGGATGCTCTCGACGGTACAGCTATAGAACTTCTTGAGGATCTGGGGACCCATGCCAAATCTTTTCAGTCTCCTGAGGGGGAATAGACGTTGTCGTGCCCTCTTCAAGACTGTCTTGGTGTGTTTGGACCATGATAGTTTGTTGGTGATGTGGACACCAAGGAACTTGAAACTTTCGACCCGCTCCACTACAGCCCCTTCGATGTTAATGGGGGCGTGTTCAGCCCTCCTTTTCCTGTAGTCCACAATCAGCTCCTTTGTCTTGCTCACATTGAGGGAGAGGTTGTCGTCCTGGCACCACACTGCCAGGTCTCTGACCTCCTCCCTATAGGCTGTCTCATCGTTGTCGGTGATCAGGCCTACCAGTGTTGTGTCGTCAGCAAACTTAATGTTGGTGTTGGAGTCGTGCCTGGCCACGCAGTCGTGGGTGAACAGGGAGTACAGGAGGGGACTAAGCGCGCACCCCTGAGGGGCCCCCGTGTTGAGGATCAGTGTGGCAGATGTGTTGTTGCCCACCCTTACCACCTGGGGGCGGCCCGTCAGGAAGTCCAGGATCCAGTTACAGAGGGAGGTGTTCAGTCCCAGGGTCCTTAGCTTAGTGATGAGCTTTGTGGGCACTATGGTGTTGAACGCTGAGCTGTAGTCATTGAATAGCATTCTCACATAGGTGTTCCTTTTGTCCAGATGGGAAAGGGCAGTGTGGAGTGCGATTGAGACTGCGTCATCTGTGGATCTGTTGGGGTGGTATGCGAATTGGAGTGGGTCTAGGGTTTCCGGGATGATGGTGTTGATGTGAACCATGACCAGCCTTTCAAAGCACTTCATTGCTACCGACGTGAGTGCTACAGGGCGGTAATCATTTAGGTAGGTTACCTTCACTTTCTTGGGCACAGGGACTATGGTGGTCTGCTTGAAACATGTAGGTATTACAGTCTCGGTTAGGGAGAGGTTGAAAATGTCAGTGAAGACACTTGCCAGTTGGTCCGCGCATGCTCGGAGTACACATCCTGGTAATCCGTCTGGCCCTGCGGCTTTGTGAATGTTGACCTGTTTAAAGGTCTTACTCACATCGGCTATGGAGAGCGTGATCACACAGTCGTCCGGAACAGCTGGTGAGAGTACACAAAGTCATAATTATGCCAATTTTTTTACTTTCTCATTTTAAAATCTGATTTTGAACCTAACCTTAACCTTAACCTTGTGTCTAACCTTAAATGAAGACCAAAAAGCTATTTTTTGTTTTCATTAAATTGTACGATATTTTGACTTTGTGGTTGTGGTAACTAGTGACAACCGATAAGGCCAACCGCGGTACTGCAGGCAATGTTTCCAGAAAACAGGATCCACCATTATTACATTTACATTTTAGTCATTTAGCAGACGCTCTTATCCAGAGCGACTTACAGTTAGTGAATACATATTTTTATTTTTTTATACTGGCCCCCCGTGGGAATCAAACCCACATCCCTGGCATTGCAAACGCCATGCTCTATCAACTGAGCTACATCCCTGCCGGCCATTCCCTCCCCTACCCTGGACGACGCTGGGCCAATTGTGCGATGCCCATGAGTCTCCCGGTCGCGGCCGGCTGCGACAGAGCCTGGATTCGAACCAGGATCTCTAGTGGCACAGTTAGCACTGCGATGCAGTGCCTTAGACCACTGCGCCACTCAGGAGGAGTATGGCGGATCTTCGTGGTCAATATTTGTGGACATACAATTTTTTCCCCAACATAATCATGGCACCAATACTTGCTTCTATTTCACCAGATGTATGTCTTTGAACCGATTAAAATCTAAAATCACACACAGACGAAGTTAGGAGCCAATGGCAGCCTGCTGTACCCCGGTTGGCCTTCAACTTGAGATACTTAATGAGAGGGGGCAGCACTGAGCTAGCCTGCAACGTCAATTCCTACAACAGCTCAAACTCCTCCATGTAGCAAAATGACGCATAAAGGACGCTTCCTGATCTTCAAATGCGCCACAGACTTCAGGCCGTGTCCAGACTTGACAGTTCATGAACAACACAACACTAAACAATACATTAATTGCACTATAACGGTGACAAATGCTGCCCACAAACTGTTAGGGCCTCCATAAAGCAGTCTATCAGCGGAGCCTTGTCTGGCAGCGAAACAGTTCATTCAGCCTCATTTACTGCCTTAAAAGAAAACATAGCTGATATGGCTGACTTGCTTAAACAAATGTGGTTTTTACTGACAATTGAGATGTACAAACTACGGCATAAAAAATAAATAACGGAAAAGTGGTGCGTGCATATGTATTCACCCCCTTTGCTATGAAGCCCCTAAATAAGATCTGGTGCAACCGATTACCTTCAGAAGTCACATAATTAGTTAAATAAAGTCCACCTGTGTGCAATCTAAGTGTCACATGATCTCAGTATATATACACCTGTTCTGAAAGGCCCCAGAGTCTGCAACACCACTAAGCAAGGGGCACCATGAAGACCAAGGAGCTCTCCAAACAGGTCAGGGACAAAGTTGTGGAGAAGTACAGATCAGGGTTGGGTTATAAAAAATTATCAGAAACTTTGAACATCCCACGGAGCACCATTAAATCCATTATTAAAAAATGGAAAGAATATGGCACCACAACAAACCTGCCAAGAGAGGGCTTCCCACCAAACTCACGGACCAGGCAAGGAGGGCATTAATCAGAGAGGCAACAAAGAGACCAAAGATAACCCTGAAGGAGCTGCAAAGCTCCACAGCGGAGATTGGACTATCTGTCCTACTAAGCTATATGGAATTGTTTTAAGGTCATACCCAGGATAATTTTGCCATTTGATTTTGAATTTGAAGACCCCTTGAAGTATAAAAAAATAAATACAAATAAATAATTTGATGAAAGATAGTCTTTACTGCTATTAGCCCATACAAACACATTGAATAACAGATTCACTACATGGAACAACAGATAGTCCTTACTGCTATTAGCCCATACAAACACATTGAATAACAGATTCACTACATGGAACAACAGATAGTCCTTACTGCTATTAGCCCATACAAACACATTGAATAACAGAATCACTACATGGAACAACAGATAGTCCTTACTGCTATTAGCCCATACAAACACATTGAATAACAGACTCACTACATGGAACAACAGATAGTCCTTACTGCTATTAGCCCATACAAACACATTGAATAACAGATTCACTACATGGAACAACAGATAGTCCTTACTGCTATTAGCCCATACAAACACATTGAATAACAGACTCACTACATGGAACAACAGATAGTCCTTACTGCTATTAGCCCATACAAACACATTGAATAACAGACTCACTACATGGAACAACAGATAGTCCTTACTGCTATTAGCCCATACAAACACATTGAATAACAGATTCACTACATGGAACAACAGATAGTCCTTACTGCTATTAGCCCATACAAACACATTGAATAACAGACTCACTACATGGAACAACAGATAGTCCTTACTGCTATTAGCCCATACAAACACATTGAATAACAGATTCACTACATGGAACAACAGATAGTCCTTACTGCTATTAGCCCATACAAACACATTGAATAACAGACTCACTACATGGAACAACAGATAGTCCTTACTGCTATTAGCCCATACAAACACATTGAATAACAGATTCACTACATGGAACAACAGATAGTCCTTACTGCTATTAGCCCATACAAACACATTGAATAACAGATTCACTACATGGAACAACAGATAGTCCTTACTGCTATTAGCCCATACAAACACATTGAATAACAGATTCACTACATGGAACAACAGATAGTCCTTACTGCTATTAGCCCATACAAACACATTGAATAACAGATTCACTACATGGAACAACAGATAGTCCTTACTGCTATTAGCCCATACAAACACATTGAATAACAGACTCACTACATGGAACAACAGATAGTCCTTACTGCTATTAGCCCATACAAACACATTGAATAACAGACTCACTACATGGAACAACAGATAGTCCACCCCAAAAAAATCTAAAGGAAGTTTGTTCGGAAGTGTCTGTCCTATATCAAATCAAATCAAATCAAATTGTATTGGCCACATGCGCCGAATACAACAGGTGCAGACATTACAGTGAAATCCTTACTTACAGCCCTTAACCAACAGTGCATTTATTTTTAACAAAAAAAGTAAAAATAAAACAACAACAAAAAAAGTGTTGAGAAAAAAAGAGCAGAAGTAAAATAAAATAACAGTAGGGAGGCTATAGATACAGGGGGGTACCGGTGCAGAGTCAATGTGCGGGGGCACCGGCTAGTTTAGGTAGTTGAAGTAATATGTACATGTGGGTAGAGTTAAAGTGACTATGCATAAATAATTAACAGAGTAGCAGCAGCGTAAAAGGATGGGGTGGGGGGGCAGTACAAATAGTCCGGGTAGCCATGATTAGCTGTTCAGGAGTCTTATGGCTTGGGGGTAGAAGCTGTTGAGAAGTATTTTGGACAGAGAGAACAGTCTATGACTAGGGTGGCTGGAGTCTTTGACAATTTTGAGGGCCTTCCTCTGACACCTCCTGGTATAGAGGTCCTGGATGGCAGGAAGCTTGGCCCCAGTGATGTACTGGGCCGTACGCACTACCCTCTGTAGTGCCTTGCGGTCGGAGGCCAAGCAGTTGCCATACCAGGCGGTGATGCAACCAGTCAGGATGCTCTCGATGGTGCAGCTGTATACTTTTTTGAGGATCTGAGGACCCATGCCAAATCTTTTCAGTCTCCTGAGGGGGAATAGGCTTTGTCGTGCCCTCTTCACGACTGTCTTGGTGTGTTTGGACCATGATAGTTCGTTGGTGATGTGGACACCAAGGAACTTGAAGCTCTCTACCTGTTCCACTACAGCCCCGTTGATATCTGAGAGACATAATAAAGATCAGGAAACATTATTATTTTATGTCAATAGGGCTGATGTGGATGCGGTGTCGGAGTCAGGCGCAGGACACAGAAGCTCAGTCAAACAGACTTTACTAGTCAAATATACAATACAAAAATAAACGGGCCTCAAACACTGGAGGCGAGCGATTACGCAAGCAGTGCGTAAAACACTAACTAAATGAGCACAAAACTCTGACATCAACGGACAGGCGGACAACAACACACAAACTCACATACACAAAGCAGAAAACTTATAGGACACCTAATTAGACACAAACGGACACAGGTGCAACAGACAGACCAAACCAAACAAACATCGAAACGTCCAACGGTGGTAGCTAGTACTCCGGGGACGACGAACGCCGAAGCCTGCCCGAGCAAGGAGGAGGAGCAGCCTCGGCAGAATCCGTGACAGTACCCCCACCCCGGCCTCGGGGACGACCAGGAGGACGCGGAGCAGGGCGCGTGGGATGACCACGGTGGAACTCAGTCAGGAGGGATGGATCTAGGATATCTCTCCTAGGCACCCAGCACCGTTCCTCCGGGCCGTACCCCTCCCACTCCACGAGATACTGGAGACCCCCCATCCGACGTCTCGAATCCAAGATGGTCCGGACCGTGTACGCCGGAGCTCCCTCGATGTCCAGTGGGGGTGGGGGGGTCTCTCCTATCTCACCTTCCTGGAGTGGACCAGCTACCACCGGCCTGAGAAGAGACACATGGAACGAGGGGTTAATATTCTTATAATCAATAGGCAGTTGTAACCTGTAACACACCTCGTTCAATCTCCTCAGGACTTTAAAAGGCCCCACAAACCGCCGACCCAGCTTCCGGCAGGGCAGGCGGAGGGGCAGGTTTCGAGTCGAGAGCCAGACTCGATCTCCCGGTGCGTACACCGGGCCCTCACTCCGGTAGAGATCGGCGCTCGCCTTCTGTCGACGGATGGCCCGCTGCAGATGGACGTGTGCAGCGTTCCACGTCTCCTCCGAGCGCCGAACCCACTCATCCACCGCAGGAGCCTCGATCTGGCTCTGGTGCCATGGTGCCAGAACCGGCTGATACCCTAACACACACTGGAAAGGGGTTAGATTGGTGGAGGAGTGGCGGAGAGAGTTCTGTGCCATCTCTGCCCAGGGGATATACCTTGACCACTCCTCCGGCCGGCCCTGGCAATAGGACCTCAGAAACCTACCCACATCCTGGTTAACTCGTTCTACCTGCCCATTGCTCTCTGGGTGGTAACCCGAGGTAAGGCTCACCGAGACCCCCAAGCATTCCATGAACGCCCTCCAGACTCTGGAGGTGAACTGGGGACCTCGGTCAGACACTATATCCTCGGGAACCCCGTAGTGCCGGAAGATGTGGGTAAATAGTGCCTCAGCGGTCTGTAGGGCAGTAGGGAGACCCGGCATTGGGAGGAGACGACAGGCCTTAGAAAACCGATCCACAACGACCAAAATGGTGGTATTCCCCTGGGAGGGGGGAAGGTCGGTCACAAAGTCCACTGAGAGGTGAGACCATGGTCGTTGTGGAACGGGCAGGGGATGTAACTTCCCCCTGGGCAGGTGTCTAGGCGCCTTACACTGGGCGCACACCGAGCAGGAGGAGACATAAACCCTCACATCCCTAGCTAACGTTGGCCACCAGTATTTCACGTGTAGTGTATGGAGAATTATGACTTTGCTAATGTTTTTAAGTGGAACCTGAGAGGATGTTTATTCAGTTTCAGAGGGAGCCGTTTTAGAGTGACACCTCATAGAACAGAGGGAGTCTGTTTGTTGGAGACAGGTGATTGGACAGTAGAGGGAGCCACCCATATTTTTGTAAAGATTATAAGTATGGGCTAGAGACAAAGAAGATTAGAACAGACTTATTATTTTGGGACTCTGTTCTCCGGATGATCTTGACATCTGTAAACTTATGCTGAAATCTTGTGATATAAATAAAACGTATGATCAAAGCTCAGTATAAGCGGACTCCTTTGTTTCAGAGCATAATTAGCAACATTAACTCGACACTACACACGCTAAGGCAGTGCACTGTCCGGCCAATACCTGGATGTCCAGAGAAGGGTGACGTATGAGCCCAATAAATAAGCCGATCACGAACCTCGAGCGGAACGTACGTCCGCAACCACAGGACACTCTGGGGGAGTAATGTCGGTACGTAACGCCCGCTCGATCTCCGCATCGACCACCCACACCACCGGAGCCACCAGACAAGACTCCGGCAGAATGGGAGTGGGCTCAATGGACCTCTCCTCTGTGTCATACCGCCGGGACAGGGCATCTGCCTTACCGTTCTGGGACCCTGGGATGTACGTTATTTTAAAAATGAACCGGGTTAGAAACATATTCCACCTAGCCTGACGAGGGTTTAATCTCCTAGCTGCCCGGATGTACTCCAGGTTACGGTGGTCAGTCAGAATGAGGAAAGGGTGTTGAGCCCCCTCAAGCCAATGCCTCCACACCTTTAGGGCCTGAACCACGGCTAACAGCTCCCTGTCCCCTACGTCATAATTTCGCTCCGCCGGGCTGAGCTTCTTAGAATAGAATGCACAGGGGCGGAGTTTAGGTGGCGTGCCGGACCGTTGCGACAGTACTGCCCCAATACCGGCCTCTGACGCGTCCACCTCTACTTGGAATGGTAAAGCGGGGTCCGGATGCGCCAGCACCGGAGCCGAAGTGAACAGGTTCTTCAGTTTAACAAATGCCCTGTCCGCTTCAGCTGACCACTGCAAACGCACCGGACCCCCCTTCAGCAGGGACGTAATGGGAGCTGCCACCTGTCCAAAGCCCCGGATAAACCTCCGGTAGTAATTAGCAAAACCCCAAAACTGCTGCACCTCTTTAACAGTGGTTGGAGTTTGCCAATTACGCACGGCAGACACACGGTCAACCTCAATCTTTACCCCTGACGCGGACAACAGAAAGGAGATGGACTCCTGGAAAAACAAACATTTCTCTGCCTTGACATGCAAGTCATGCTCCAAGTGCCTCCCCAACACTCGGCGCACCAGGGCTACATGCTCGGCTCGTGTAGAAGAGTACACTAGGATGTCGTCGATGTACACCACAACACCCTGCCCATGCATGTCCCGGAAGATCTCGTCCACAAAGGATTGGAAGACTGAAGGAGCATTCATTAACCCGTATGGCATGACGAGATACTCGTAATGACCCGAGGTGGTGCTAAATGCTGTTTTCCATTCATCTCCCTCCCTAATGCACACCAGGTTGTACGCGCTCCTGAGATCCAACTTTGTGAAGAACCGCGCTCCGCGTAATGATTCAGTCATACTCGCAATCAGAGGAAGAGGATAACTGTATTTAACCGTGATCTGATTGAGACTACGGTAATCAATACACGGGCGCAAACCCCCATCCTTCTTCTTCACAAAGAAGAAACTCGAGGACACCGGGGAAGTGGAGGTCCGTATGTATCCCTGTCTCAAGGACTCGGCTATGTAAGTCTCCATAGCCGCTGTCTCCTCTTGAGACAGAGGATACACATGGCTCCGCGGGAGTGCTGCTCCTGTTTGGAGGTCTATCGCACAATCCCCCTGTCTATGAGGTGGCAACCGTGTCGCCCTTGTTTTGCTGAACACGAGTGCTAAATCCTCATACTCAGGGGGAATGTGCATTGCGGGCACTTGGTTCGGACTCTCCACCGAGGTCGCCCCCACGGAAACACCTAGACATCTCCCTACACACTGGGCAGACCACTCCATGAGAGTCCTCTGTTGCCACGAAATGGTAGGATCATGGGCGATTAACCAGGGAAGCCCCAGCACCACGGGATACGCAGGAGAGTCGATCAGATATAACTGAATGGTCTCCTCATGACCCCCCTGTGTATTCATCTTAAGTGGTGCTGTGACTTCTCTAATCAACCCCGGTCCCAGCAGCCGGCTATCTAGGGCATGGACAGGAAGGTAGCATCAACAGGTAGGAGGGGAATCCCTAACCTTAAACAAAATGTACGATCAACAAAATTCCCAGCTGCGCCTGAATCGACTAGCGCCTTATGCTTGGAATGAGGTGCCACCTGTGGAAATCTTACAGGTATACACATGTGAACAACAGAGAGCTATGGGTAAGTGGGGCGCCTACTCACCTGAAATGACTCCCCAGTGCGTGACCTGTTGTTCCCTCTCCCTGGAGACCCTCCCCAGCACCTAGCCGCAGTGTGCCCTCCGCGGCCACAGTTGGTGCAGGGGACGGCCCCCCTCGGGTTCTCTCTCCTCCTCTCTCTAGCGCCAGCACCCCCGAGCTCCATAGGGATCGGCTCGGAGGTGCTGGAGGATGGAATGGACGGCCACCATTCGGGACGTCCGCGGGTGGCCAGCAGGGTATCGAGACGGATGGACATGTCCACCAACTGGTCGAAACATAGGTTGGTGTCCCTGCAGGCCAGCTCACGACGAACGTCCTCACTAAGACTGCATCGATAGTGGTCGATGAGGGCCCTCTCATTCCACCCTGCATCCGCCGCTAGAGTCCGGAACTCCAGGGTGAACTCCTGTGCGCTCCTCTTCCCCTGTCGGAGGTGGAACAGACGCTCCCCCGCCGCTTTCCCCTCAGGTGGATGGTCGAAAACTGCCCTGAAGCGGCGGGAGAACTCCGCGTAGGTGATGGTGGCGGCGTCTATTCCCCTCCATTCGGCGTTGGCCCACTCCAACGCCTTGCTGGAGAGACAGGAGATGAGGGCGGAGACGCTCTCGTATCCCGAGGGCGCCGGGTGTATGGTGGCCAGGTATAGTTCCACCTGCAGGAGGAACCCCTGACACCCGGCTGCGGTGCCATCATACGCCCTCGGGAGCGAGAGCCGAATTCCACTGGGTTCCGGTGCTGGGATGAGAGGACTGGCCGATGGTGATGGTAAGGTGGGCAGAGGTGTGGGCACCTCTCTAGTTACCAATCGGCGCAGAGTGTTCGTCACCTCATTCATGGCGGACCCGAGTTGCCGGATCATGGCGTCTTGCTCGCTGATCCGATCCTCCAGCGACTTGGGTGCCGCCGCTGCTCCTGCTGACTCCATGAGGGGTGTGTTGTTCTGTCAATAGGGCTGATGTGGATGCGGTGTCGGAGTCAGGCGCAGGACACAGAAGCTCAGTCAAACAGACTTTACTAGTCAAATATACAATACAAAAATAAACGGGCCTCAAACACTGGAGGCGAGCGATTACGCGAGCAGTGCGTAAAAACACTAACTAAATGAGCACAAAACTCTGACATCAACGGACAGGCGGACAACAACACACAAACTCACATACACAAAGCAGAAAACTTATAGGACACCTAATTAGACACAAACGGACACAGGTGCTACAGACAGACCAAACCAAACAAACATCGAAACATCCAACGGTGGTAGCTAGTACTCCGGGGACGACGAACGCCGATGCCTGCCCGAGCAAGGAGGAGCAGCAGCGTCGGCAGAATCCGTGACAATTTTACATGTAGTTAACCCCTTATTTTTGTCACTAAACAGTCTCCATTCACTGTATACTTCCATACATTTTTTCAACTGGTACCAGGAGACCTTCAGACGAGTCTGGTGTGGCCTGTGGGCGTCCTAGAGCAGAACAACCCACATGTTCGTGAGAGTCTCACCTTTCACCGCAGATGCGGAAGTGTGACATTGGTGGATGTGGTGGATTGAGACGCATCCAATGCAAAAAAAAAACAGATGTCTCTATTAGGGGTGTAACGATTCGTTTTAACAACGATTCGATTTGTATCACGATTCGTGGTTGTCGATACGATTCAAGGACGATATTGGTTCATTTAGAACGATACGATCCGAAACGATTCAGTGACTTGAAATCGATTCAGTAACCTTTTAGCCAAAAATTCAACCAGTGTGACTGAAATAAATACCTGGATACTGGACAGTGCAGGTGAAGTTTCCTAGATTCCTGTTTCTTGTAAGGACCGCAATGGTGGCTTGATAATTTCTCGCTCGTCGGCTTCTCCTCTGTTGTCCGCTTCTCCTCTGTTGTCCGCTTCTCCTCTGTTGTCCGCTTCTCCTCTGTTGTCCGCTTCTCCTCTGTTGTCGGCTTCTCCTCTGTTGTCGGCTTCTCCTCTGTTGTCCGCTTCTCCTCTGTTGTCCGCTTCTCCTCTGTTGTCCGCTTCTCCTCTGTTGTCCGCTTCTCCTCTGTTGTCCGCCATGCTTTGTTTTGTTGTCTTGGCGCCTTTGCGCTGCTGCTGGCGCAATGACGTCACGGATAGGCAGACTGAATCGAGTAATGTTTAAAGCCTTTATCATTAAAAGTGCTAAGAAAAAACATCCATATAAAGTCTGACGTGCTTAAATCCAATGGGTTATTTCCTAGTATCGATACAATCGATTTATTACATTTTAAAACGATGTTAGATCGATATATGTTGTCCAAAAGGCCAACTCGCCGAGCACAGATCGATGTTGTTGGATCATAGGAATATAAATCGATACATCGATGTAGTAGATGGATCGTTACACCCCTAGTCTCTATATATCACTTAAACTGATGGATATTTATGGGGATGTTTTTATTATGCAAATTAGATTTCCGCTGGGGCGCGGACATTGACCCCTGTTACTGGTAGCCTGTGTACATAGCCATGTTATTACCTTGTTCCCCTGGTACCCTGTGTATATAGCCATGTTATTACCTTGTTCCCCTGGTACCCTGTGTATATAGCCATGTTATTACCTTGTTCCCCTGGTACTGGTACCCTGTGTATATAGCCATGTTATTACCTCGTTCCCCTGGTACTGGTACCCTGTGTATATAGCCATGTTATTACCTCGTTCCCCTGGTACTGGTACCCTGTGTATATAGCCATGTTATTACCTCGTTCCCCTGGTACTGGTACCCTGTGTATATAGCCATGTTATCACCTCGTTCCCCTGGTACCCTGTGTATATAGCCATGTTATCACCTCGTTCCCCTGGTACCCTGTGTATATAGCCATGTTATCACCTCGTTCCCCTGGTACTGGTACCCTGTGTATATAGCCATGTTATTACCTCGTTCCCCTGGTACCCTGTGTATATATCCATGTTATTACCTCGTTCCCCTGGTACTGGTACCCTGTGTATATAGCCATGTTATTACCTCGTTCCCCTGGTACCCTGTGTATATAGCCATGTTATTACCTCGTTCCCCTGGTACCCTGTGTATATAGCCATGTTATTACCTCGTTCCCCTGGTACCCTGTGTATATAGCCATGTTATTACCTCGTTCCCCTGGTACTGGTACCCTGTGTATATAGCCATGTTATTACCTCGTTCCCCTGGTACCCTGTGTATATAGCCATGTTATTACCTCGTTCCCCTGGTACCCTGTGTATATAGCCATGTTATTACCTCGTTCCCCTGGTACTGGTACCCTGTGTATATAGCCATGTTATTACCTCGTTCCCCTGGTACCCTGTGTATATAGCCATGTTATTACCTCGTTCCCCTGGTACCCTGTGTATATAGCCATGTTATTACCTCATTCCCCTGGTACTGGTACCCTGTGTATATAGCCATGTTATTACCTTGTTCCCCTGGTACTGGTACCCTGTGTATATAGCCATGTTATCACCTCGTTCCCCTGGTACTGGTACCCTGTGTATATAGCCATGTTATTACCTCGTTCCCCTGGTACCCTGTGTATATAGCCATGTTATCACCTCGTTCCCCTGGTACTGGTACCCTGTGTATATAGCCATGTTATTACCTCGTTCCCCTGGTACTGGTACCCTGTGTATATAGCCATGTTATCACCTCGTTCTGTGTATATAGCCATGTTATTACCTCGTTCCCCTGGTACTGGTACCCTGTGTATATAGCCATGTTATCACCTCGTTCCCCTGGTACTGGTACCCTGTGTATATAGCCATGTTATTACCTCGTTCCGCTGGTACTGGTACCCTGTGTATATAGCCATGTTATCACCTCGTTCCCCTGGTACTGGTACCCTGTGTATATAGCCATGTTATTACCTCGTTCCCCTGGTACTGGTACCCTGTGTATATAGCCATGTTATCACCTCATTCCCCTGGTACTGGTACCCTGTGTATATAGCCATGTTATCACCTCGTTCCCCTGGTACTGGTACCCTGTGTATATAGCCATGTTATCACCTCGTTCCCCTGGTACTGGTACCCTGTGTATATAGCCATGTTATCGTTACTCATTGTGGATTTACTGTTTTAATTGTTATTATTTTTCTATTATTTCTCTTTATTTCTCTCTGCATTGTTGTTAGTCTACACCTTCACTGTTAGTCCTCACCTTCACTGTTAGTCTACACCTTCACTGTTAGTCTACACCTTCACTGTTAGTCTTCACCTTCACTGTTAGTCCTCACCTTCACTGTTAGTCCTCACTTTCACTGTTAGTCTACACCTTCACTGTTAGTCTACACCTTCACTGTTATTCCTCACCTTCACTGTTAGTCCTCACCTTCACTGTTAGTCCTCATCTTCACTGTTAGTCCTCACTTTCACTGTTAGTCAACACCGTCACTGTTAGTCTACACCTTCACTGTTAGTCTTCACCTTCACTGTTAGTTTTTCACCTTCACTGTTAGTCTTCACCTTCACTGTTAGTCCTCACCTTCACTGTTAGTCCTCACTTTCATTGTTAGTCTACAACTTCACTGTTAGTCTTCACCTTCACTGTTAGTCCTCACATTCACTGTTAGTCCTCACTTTCACTGTTAGTCCTCACCTTCACCGTTAGTCCTCACCTTCACTGTTAGTTTTCACCTTAACTGTTAGTCTACACCTTCACTGTTAGTCTTTATCTTCACTGTTAGTCCTCACTTTCACTGTTAGTCCTCACCTTCACTGTTAGTCTTCACCTTAACTGTTAGTCTACACCTTACCACACCCCCAACCCCCAGTACCAGAGACTATTCCAGGTAGTTACCACATCCCCAACCCCCAGTACCAGAGACTATTCCAGGTAGTCACCACATCTTCAACCCCCAGTACCAGAGACTATTCCAGGTAGTTACCACACCCCCAACCCCCAGTACCAGAGACTATTCCAGGTAGTCACCACATCTTCAACCCCCAGTACCAGAGACTATTCCAGGTAGTTACCACATCCCCAACCCCCAGTACCAGAGACTATTCCAGGTAGTTACCACATCCCCAACCCCAGTACCAGAGACTATTCCAGGTAGTTACCACATCCCCAACCCCCGTACCAGAGACTATTCCAGGTAGTTACCACACCCCCAACCCCCAGTACCAGAGACTATTCCAGGTAGTTACCACATCCCCAACCCCCAGTACCAGAGACTATTCCAGGTAGTTACCACATCCCCAACCCCCAGTACCAGAGACTATTCCAGGTAGTTACCACACCCCCAACCCCCAGTACCAGAGACTATTCCAGGTAGTTACCACACCCCCAACCCCCAGTACCAGAGACTATTCCAGGTAGTTACCACATCTTCAACCCCCAGTACCAGAGACTATTCCAGGTAGTTACCACATCCCCAACCCCCAGTACCAGAGACTATTCCAGGTAGTCACCACATCTTCAACCCCAGTACCAGAGACTGTTCCAGGTAGTTACCACACCCCCAACCCCCAGTACCAGAGACTATTCCAGGTAGTTACCACATCCCCAACCCCCAGTACCAGTGACTATTCCAGGTAGTTACCACATCCCCAACCTCCAGTACCAATGACTATTCCAGGTAGTCACCACATCCCCAACCCCCAGTACCAGAGACTATTCCAGGTAGTTACCACATCCCCAACCCCCAGTACCAGAGACTATTCCAGGTAGTTACCACACCCCCAACCCCCAGTACCAGAGATTATTCCAGGTAGTTACCACATCCCCAACCCCCAGTACCAGAGACTATTCCAGGTAGTTACCACACCCCCAACCCCCAGTACCAGAGACTATTCCAGGTAGTTACCACATCCCCAACCCCCAGTACCAGTGACTATTCCAGGTAGTTACCACATCCCCAACCTCCAGTACCAATGACTATTCCAGGTAGTCACCACATCCCCAACCCCCAGTACCAGAGACTATTCCAGGTAGTTACCACATCCCCAACCCACAGTACCAGAGACTATTCCAGGTAGTCACCACATCCCCAACCCCCAGTACCAGAGACTATTCCAGGTAGTTACCACACCCCCAACCCCCAGTACCAGAGACTATTCCAGGTAGTTACCACACCCCCAACCCCCAGTACCAGAGACTATTCCAGGTAGTTACCACACCCCCAACCCCCAGTACCAACGACTATTCCAGGTAGTTACCACATCCCCAACCCCCAGTACCAGAGACTATTCCAGGTAGTTACCACATCCCCAACCCCCAGTACCAGAGACTATTCCAGGTAGTTACCACATCCCCAACCCCCAGTACCAGAGACTATTCCAGGTAGTTACCACATCCCCAACCCCCAGTACCAGAGACTATTCCAGGTAGTTACCACATCCCCAACCCCCAGTACCAGAGACTATTCCAGGTAGTTACCACACCCCCAACCCCCAGTACCAGAGACTATTCCAGGTAGTTACCACATCCCCAACCCCCAGTACCAGAGACTATTCCAGGTAGTCACCACATCCCCAACCCCCAGTACCAGAGACTATTCCAGGTAGTTACCACATCCCCAACCCCCAGTACCAATGACTATTCCAGGTAGTTACCACATCCCCAACCCCCAGTACCAGAGACTATTCCAGGTAGTTACCACACCCCCAACCCCCAGTACCAGAGACTATTCCAGGTAGTTACCACATCCCCAACCCCCAGTACCAGAGACTATTCCAGGTAGTTACCACATCTTCAACCCCCAGTACCAGAGACTATACCAGGTAGTTACCACATCCCCAGCCCCCAGTACCAGAGACTATTCCAGGTAGTTACCACATCCCCAACCCCCAGTACCAGAGACTATTCCAGGTAGTTACCACATCCCCAACCCCCAGTACCAGAGACTATTCCAGGTAGTCACCACATCTTCAACCCCCAGTACCAGAGACTATACCAGGTAGTTACCACATCCCCAACCCCCAGTACCAGAGACTATTCCAGGTAGTCACCACATCCCCAACCCCCAGTACCAGAGACTATTCCAGGTAGTTACCACATCCCCAACCCCCAGTACCAGAGACTATTCCAGGTAGTTACCACATCTTCAACCCCCAGTACCAGAGACTATTCCAGGTAGTTACCACATCCCCAACCCCCAGTACCAGAGACTGTTCCAGGTAGTCACCACATCTTCAACCCCCAGTACCAGAGACTATTCCAGGTAGTCACCACATCTTCAACCCCCAGTACCAGAGACTATTCCAGGTAGTTACCACATCTCCAACCCCCAGTACCAATGACTATTCCAGGTAGTTACCACATCCCCAACCCCCAGTACCAGAGACTATACCAGGTAGTTACCACATCCCCAACCCCCAGTACCAGAGACTATTCCAGGTAGTTACCACATCCCCAACCCCCAGTACCAGAGACTATTCCAGGTAGTTACCACACCCCCAACCCCCAGTACCAGAGACTATTCCAGGTAGTTACCACACCCCCAACCCCCAGTACCAACGACTATTCCAGGTAGTCACCACATCTTCAACCCCCAGTACCAATGACTATTCCAGGTAGTTACCACACCCCCAACCCCCAGTACCAACGACTATTCCAGGTAGTTACCACATCCTGTTCCAGGTAGTTACCACATCCTGTTCCAGGTAGTTACCACATCCTGTTCCAGGTAGGCTTGCAGGGTAATTTGTCTTTTTTTAAAACTTCAATACAGTCTTGTTATTTTAACCTCCAATGATCTCTTATTCTGCTATTGTATGAATGACTTTTCTCCCTGCTCATGCTCTGTCTCTCTCCCTCAACCCTCCCCTCCCCCTTCTCTATAGTGCCTGCACCGCCGGCCCCCCTCTCCATGGACCCCTGGCTGACCACAGCTCTCCATGGACCCCTGGCTGACCACAGCTCTCCATGGACCCCTGGCTGACCACAGCTCTCCGTGGACCCCTGGCTGACCACAGCTCTCCATGGACCCCTGGCTGACCACAGCTCTCCATGGACCCCTGGCTGACCACAGCTCTCCATGGACCCCTGGCTGACCACAGCTCTCCGTGGACCCCTGGCTGACCACAGCTCTCCGTGGACCCCTGGCTGACCACAGCTCTCCAGTGCCCCCTAGCTGTTGCCGCCCTCTGTCACGCCCCTCTGGAGACACTAAAGAAGAAGTTCCCTCTGAAGGATCAAGCAGAAAGAACTGAAGACCAGCAAGGAGCTGTTTGGGAACAGATTACAGTTCAGGCTCTGGGTGGGGCTGGGAAAACACACGTTATAGCTACTAGCTCCATTCCCAGTCATCTCATTTATGCTCCATTTTGGAGTGGCTCTGATCTAGCCTAGTGGTTAAGAGGTTGGGCCAGTAATTGTAAAGTTGCTGGTTTTAATCCCCGAGCTGACTAGGTGAATAATCTGTCGATGTGCCCTTGAGCGAGCACCTCACCCCTCTTTTACGCTGCTGCTACTCTCTGTTTATTATCAATGCATAGTCACTTTAATAACTCTACCTACGGTGATGGAAAAAAATATTTGATCCCCTGCTGATTTTGTACGTTTGCCCACTGACAAAGAAATGATCAGTCTATCATTTTAATTTTAGGTTTATTTGAACAGTGAGAGACAGAATAACAACAACAAAATCCAGAAAAACCCATGTCAAAAATGTTATAAATAGATTTGCATTTTAATGAGGGAAATAAGTCTTTGACCCCTCTGCAAAACATGACTAAGTACTTGGTGGCAAAACCCTTGTTGGCAATCACAGAGGTCAGACATTTCTTGTAGTTGGCCACCAGGTTTGCACACATCTCAGGAGGGATTTTGTCCCACTCCTCTTTGCAGATCTTCTCCAAGACATTAAGGTTTCGAGGCTGACGTTTGGCAACTCGAACCTTCAGCTCCCTCCACAGATTTTCTATGGGACTAAGGTCTGGAGACTGGCTAGGCCACTCCAGGACCTTAATGTTCTTCTTCTTGAGCCACTCCTTTGTTGCCTTGGCCGTGTGTTTTGGGTCATTGTCATGCTGGAATACCCATCCACGACCCATTTTCAATGCCCTGGCTGAGGGAAGGAGGTTCTCACCCAAGATTTGACGGTACATGGCCACGTCCATCGTCCCTTTGATGCGGTGAAGTTGTCCTGTCCCCTTAGCAGAAAAAAACCCCCAAAGCATAATGTTTCCACCTCCATGTTTGACGGTGGGGATGGTGTTCTTGGGGTCATAGGCAGCATACCTCCTCCTCCAAACACGGCAAGTTGAGTTGATGCCAAAGAGCTCAATTTTGGTCTCATCTGACAACAACACTTTCACCCAGTTTTCCTCTGAATCATTCAGATGTTCATTGGCAAACTTCAGACGGGCATGTATATATGCTTTCTTGAGCAGGGGGACCTTGCGGGCGTTGCAGGATTTCAGTCCTTCACGGCATAGTGTGTTACCAATTGTTTTCTTGGTGACTATGGTCCCAGCTGCCTTGAGATCATTGACAAGATCCTCTCGTGTAGTTCTGGGCTGATTCCTCACCGTTCTCATGATCATTGCAACTCCACGAGGTGAGATCTTGCATGGAGCCCCAGGCCGAGGGAGATTGACAGTTATTTTGGGTTTCTTCCATTTGCGAATAATTGCACCAACTGTTGTCACCTTCTCACCAAGCTGCTTGGCGATGGTCTTGTAGCCCATTCCAGCCTTGTGTAGGTCTACAATCTTGTACCTGACATCCTTGGAGAGCTCTTTGGTCTTGGCCATGGTGGAGAGTTTGGAATCTGATTGATTGATTGCTTCTGTGGACAGGTGTCTTTTATACAGGTAACAAGCTGAGATTAGGAGCACTCCCTTTAAGAGTGTGCTCCTAATCTCAGCTCGTTACCTGTATAAAAGACACCTGTGAGCCAGAAATCTTTCTGATTGAGAGGATGTCAAATACTTATTTCCCTCATTAAAATGCAAATCAATTTATGACATTTTTGACATGTGTTTTTCACTGTTCAAATAAACCTACCATTAAAATTATAGACTGATCATTTCTTTGTCAGTGGGCAAACGTACAAAATCAGCAGGGGGTCAAATATTTTTTCCCTCACTGTATGTTTATTGATGTTTACAGTGGAAATGTTTCATAATGTATGTGCAGCAGTGAAGGATGGGGTCACTTTAAATGGGATGACGGGCTCATAGTAACAGATGGAATTAATGGACATTCATTGTGAGCTGTCCTCCCATCACCAGCCTCCACTGGTGTGTAAATGCTTGAATAAGATTTTGGTAATCCTTCTCTCCTGTAGGTAGGGAATGCTGATCACTACAACAGCTGCCTGCAGTCTCTGAAGAGGGGTACCCCAGTTAGAGGCTACAACAGCTGCCTGCAGTCTCTGAAGAGGGGTACCCCAGTTAGAGGCTTTAAGGAGTTCTAGGATATACTAGTCCAAGGTAGGTTAACAGGCCTCATGTGAAATGTACCTGATTTAAAGCAGCGTTCTGTGTGCAGGTAATTCATCTGTGGTTTTGATTGACAGATGGCCTGACTCTGATCAGCACGGATGAGGTGGATGGAAGCACCAGCCAGGTGCAGTAGAGTTGCTAACTAGCTCCTGTATTACAGGGTTGAAGATACCCAGGTTAGGAAAACCTAATAATTCCATGTGGAAGCTTTTTAAAATAAAACATTGTTTAGAATTCCTCATTTATGCAGAGTTATGGAATATTAGAATCCTCGTCTTAATATTTATCTTCAACCTAGCTGTTCCTTTACCTTCAACCTAGCTGTTCCTTTATCCTGACTGGAGCTTGATTCTGTCCTCAGGTCCTGACTGCGGAGGAGAAGAGAGATGGCAGCAGCACCTGTGGTGGACGATACTGGAGATGTGGACCACTTGTATTGTAGGGGCACTCTACCTTGTGTGTGATGTGAGTTCTAACATGGTTCTGCGCCTCTACCTGTCCAGCTGGACATGATGTGAGGTAGAAGACAAGGAGGAGGAGGAGGAGGAGGAGGAGGGAGAAGGAGGAGGAGGAGCAGGAGGAGAAGGAGCAGGAGGAGGAGGAGGAGGAGCAGGAGGAAGGAGAAGGAGGAGCAGGAGGAAGGAGAAGGAGGAGCAGGAGGAAGGAGAAGGAGGAGCAGGAGGAGGAGGAGGAGGAGGAAGGAGAAGTGTCACGGTTTCGGCCGAGGCTGCTCCTCCTCCTTGCTCGGGCAGGCTTCGGCGGTCGTCGTCTCCGGAGTACTAGCTGCCACCGTTGGATGTTTTCGATGTTCGTTTGGTTTTGTCTAGTTGTTGTGCACCTGTTCCCTGTTAGTGTGATTATGTACCCTATATATTGTTCCATTTGTTTGTCATGTGTTGTGTGTAATTGCTTTCCTGTCGTTTGGTGCAGTGCTGTTTGCTAGACTCTCTTTGTTTTACCGTCGCACTATTGTTTGTGCGCAGTTCGGTTTGGGAGTGTTTTACGCACTGTGGCGTATGTTTCGCCTCCGGGTTGTTTGACCCGTGTTATGATTTTTTGATTTTCTAGTAAAGTCTGGATTAACTGAGCTCCTGTGTCCTGCTATTGATTCGCACCACATCCGCATCAGAGTTCGTGACAGAATTACACACCACTATATGGAATCAGCAGGAGCAGCAGCACCTGGGTCGCTTGAGGAGCATGTCCGCGGCCAGGATGACCAGATCCGACAACTGGGGACTGCTCTGCAGGACGTCATCAACACCCTGCACCGTTTGGAGTCCAGAGGGGTACCCACACCTCCACCTACCTTACCACCACCATCGGTCGGTCCGCCCGTCCCAGGCCCGGAACCCAGTGGGATTCGGCTCTCACTCCCGAGGGCGTATGACGGAACAGCTGCCGGGTGTCAGGGGTTCCTCCTGCAGGTGGAGCTCTACCTGGCCACTGTACACCCGGTGCCCTCGGGACACGAGAGCGTTTCCGCCCTCATCTCCTGTCTCACGGGCAAGGCGTTGGAGTGGGCTAACGCCGAGTGGAGGAGGATAGACGCCACCACCATCTCCTACGCGGAGTTCTCCCGTCGCTTCAAGGCCATGTTCGACCATCCACCAGAGGGCAAAGCGGCGGGGGAGCGTCTATTCTACCTCCGACAGGGGAAGAGGAGCGCACAGGCGTTCGCACTGGAGTTCCGGACTCTAGCGGCAGATGCAGGGTGGAATGAACGGGCCCTCATCGATCATTTTCGATGTAGCCTACGGGAGGACGTTCAACGTGAGTTGGCCTGCAGGGACACCAATTTCACCTTCGACCAGTTGGTCGACATGTCCATCCGTCTGGACACCCTGCTGGCCACCCGTGGACGTTCCGAGTGGGGTCCGTCCATTCCATCCTCCAGCACCTCCGAGCCGAGCCCCATGGAGCTCGGGGGTGCTGGCGCTAGAGAAAGGAGGAGAAGAGCCCGAGGGGGCCTGTCCCCTGCACCAACTGCGGCCGTAGGGGGCACACTGCGGCCAGGTGCTGGGGAGGGTCTCCAGGAGGAGGGGACAACAGGCCACGCACTGGGGAGACCTCCCAGGTGAGTAGACGCCCCACTTACCCAGAGCTCTCTGTTGTGCACTTTTGTATACCTGTTAGTTTTCCACAGGTTGCACCTCATTCCCAGCATAAGGCGCTAGTAGATTCAGGCGCAGCTGGGAATTTTGTTGACCGGAAGTTTTGTTTAGAGTTAGGGATTCCCCTCCTGCCTGTCGACGATCCTTTTCCCGTTCATGCGTTAGATAGCCGCCCGTTGGGGTCGGGGTTGATTAGGGAAGTCACAGCGCCACTTAGGATGTGTGCGCAGGGGGGTCATGAGGAGACTATACAGCTGTATCTGATCGACTCTCCTGCGTATCCGGTGGTGCTGGGAATTCCCTGGTTAAGTACCCATAACCCTGCCATTTCGTGGCAACAGAGAGCTCTTAAGGAGTGGTCTGCTCAGTGTGAGGGGCGATGTCTGGGTGTTTCCGTGGGGGCGACCTCGGTGGAAAGTCCAAACCAAGTGCCCGCATTGCACATTCCACCTGAATATGGGGATTTGGCACTTGTGTTCAGTAAGGCGAGGGCGACGCGGTTGCCTCCTCATAGACAGGGGGATTGTGCGATAGACCTCCAGGCAGGAGCAGCGCTTCCACGGAGCCACGTGTATCCTTTGTCTCAAGAGGAGAGAAAGGCTATGGAGACTTACATAGCCGAATCTTTGAAACAGGGATACATACGGCCCTCCACTTCCCCTGCGTCCTCAAGCTTATTTTTTGTGAAGAAAAAAGATGGAGGTTTGCGCCCGTGCATTGATTACCGTGGTATCAATCAGATTACTGTGAAATACAGTTATCCACTCCCTCTGATTGCGACCATGACGGAGTCATTGCACGGAGCGCGGTTTTTCACAAAACTGGATCTCAGGAGCGCGTATAATTTGGTGCGCATTAGGGAGGGCGACGAATGGAAAACAGCATTTAGTACCACTTCGGGTCATTACGAATATCTCGTCATGCCATACGGGTTGATGAATGCTCCTTCAGTCTTCCAATCCTTCGTGGATGAGATCTTCCGAGATATGCAGGGGCAAGGGGTGGTCGTGTACATTGATAACATTCTAGTGTACTCATCTACCCGTGCCAAGCATGTAGCCCTGGTGCGTCGTGTATTGAGGAGGCTGTTGGAGCACGACCTGTATATCAAGGCAGAGAAATGTCTGTTTTTCCAGGAGTCGGTCTCCTTTTTGGGTTATCGGTTGTCCGCGTCAGGGGTGAAGATGGAGGTGGACCGTGTGTCAGCCGTGCGTAATTGGCAAACCCCAACCACTGTTAAAGAGGTGCAGCAGTTCTTGGGCTTTGCGAATTACTACCGGAGGTTTATCCGGGGTTTTGGACAGGTGGCAGCTCCCATAACGTCTCTGCTGAAAGGGGGTCCGGTGTGCCTGCAGTGGTCGGCTGAGGCGGACAGGGCTTTTGGGAGACTGAAGGACCTGTTTACTTCGGCTCCGGTGCTGGCGCATCCGGATCCCGCCTTACCCTTTCAGGTTGAGGTGGACGCGTCTGAGGCCGGTATAGGGGCCGTTCTCTCTCAACGGTCCGGCACGCCACCTAAACTCCACCCCTGTGCTTTTTACTCTAAGAAGCTCAGCCCGGCGGAGCGAAATTATGACGTGGGGGACAGAGAGCTGTTAGCTGTGGTACAGGCCCTTAAGGTGTGGAGGCATTGGCTTGAGGGGGCTCAACACCCTTTCCTCATTTTGACTGACCATCGGAACCTGGAGTACATCCGGGCAGCTAGGAGACTGAACCCTCGCCAGGCTCGTTGGAGCATGTTTCTAGCCAGGTTCGTCTTTAAAATCACGTACATCCCTGGGTCCCAGAACAGGTCGGTGTGCGCCCAGTGTAAGGCGCCCAGACATTTGCCCAGGGGTAAGTTACAACCCCTGCCCGTTCCACAACGACCCTGGTCCCACCTCTCGGTGGATTTTGTGACAGACCTTCCCCCTTCTCAGGGGAATACCACCATCCTGGTCGTTGTGGACCAGTTCTCTAAGGCCTGTCGCCTCCTCCCTATGTCGGGTCTTCCTACTGCCCTACAGACCGCTGAGGCACTATTTACCCACGTCTTCCGGCATTACGGGGTACCCGAGGATATAGTGTCTGATCGAGGCCCCCAGTTTACCTCCCGAGTCTGGAGAGCGTTCATGGAGCGTTTGGGGGTCTCGGTGAGCCTTACCTCGGGGTACCACCCGGAGAGCAATGGGCAGGTAGAACGAGTGAACCAGGATGTGGGTAGGTTTCTGAGGTCGTATTGCCAGGACCGGCCGGAGGAGTGGGCTAGGTATATTCCCTGGGCGGAGATGGCCCAAAACTCTCTCCGCCACTCCTCTACCAACCTAACCCCCTTCCAATGTGTATTAGGTTACCAGCCGGTTCTGGCACCATGGCAGCAGAGCCAGATCGAGGCCCCTGCGGTGGATGAGTGGGTGAGGCGCTCGGAGGAGACGTGGAACGCTGCACACGTCCACCTGCAGCGGGCCATCCGTCGACACAAGGCGAGCGCCGATCTCCACCGCAGTGAGGGGCCGGTGTACGCACCTGGAGATCGAGTCTGGCTCTCGACCAGAAACCTGCCCCTCCGCCTGCCCTGCCGGAAGCTGGGTCGGCGGTTTGTGGGGCCTTTTAAAGTCCTGAGAAGATTGAACGAGGTGTGTTATAAGTTACAACTGCCTATTGATTATAAGAATATTAACCCCTCGTTCCATGTGTCTCTTCTCATGCCGGTGGTAGCTGGTCCACTCCAGGAAGGTGAGATAGGAGAGACTCCTCCGCCCCCACTGGACATTGAGGGGGCTCCGGCGTACACCGTTCGGTCCATCTTGGACTCGAGACGTCGGATGGGTGGTCTCCAATATCTAGTGGAGTGGGAGGGGTACGGCCCGGAGGAACGGTGCTGGGTGCCGCGGAGGGACATCCTAGACCCGTCTCTCCTGTCGGAGTTCCACCGGGGCCACCCCTCGCGCCCTGCTCCGCGTCCTCCTGGTCGTCCCCGAGGCCGGGGTCGGCGCACGGCTGGAGCCGCGCGTCAAGGGGGGGGGGGGGTACTGTCACGGTTTCGGCCGAGGCTGCTCCTCCTCCTTGCTCGGGCAGGCTTCGGCGGTCGTCGTCTCCGGAGTACTAGCTGCCACCGTTGGATGTTTTCGATGTTCGTTTGGTTTTGTCTAGTTGTTGTGCACCTGTTCCCTGTTAGTGTGATTATGTACCCTATATATTGTTCCATTTGTTTGTCATGTGTTGTGTGTAATTGCTTTCCTGTCGTTTGGTGCAGTGCTGTTTGCTAGACTCTCTTTGTTTTACCGTCGCACTATTGTTCGTGCGCAGTTCGGTTTGGGAGTGTTTTACGCACTGTGGCGTATGTTTCGCCTCCGGGTTGTTTGACCCGTGTTATGATTTTTGGATTTTCTAGTAAAGTCTGGATTGACTTAGCTCCTGTGTCCTGATATTGATTCGCACCACATCCGCATCAGAGTTCGTGACAAGAAGAATGTAAACGTGACCAAACAGAACATATTCAGCCGTTCATGTTTGCTGAACAGTTCTTACATGTCTTTAATAAATTCTTATAAAACATCCAATTTGCACGTAATGAATACATTATTCTGCTAAATCCATTGAAACACAAACAAACAGCCCTGTGAATGATCTTGTAATGACTATTGCTTTCTGCTTGACATTTCACTTGATGGTAAATCAACGCAGACATGGATGATCTCAATGGGGGTAATGTACACCCTAACCCCTACACCCTAACCCTAACCCTTACACCCTAACCCCTACACCCTAACCCCTACACCATAACCCCTTACCCTTACACCCTAACCCCTACACCCTAACCCTTACACCCTAACCCTTACACCCTAACCCTTACACCCTAACCCCTACACCCTAACCCTTACACCCTAACCCCTACACCCTAACCCCTACACCCTACACCCTACACCCTACACCCTACACCCTACACCCTAACCCTTACACCCTAACCCCTACACCCTAACCCCTACACCCTAACCCCTTACCCTTACACCCTAACCCCTACACCCTAACCCTTACACCCTAACCCTTACACCCTAACCCTTACACCCTAACCCCTACACCCTAACCCTTACACCCTAACCCTTACACCCTAACCCTTACACCCTAACCCCTACACCCTAACCCCTACACCCTAACCCTTACACCCTAACCCCTACACCCTAACCCCTACACCCTACACCCTAACCCTTACACCCTAACCCTTACACCCTAACCCCTACACCCTAACCCCTACACCCTAACCCCTTACCCTTACACCCTAACCCCTACACCCTAACCCTTACACCCTAACCCTTACACCCTAACCCTTACACCCTAACCCCTACACCCTAACCCTTACACCCTAACCCTTACACCCTAACCCTTACACCCTAACCCCTACACCCTAACCCTTACACCCTAACCCCTACACCCTAACCCTTACACCCTAACCCTTACACCCTAACCCCTACACCCTAACCCCTACACCCTACACCCTAACCCTTACACCCTAACCCTTACACCCTAACCCCTACACCCTAACCCTTACACCCTAACCCCTACACCCTAACCCCTACACCCTAACCCTTACACCCTAACCCCTACACCCTAACCCCTACACCCTACACCCTAACCCTTACACCCTAACCCTTACACCCTAACCCCTACACCCTAACCCCTACACCCTAACCCCTTACCCTTACACCCTAACCCCTACACCCTAACCCTTACACCCTAACCCTTACACCCTAACCCTTACACCCTAACCCCTACACCCTAACCCTTACACCCTAACCCTTACACCCTAACCCTTACACCCTAACCCCTACACCCTAACCCTTACACCCTAACCCCTACACCCTAACCCTTACACCCTAACCCTCAAACTAACCCTAATCCATTAATTACCAACATTAACTTGACCTCTAACCTTTTAAAACAGTGAGATCTCTCTAACAGACCCACTGAAGGAACCGATCTAGGAAGCTGTGCTTGTTGAGCTCAGAGAAGTCTGTTCCTTTAAAGATGGCGTGCTGGTCCTTTAAGGCCAGCTTCTCCAACACTTCCTGTTCCACGTCGGTCCCCATGGCGATCACCGTGGAGACTGCCTGGTTGTTTCGCATGGCGTCGACCCCCTCCTTCAGCCCCTTCCTACCGGTGACGCCGTCAGTGATGAAGACGAAGTTGAGCTCGGCGTTGCGTCTGGTCTGGCGGACGTTGAGCTGCAACAAGACGTGGTCTACGGTGTGTGAGATGGCCGGCCCCACCACAGAAGAAGACATGTCATGATAGTCCATGCTGGCCAGGCCCTCTAGGATGGACGGGAGGTCGTGTGTCAGATAAAAGGCCAGGTGGTGCTCCTCTTCTCCTCCGTACTGCAGCAGCGCCATGCGGGCTCCCTGGCCGGCGTTCTTGTTCTGCGCCAGCGTCAAGCGGTTCGCCAAGTGCTGGACGAAGTCACGGACTTGGTTGAAGTTCTCATGACCGAGACGCTCAGAACCGTCCAGAAGGAACACCAGGTCTACAGGTCGATCAACACACTGTGCCACCGCTGGTTCTGATGAAGGCAAAGTCAATGAACCCTCAGAAACCTTATCATTACTGTATAATGTACTACAAATTGACAAAATGTGTATATTGTCAGGTAGTATAACTCGGATGATGGAGTCATCTTGGGCAATGACAATAGAGTATGCAGTAGCAAGGAAAATCTTACCTGTTACGCAGGGAATGTCAGGACATACAATAATGGGTTCTAGAAGAGAAATGAAAAAGGTTAGGTTCTACCCACAACTGGTGGTGCCATTACAAGCTCTAGACCGAGTCTGAGCTGTCCAATCAGAGACCCCCGTCACGTCCTGCTCTAGACCGAGTCCAATCAGAGACCCCCGTCACGTCCTGCTCTAGACCGAGTCCTATCAGAGACCCCCGTCACATCCTGCTCTAGACCGAGTCCTATCAGAGACCCCCGTCACGTCCTGCTCTAGACCGAGTCCTATCAGAGACCCCCGTCACGTCCTGCTCTAGACCGAGTCCTATCAGAGACCCCCGTCACGTCCTGCTCTAGACCGAGTCCTATCAGAGACCCCCGTCATGTCCTGCTCTAGACCGAGTCCTATCAGAGACCCCCGTCATGTCCTGCTCTAGTCTATAACACCAGTCAGAGACCCCCGTCATGTCCTGCTCTAGTCTATAACACCAGCCAGAGACCCCCGTCACGTCCTGCTCTAGTCTATAACACCAGTCAGAGACCCCCGTCATGTCCTGCTCTAGTCTATAACACCAGTCAGAGACCCCCGTCATGTCCTGCTCTAGTCTATAACACCAGTCAGACCCCCGTCATGTCCTGCTCTAGTCTATAACACCAGCCAGAGACCCCCTTCATGTCCTGCTCTAGTCTATAACACCAGTCAGAGACCCCCGTCATGTCCTGCTCTAGTCTATAACACCAGCCAGAGACCCCCGTCATGTCCTGCTCTAGTCTATAACACCAGTCAGACCCCCGTCATGTCCTGCTCTAGTCTATAACACCAGTCAGAGACCCCCGTCATGTCCTGCTCTAGTCTATAACACCAGCCAGAGACCCCCGTCATGTCCTGCTCTAGTCTATAACACCAGCCAGAGACCCCCGTCATGTCCTGCTCTAGTCTATAACACCAGTCAGAGACCCCCGTCATGTCCTGCTCTAGTCTATAACACCAGTCAGAGACCCCCGTCACGTCCTGCTCTAGACCGAGTCCTATCAGAGACCCCCGTCACGTCCTGCTCTAGACCGAGTCCTATCAGAGACCCCCGTCACGTCCTGCTCTAGACCGAGTCCTATCAGAGACCCCCGTCACGTCCTGCTCTAGACCGAGTCCTATCAGAGACCCCCGTCACGTCCTGCTCTAGACCGAGTCCTATCAGAGACCCCCGTCACGTCCTGCTCTAGACCGAGTCCTATCAGAGACCCCCGTCATGTCCTGCTCTAGTCTATAACACCAGTCAGAGACCCCCGTCATGTCCTGCTCTAGACCGAGTCCTATCAGAGACCCCCGTCATGTCCTGCTCTAGTCTATAACACCAGTCAGAGACCCCCGTCATGTCCTGCTCTAGTCTATAACACCAGTCAGACCCCCGTCATGTCCTGCTCTAGACCGAGTCCTATCAGAGACCCCCGTCATGTCCTGCTCTAGTCTATAACACCAGTCAGAGACCCCCGTCATGTCCTGCTCTAGTCTATAACACCAGTCAGACCCCCGTCATGTCCTGCTCTAGTCTATAACACCAGTCAGAGACCCCCGTCATGTCCTGCTCTAGTCTATAACACCAGCCAGACCCCCGTCATGTCCTGCTCTAGTCTATAACACCAGTCAGACCCCCGTCATGTCCTGCTCTAGTCTATAACACCAGTCAGAGACCCCCGTCATGTCCTGCTCTAGTCCATAACACCAGTCAGAGACCCCCGTCATGTCCTGCTCTAGTCTATAACACCAGTCAGAGACCCCCGTCATGTCCTGCTCTAGTCTATAACACCAGTCAGAGACCCCCGTCATGTCCTGCTCTAGTCTATAACACCAGTCAGAGACCCCCGTCACGTCCTGCTCTAGTCTATAACACCAGCCAGAGACCCCCGTCACGTCCTGCTCTAGTCTATAACACCAGTCAGACCCCCGTCATGTCCTGCTCTAGTCTATAACACCAGTCAGACCCCCGTCATGTCCTGCTCTAGTCTATAACACCAGTCAGACCCCCGTCATGTCCTGCTCTAGTCTATAACACCAGTCAGACCCCCGTCATGTCCTGCTCTAGTCTATAACACCAGCCAGAGACCCCCGTCATGTCCTGCTCTAGTCTATAACACCAGTCAGACCCCCGTCATGTCCTGCTCTAGTCTATAACACCAGTCAGAGACCCCCGTCATGTCCTGCTCTAGTCTATAACACCAGCCAGAGACCCCCGTCATGTCCTGCTCTAGTCTATAACACCAGTCAGAGACCCCCGTCATGTCCTGCTCTAGTCTATAACACCAGTCAGAGACCCCCGTCATGTCCTGCTCTAGTCTATAACACCAGCCAGAGACCCACGTCATGTCCTGCTCTAGTCTATAACACCAGTCAGAGACCCCCGTCATGTCCTGCTCTAGTCTATAACACCAGTCAGACCCCCGTCATGTCCTGCTCTAGTCTATAACACCAGTCAGAGACCCCCGTCATGTCCTGCTCTAGTCTATAACACCAGCCAGAGACCCCCGTCATGTCCTGCTCTAGTCTATAACACCAGTCAGAGACCCCCGTCATGTCCTGCTCTAGTCTATAACACCAGTCAGAGACCCCCGTCATGTCCTGCTCTAGTCTATAACACCAGCCAGAGACCCCCGTCATGTCCTGCTCTAGTCTATAACACCAGTCAGACCCCCGTCATGTCCTGCTCTAGTCTATAACACCAGTCAGAGACCCCCGTCATGTCCTGCTCTAGTCTATAACACCAGCCAGACCCCCGTCATGTCCTGCTCTAGTCTATAACACCAGTCAGAGACCCCCGTCATGTCCTGCTCTAGTCTATAACACCAGTCAGAGACCCCCGTCATGTCCTGCTCTAGTCTATAACACCAGTCAGACCCCCGTCATGTCCTGCTCTAGTCTATAACACCAGTCAGAGACCCCCGTCATGTGCTGCTCTAGTCTATAACACCAGCCAGACCCCCGTCATGTCCTGCTCTAGTCTATAACACCAGTCAGACCCCCGTCATGTCCTGCTCTAGTCTATAACACCAGTCAGAGACCCCCGTCATGTCCTGCTCTAGTCCATAACACCAGTTAGAGACCCCCGTCATGTCCTGCTCTAGTCTATAACACCAGTCAGAGACCCCCGTCATGTCCTGCTCTAGTCTATAACACCAGTCAGAGACCCCCTTCATGTCCTGCTCTAGTCTATAACACCAGTCAGAGACCCCCGTCACGTCCTGCTCTAGTCTATAACACCAGCCAGAGACCCCCGTCACGTCCTGCTCTAGTCTATAACACCAGTCAGACCCCCGTCATGTCCTGCTCTAGTCTATAACACCAGTCAGACCCCTGTCATGTCCTGCTCTAGTCTATAACACCAGTCAGACCCCCGTCATGTCCTGCTCTAGTCTATAACACCAGTCAGACCCCCGTCATGTCCTGCTCTAGTCTATAACACCAGCCAGAGACCCCCGTCATGTCCTGCTCTAGTCTATAACACCAGTCAGACCCCCGTCATGTCCTGCTCTAGTCTATAACACCAGTCAGAGACCCCCGTCATGTCCTGCTCTAGTCTATAACACCAGCCAGAGACCCCCGTCATGTCCTGCTCTAGTCTATAACACCAGTCAGAGACCCCCGTCATGTCCTGCTCTAGTCTATAACACCAGCCAGAGACCCACGTCATGTCCTGCTCTAGTCTATAACACCAGTCAGAGACCCCCGTCATGTCCTGCTCTAGTCTATAACACCAGTCAGACCCCCGTCATGTCCTGCTCTAGTCTATAACACCAGTCAGAGACCCCCGTCATGTCCTGCTCTAGTCTATAACACCAGTCAGACCCCCGTCATGTCCTGCTCTAATCTATAACACCAGTCAGTGACCCCCGTCATGTCCTGCTCTAGTCTATAACACCAGTCTGAGGCTCACCACTTACCGATACAACAGGAGGATGTTGACATGTCAAATTATTATTATTTTTTAAACTTTTACTCCTTTTTCTCCCCAATTTCGTGATTTCCAATTGGTAGTTACAGTCTTGTCCCATCGCTGCAACTCCCGTACGGACTCGGGAGAGGTGAAGGTTGAGAGCCATGCATCCTCCGAAACACGACCCTGCCAAGCCGCACTGCTTCTTGACACATTTGCTCGCTTAACCCGGAAGCCAGCCGCACCAATGTGTCGGAGGAAACACCGTACAACTGGCGACCGTGTCAGTGTGCATGCGCCCGGCCCGCCACAAGGAGTCGCTAGAGCGCGATGGGACAAGGACATCCCGGCCGGCCAAACCCTCCCCTAACCCGGACGACGCTGGGCCAATTGTGCGCCGCCTCATGGTTCTCCCGGTGGCGGCCGGCTGCGACACAGCCCGGGATCGAACCCAGGTCTGTAGTGACGCCTCTAGCACTGCGATGCAGTGCCTTAGACCGCTGCGCCACTCGGGAGGCCAATTTTGACATGTCTTAAGATACCATCTCTTGCTTTAGGAGTAACACTTATATTAATAATAGTCTCACTGGAGCAGAGCACGGTCTCCATCCTGTCTAATAGTCTCACCGAGGCAGAGCACGGTCTCCATCCTGTCTAATAGTCTTACCGGGGCAGAGCACGGTCTCCATCCTGTCTAATAGTCTTACCGGGGCAGAGCACGGTCTCCATCCTGTCTAATAGTCTCACCGAGGCAGAGGACGGTCTCCATCCTGTCTAATAGTCTTACCGGGGCAGAGCACGGTCTCCATCCTGTCTAATAGTCTTACCGGGGCAGAGCACGGTCTCCATCCTGTCTAATAGTCTTACCGGGGCAGAGCACGGTCTCCATCCTGTCTAATAGTCTTACCGGGGCAGAGCATGGTCTCCATCCTGTCTAATAGTCTTACCAGGGCAGAGCACGGTCTCCATCCTGTCTATAAAGTTATCCGCCACAAGGTCAGCGAAACGCGTCATCCCCGTCACGCGATCATGCCTCTGGCACGCAATGGACTCCAGGCTCTCATGCTGTCCCTCCCGGCCGAACATGTCCCCGACCCCGATGGCGTTCACGTCCACGCTGGGGTCGGCGCAGAGGTAGGTCAGCAGAGAGTCGTCATCCCGCGGGTCGAAGCGCCCGTCCGTGATGACCACGACCGACACCTGTTATGAATGGAGCGTTAGGCCACATCAAGACAGAGTTCACTTTCCCTTCCACATGGGGGCAGCAGCAACCGTTCAGATAGGTTACAGATTATTTAGCCACAGACCCCTAGATACTGTATAGCAAGAACATACATAATCATTGGCTGGCTAAGTGGTTCACAACACACCTTGGCTCTGGTCCGCCGGCTGTCCCTGATCAGGTGGTCGTAGGCGAACTTCAGAGCGGAGGGAGTCCAGGTGCCCCCGGCTATCCACTGGAGGTTCTTCACAGCCACCTGCAAGGCAGAGATGGAGACTGTTAGCCTGCTGAGCTAAAGGCATTAGCTTGCGGAGTAGTGCCAGTCACTGAACCAGCTACATGTACCTTGAAGGCAGCGATGGAGTCTATGTTGGAGTCGTTGAGTCGGATGGCCTCGAAGGTCCCGTTGTGACTGTACTGCACAACGCCAACCCTGGTTCCTGAGGAGAGAAGAAGGGATCTATGACAATGTCTGTACCTGTGAACCAGAAGTGGTTTGGTGAACCATGCTGATGTGATGAGTCATCATCCATGAGACTTGCTTTATTGCCTGGGCTTTAGCTCAGCAGACTAACAGGAGACCCATGTCACACAGGTAGTCAGAAATTGCTGTATCTGAAGAGGTCATATTTTACCCGTCTCTGAATGTGGGTGTGTTGCCATGGAGCCCAGCCTGTTGATGGTGTTGATGACAAAGTTCTTCTCCAGGGTGAAGTTGGTCAGACCCACTGACTCTGAGCTGTCAATCACAAACACGATGTCCAGCGCCCCACACCGCTTCTCACAGTCTGCAGGGGCAACACAGAAACAGGAACAACATTGGAAACAGTTTTGGAGCTTTAAATCTTTATGCATTTCATATCCACCAAAATGCCTGTCAATCCAATACAATGTCGTTGTCCCTCGAGGGGAAATTTCATTTGGCATATCAAATCAAATCAAATTGTATTTGCCACATGCGCCGAATACAACAGCTGTAGACTTTACCGTGAAATGCTTAATTACAGCCCTTAACCAACAATGCATTTATTTTTAATAAAAAAGTAAAATAAAACAACAACAACAAAAAAGTGTTGAGAAAAAAAGAGCAGAAGTAAAATAAAGTGACAGTAGGGAGGCTATATATACAGGGGGGTACCGGTGCAGAGTCAATGTGCGGGGGCACCGGCTAGTCGAGGTAGTTGAGGTAATATGTACATGTGGGTAGAGTTAAAGTGACTATGCATAAATAATTAACAGAGTAGCAGCAGCGTAAAAAGATGGGGTGGGGGGGGGGGCAGTGCAAATAGTCCGGGTAGCCATGATTAGCTGTTCAGGAGTCTTATGGCTTGGGGGTAGAAGCTGTTGAGAAGCCTTTTGGACCTAGACTTGGCGCTCCGGTACCGCTTGCCGTGCGGTAGCAGAGAGAACAGTCTATGACTAGGGTGGCTGGAGTCTTTGACAATTTTGAGGGCCTTCCTCTGGGGGCCTTCCTCTGGGGGCCTTCCTCTGAGGGCCTTCCCCTGAGGGCCTTCCTCTGAGGGCCTTCCTCTGAGGGCCTTCCTCTGGGGGCCTTCCCCTGAGGGCCTTCCTCTGAGGGCCTTCCTCTGAGGGCCTTCCTCTGAGAGCCTTCCTCTGAGGGCCTTCCTCTGAGGGCCTTCCTCTGAGGGCCTTCCTCTGGGGGCCTTCCTCTGAGGGCCTTCCTCTGAGGGCCTTCCCCTGAGGGCCTTCCTCTGGGGGCCTTCCCCTGAGGGCCTTCCCCTGAGGGCCTTCCTCTGAGGGCCTTCCTCTGAGGGCCTTCCTCTGAGGGCCTTCACATAGAAGACAACATACCCGGATATCATCATCATCACTTACCACAACAACCACATGTCTCTCTGATGTAGCTCATGACATCACAGTCCTAAAATCAAAACCAGGAACAGATCAGTATTATAATCTAATACAATCAGACTCTACAGGATCAGATCAGTAGTATTTTTAATCAGATATGACACTACAAAAACAGGTTGAATGTCTTCATATTAGGATGTTTTAATATAAAGTTTACACAGTTGACTTACAGAAAGGCCAGGGTCTCCCTCTGGTCCAGGATCACCCTGTAAGAAAAAAGTGTACCGATGGGTAAACAGACATTGAGGGGAGCTTGAACAGTAAGCATAATGTTCTTCTACAGTTGTAATGTCTGATCAGAGTCTGAGTAACGCAGCCAGCCGCTGATGACTGTCTTACAGGAGCCCCAGGTCCTCCTCTGGCTCCTCTCCTCCCATCCACTCCCTGTTGACCTGGATGCCCCTGGACAACAACAACACAAAGACAGGTTCTTCAGTGACTTCAGTGAGCCCAAACACGTTACTCAGCTCACCACTTCTCAAGAATAGAACACAAACGTGTTCTTTAGAGCACTGACTCCTCCCTTCCAGAATGCTCTAAGGTTAGCAACTACCAGGGTAACCCTGAACTTCACCACTTAAAGATGCACTCTGGGATCTTAAGCACAACATTCCTAACATATTGCACAAATTGGATGACGTCGTACACAACTGGATGACGTAGTACACAACTGGATGACGTAGTACACAACTGGATGACGTAGTACACAACTGGATGACGTAGTACACAACTGGATGACGTAGTACACAACTGATGGATAATGGATATAAACTAATCCTAGGCTAACTATCCACATTAATGGATATAAACTAATCCTAGGCTAACCATCCACATTAATGGATATAAACTAATCCTAGGCTAACTATCCACATTAATGGATATAAACTAATCCTAGGCTAACCATCCACATTAATGGATATAACATCTTCCAAGTGTATATTCAGCTGTTCACGACAGCAGCTGGAGCTTACCGGTTCACCATTTGGTCCTTTCTTCCCAGCTTCTCCTTTGCTGCCACAGTTCCCTCTGCTTCCCAAAGGGCCTGGATGTCCTTTATCCCCTCTGACTCCCTGACATACATACAGACAGACAGACAGACAGACAGACAGACAGACAGACAGACAGCATCACAATACAACAGTATTTTGAACTCTTGAGCTGACCACATTCATCTTGTCAAATGTCAAACTGTACCGTTTCTCCTCTTTGTCCAGGATAGTTGAACCCATCTCTTCCTTTGTCACCCTAAAACACAGAAGATGATGAACTACATTACACTGTGGGAAGTGTCCACTAACTACATTACACTGTGGGAAGTGTCCACTAACTATATTACACTGTGGGAAGTGTCCACTAAGGAAAGGGCCTTCCCCAAACTGTTGCCACAAAGTTGGAAGCACAGAATCATCTAGAATGTCATTGTATGTTGTAGCGTTAAGATTTCCCTTCACTGGAACTAAGGGGCCTAGCCCGAACCGTGAAAAACAGCCCCAGACCATTATTCATCTTCCACCAAACTTTAGAGTTGGCACTATGCATTGGGGCAAGTAGAGTTCTCCTGGCATCCGCCAAACCCAGATTCGTCTGTCGGACTGCCAGATGGTGAAGCGTGATTCATCACTCCAGAGAACGCGTTTCCACTGCTCCAGAGTCCAATGGCGGCGAGCTTTACACCACTCCAGCCGACGCTTGGCATTGCGCATGGCGATCTTAGGCTTGTGTGCGGCTGCTCGGCCATGGAAACCCATTTCATGAAGCTCCCGACGAACAGTTCTTGTGCTGACATTGCTTCCAGAGGCAGTTTGGAACTCGGTAGTGAGTGTTGCAACCAAGAACAGCGCTACGCAACCAGGACAGGCGATTTTTATGCGCTACGTGCTTCAGCGGTCCTGTTCTGTGAGCTTGTGTGGCTGAGCTGTTCTGTGAACACTTCGCGGCTGAGCCGTTGTTGCTCCTAGACGTTTCCACTTCACAATAACAGCACTTACAGTTGACTGGGGCAGATCTAGCAGGGCAGACATTTGACGAACTGACTTCTTGGAAAGGTGGCATCCTATGATGGTGCCACGTTGAAAGTCACTGAGCTCTTCAGTAAGGCGATTCTACTGCCAATACTTTTGCACATATAGTGTATATTATAATTCAACACTACCTTAGGGTTGGATTATATAGATCCTGGACCAATCTTTGGGTCAGGATCTACACTACCAGTCCAAAGTTTGGACACACCTACTCATTCAAGAGTTTTTCTTTATTTTGACTATTTTCTACATTGTAGAATAATAGTGAAGACATCAAAACTATGAAATAACACATGGAATCATGTAGTAACCAAAAAAGTGTTAAACAAATCAAAATATATTTGAGATTCTTCAAATAGCCACCCTTTGCCTTGATGACAGCTTTGCACACTCTTGGCATTCTCTCAACCAGCTTCACCTGGAATGCTTTTCCAACAGTCTTGAAGGAGTTCCCACATATGCTGAGCACTTGTTGGCTGCTTTTCCTTCACTCTGCGGTCCGACACCGCGTGGCTGCTGCCTCTCCAACCTGGTGGTCCCTGCACGCACCACCCACGTGGAGTTCCAGGTCGCAGGCAGCCTCTGGAACTGCCGTTCTGCTGCCAACAAAGCTGACTTCATCCCAGCCTATGCCAACCTCCAGTCCCTCGACTTCCTGGCGCTGACGGAAACATGGATCACCACTGAAAACACCGCTACTCCTACTGCTCTCTCCTCGTCTGACCATGTGTTCTCGCATACCCCGAGAGCATCTGGTCAGAGGGGTGGTGGTACAGGAATCCTCATCTCTCCCAAGTGGACATTCTCAATTTTTCCCCTAACCCATCTGTCTATCTCCTCATTTGAATTCCATGCTGTCACAGTCACTAGCCCATTTAAGCTTAATATCCTTGTCATCTATCGCCCTCCAGGTTCCCTTGGAGAGTTCATCAATGAGCTTGACGCCTTGATAAGTTCCTTCCCTGAGGATGGCTCACCCCTCACAGTTTTGGGGGATTTCAACCTCCCTATGTCCACATTTGACTCATTTCTCTCTGCCTCCTTCTTTCCACTCCTCTCCTCTTTTGACCTCACCCTCTCACCGTCCCCCCCTACTCACAAGGCAGGCAATACGCTTGACCTCATCTTCACTAGATGCTGCTCCTCTACTAATCTCACTGCAACTCCCCTCCATGTCTCCGACCACTACTTTGTTTCCTTTTCTCTCTCACTCTCCTCCCACACTACTCACTCTGCCCCTACACAGATGGTAATGCGCCGCCGCAACCTTCGCTCTCTCTCTCCCACTACTCTCTCCTCTTCCATCCTATCATCTCTTCCCTCTGCTCAATCCTTCTCCCTCCAATCTCCTGATTCTGCCTCCTCAACCCTCCTCTCCTCCCTTTCTGCATCCTTTGACTCTCTGTGTCCCCTATCCTCCCGGCCGGCTCGGTCCTCCCCTCCAGCTCTGTGGCTTGATGACTCATTGCGAGCTCACAGAACAGAGCTCCGGGCAGCGGAGCGGAAATGGAAGAAAACTAAACTCCCTGCCGACCTGGCATCTTTTCACTCCCTCCTCTCTACATTTTCTTCATCTGTTTCTGCTGCTAAGGCCACCTTCTACCACTCTAAATTCCAAGCATCTGCCTCTAACCCTAGGAAGCTCTTTGCCACATTTTCCTCCCTCCTGAATCCTCCCCCCCCCCCCCCCCCTCCTCTCTCTCTGTGGATGACTTCGTCAACCACTTTGAAAAGAAGGTTGACGACATCCGATCCTCGTTTGTTAAGTCTAATGACACTGCTGGTCCTGCTCACACTGCCCTACCCTATGCTTTGACTTCTTTCTCCCCTCTCTCTCCAGATAAATCCTGCGACTTGTGACTGCAGGCCGCCCAACAACCTGCCCGCTTGACCCCATCCCCTCCTCCCTTCTCCAGACCATCTCCGGTGACCTTCTCCCCTACCTCACCTCGCTGATCAACTCATCCTTGACCGCTGGCCATGTCCCTTCCGTCTTCAAGAGAGCGAGAGTTACTCCCCTTCTCAAAAAACCAACACTCGACCCCACTGATGTCAACAACTACAGACCAGTATCCCTTCTTTCTTTTCTTTCCAAAACTATTGAGCGTGCCGTCTTTAGCCAACTCTCTTGCTATCTCTCTCAGAATGACCTTCTTGATCCAAACCAATCAGGTTTCAGGACTGGTCATTCAACTGAGACTGCTCTTCTCTGTGTCACGGAGACTCTCCGCACTGCTAAAGCTAACTCTCTCTCCTCTGCTCTTGTCCTTCTAGACCTGTCTGCTGCCTTTGATACTGTGAACCATCAGATCCTCCTCTCCACCCTCTCCGAGATGGGCATCTCCGGCGCGGCTCACTCCTGGATTGCGTCCTACCTGACCGGTCGCTCCTACCAAGTGGCGTGGCGGGAAGCTGTCTCCGCACCACGTGCTCTCACCACTGGTGTCCCCCAGGGATCGGTTCTGGGCCCTCTCCTTTTCTCCCTATACACCAAGTCACTTGGCTCTGTCATATCCTCACATGGCCTTTCCTATCATTGCTACGCTGACGATACACAACTAATCTTCTCCTTTCCCCCTTCTGATAACCAGGTGGCGAATCGCATCTCTGCATGTCTGGCAGACATATCAGTATGGATGACGGATCACCACCTCAAGCTGAACCCTGGCAAGACGGAGCTGCTCTTCCTCCCGGGGAAGGACTGCCCGTTCCATGATCTCGCCATCACGGTTGACAACTCCGCTGTGTCCTCCTCCCAGAGTGCGAAGAGCCTAGGCGTGACCCTGGACAACACCCTGTCGTTCTCCGCCAACATCAAGGCGGTGACCCGCTCCTGCAGGTTCATGCTCTACAACATTCGGAGAGTGCGACCCTGCCTTACACAGGAAGCGGCGCAGGTCCTGGTCCAGGCACTTGTCATCTCCCGTCTGGACTACTGCAACTCGCTGTTGGCTGGGCTCCCTGCCTGTGCCATTAAACCCCTACAACTCATCCAGAATGCCGCAGCCCGTCTGGTGTTCAACCTTCCCAAGTTCTCTCACGTCACCCCCCTCCTCCGCACACTCCACTGGCTTCCAGTTGAAGCTCGCATCCGCTACAAGACCATGGTGCTTGCCTATGGAGCAGTGAGGGGAACGGCACCTCTGTACCTTCAGGCTCTGATCAGTCCCTACACCCAAACAAGGACATTGCGTTCATCCACCTCTGGCCTGCTGGCTCCCCTTCCTCTGCGGAAGCATAGCTCCCGCTCAGCCCAGTCAAAACTGTTCGCTGCTCTGGCACCCCAATGGTGGAACAAGCTCCCTCACAACGCCAGGACAGCGGAGTCACTCACCACCTTCCGGAGACATTTGAAACCCCACCTCTTTAAGGAATACCTGGGATAGGATAAAGTATTCCTTCTAACCCCCCCCAAATTGTAAAGTGGTTATCCCACTGGCTATAGGGTGAACGCACCAATTTGTGAGTCGCTCTGGCTAAGAGCGTCTGCTAAATGACGTTAATGTGCCCTTGAGCAAGGCACTTAACCCTAATTGCTCCTGTAAGTCGCTCTGGTTAAGAGCGTCTGCTAAATGACTAAAATGTAAATGTAAATGACTCATCCCAAACCATCTCAATTGGGTTGAGGTCAGGGGATTGTAGAGGCCAGGTCATCTGATGCAGCACTCCATCACTCTCCTTCTTGGTAAAATAGCCCTTACACAGCCTGGAGGTGTGTTGGGTCATTGTCCTGTTGAAAAACAAATGACATTCCCACTAAGCCCAAACCAGATGGGATGGCGTATCGCTGCAGAATGCTGTGGTAGCCATGCTGGTTAAGTGTGCCTTGAATTCTAAATCAATCACAGACAGTTTCACCAGCATAGCACCCCCACACCATAACACCTCCTCCTCCATGCTTTACGGTGGGAGCTACACATGCAGAGATCATCCGTTCACCCACACCGCGTCTCACAAAGACACGGCGGTTTGAACCAAAAATCTCAAATTTGGAGTCCAGACCAAAGGACAGATTTCCACCGGTCTAATGTCCATTGCTCGTGTTTCTTGGCCCAAGCAAGTCTCTTCTTCTTATTGGTGTCCTTTAGTAAGTGGTTTCTTTGCAGCAATTCGACATTGAAGGCCTGATTCACACAGTCTCCTCTGAACAGTTGATGTTGAGATGTGTCTGTTACTTGAACTCTGTGAAGCATTTATTTGGGCTGCAATTTCTGAGGCTGGTAACTCTAATGAGCTTGACCTCTGCAGCAGAGGTAACTCTGGGTCTTCCATTCCTGTGGCAGTCCTCATGAGAGCCAGTTGTATCATACCTCTTGATGGTTTTTGCAACTGCACTTGAAGAAACTTTAAAAGTTCTTGAAATGTTCAGTATTGACTGACCTTCATGTCTTAAAGTAATGATGGACTGTCATTTCTCTTTGCTTATTTGAGCTTTTCTTGCCATAATATGGACTTGGTCTTTTACCAAATATGGCTATCTTCTGTATACCCCACTAGCTTGTCACAACACAACTGATTGGCTCACATGTAGTATATTAACATTATGACTATTCTAGAGGAACAAAGAGGGGATGTTTATCTTAGTGCAAAAGTAGTCATTTGTAGAGTGACGCCCCAGGGGAGACAGGTGATTGGACAGCAGAGGGAGCAACCCATATTTTTGCATTGTTTATAAGAATATGCTGGAGGGAGAGGGGGTCAGAAACAGACAGATTATTTTGGGACGCTGTTTCTCCAGACACTGCGGGTCTGTAAACTTATGCTGACATCTTGTGATATGAATAAAACTTCTAATCAAAGTGCAGCCTAAGCGGACTCTTTGTTTGACAGCAATGAGCACCAGCAGCGACAAGATACACTACACGCATTAAGAAGGAAATAAATTCCACAAATTAACTTTAAGAAGGTAAACCTGCTAATTGAAATGCATTCCAGGTGACTACCTCATGAAGCTGGTTGAGAGAATGCCAAGAGTGTGCAAAGCTGTCATCAAGGCAAAGAATCTCAAAAATAAAATATATTTTGATTTGTTTAACACTTTTTTGGTTACTACATGATTCCATATGTGTTATTTCATAGTTTTGAAGTCTTCACTATTATTCTACAATGTATAAAATAGTTGAATTAGTAGGTGTGTCCAAACTTTTGACTGGTACTGTATATAACCCAAACCAACCTTTGGTCCAGGATCTATATTGTAACCCAACCCCACTTTTAGTCAAGGATCTACATGACTCAATCCCACCTTTGGTCCAGAATGTATATTATAACTCAATCCCACCTTTGATCCAGGATCTACAGTATATAACCCAACCCTACCTTTGGTCCAGGATCTATATAACCCAACCCTAGGTCCAGGATCTATATAACCCAACACTAGGTCCAGGATGTATATAACCCAACCCTACCTTTGGTCCAGGATCTATATAACCCAACCCTAGGTCCAGGATCTATATAACCCAACACTAGGTCCAGGATCTATATAACCCAACCCTAGGTCCAGGATCTATATAACCCAACACTAGGTCCAGGATCTATATAACCCAACACTAGGTCCAGGATCTATATAACCCAACCCTAGGTCCAGGATCTATATAACCCAACCCTAGGTCCAGGATCTATATAACCCAACCCTACCTTTGGTCCAGGATCTATATAACCCAACCCTAGGTCCAGGATCTATATAACCCAACACTAGGTCCAGGATCTATATAACCCAACCCTACCTTTGGTCCAGGATCTATATAACCCAACCCTAGGTCCAGGATCTATATAACCCAACACTAGGTCCAGGATCTATATAACCCAACCCTACCTTTGGTCCAGGATCTATATAACCCAACACTAGGTCCAGGATCTATATAACCCAACACTAGGTCCAGGATCTATATAACCCAACCCTACCGTTGGTCCAGGATCTATATAACCCAACCCTAGGTCCAGGATCTATATAACCCAACACTAGGTCCAGGATCTATATAACCCAACCCTAGGTCCAGGATCTATATAACCCAACCCTAGGTCCAGGATCTATATAACCCAACCCTACCTTTGGTCCAGGATCTATATAACCCAACCCTAGGTCCAGGATCTATATAACCCAACCCTAGGTCCAGGATCTATATAACCCAACCCTAGGTCCAGGATCTATATAACCCAACACTAGGTCCAGGATCTATATAACCCAACCCTACCTTTGGTCCAGGATCTATATAACCCAACCCTAGGTCCAGGATCTATATAACCCAACACTAGGTGCAGGATCTATATAACCCAACCCTACCTTTGGTCCAGGATCTATATAACCCAACACTAGGTCCAGGATCTATATAACCCAACACTAGGTCCAGGATCTATATAACCCAACCCTACCGTTGGTCCAGGATCTATATAACCCAACCCTAGGTCCAGGATCTATATAACCCAACACTAGGTCCAGGATCTATATAACCCAACCCTAGGTCCAGGATCTATATAACCCAACCCTAGGTCCAGGATCTATATAACCCAACCCTAGGTCCAGGATCTATATAACCCAACACTAGGTCCAGGATCTATATAACCCAACCCTAGGTCCAGGATCTATATAACCCAACCCTAGTTCCAGGATCAATATAACCCAACCCTAGGTCCAGGATCTATATAACCCAACCCTACCTTTGGTCCAGGATCTATATAACCCAACCCTAGGTCCAGGATCTATATAAACCAACCCTAGGTCCAGGATCTATATAACCCAGCCCTACCTTTGGTCCAGGATCTATATAACCCAACCCTACCTTTGGTCCAGGATCTATATATCCCAACCCTAGGTCCAGGATCTATATAACCCAACCCTAGGTCCAGGATCTATATAACCCAACCCTACCTTTGGTCCAGGATCTATATAACCCAACCCTAGGTCCAGGATCTATATAACCCAACACTAGGTCCAGGATCTATATAACCCAACCCTAGGTCCAGGATCTATATAACCCAACCCTAGGTCCAGGATCTATATAACCCAACACTAGGTCCAGGATCTATATAACCCAACCCTACCTTTGGTCCAGGATCTATATAACCCAACCCTAGGTCCAGGATCTATATAACCCAACACTAGGTCCAGGATCTATATAACCCAACCCTAGGTCCAGGATCTATATAACCCAACCCTAGGTCCAGGATCTATATAACCCAACCCTAGGTCCAGGATCTATATAACCCAACCCTAGGTCCAGGATCTATATAACCCAACCCTAGGTCCAGGATCTATATAACCCAACCCTAGGTCCAGGATCTATATAACCCAACACTAGGTCCAGGATCTATATAACTCAACACTAGGTCCAGGATCTATATAACCCAACCCTAGGTCCAGGATCTATATAACCCAACCCTAGGTCCAGGATCTATATAACCCAACCCTAGGTCCAGGATCTATATAACCCAACCCTAGGTCCAGGATCTATATAACCCAACCCTAGGTCCAGGATCTATATAACCCAACACTAGGTCCAGGATATATATAACCCAACCCTAGGTCCAGGATCTATATAACCCAACCCTAGGTCCAGGATCTATATAACCCAACCCTAGGTCCAGGATCTATATAACCCAACACTAGGTCCAGGATCTATATAACCCAACCCTAGGTCCAGGATCTATATAACCCAACCCTAGGTCCAGGATCTATATAACCCAACCTTTGGTCCAGGATCTATATAACCCAACCTTTGGTCCAGGATCTCCATGAGGTCCAGTCTGTCCAGGATCGCCAGTCTCTCCAGCAGCACCCTGTAACACAGAGATGCCATACTGAGTACTATCTGCATAAAGTATTCAAGTTCCTTTTTTTAATTTATTTTTTAATTTACCCACATGGCAGTCATAGTCACTGAAATACATATGTATAGACTACCATCAATAAATAAACAATTTCCAAAATGTAGATGTATTTATTTAACCTTTATTTAGATGAGAAGACTGTCGCAGTATGCTCAAAATGTAGACATGGCAACAGCCAAACAATAAGATCAGAACAGGAGGATATCTTAGAATAGAGTAGAGTAGAGTAGTAGTAGTAGTGGTGGTAGTAGTAGTAGTAGTAGTAGTAGTAGTAGCAGTAGTAGTAGTAGTAGTAGCAGTAGTAGTAGTAGTAGTAGTAGCAGTAGTAGCGTAGTAGTAGCAGTAGCAATATTAGTAGCAGTAGAGTAGTATAAGCAGTATCATACCAGTAGTAACGATAGTAGAGTAGTGGTCGTAGAGTAGCATTAGTCATAGTAGCAACATACCATCGGTCCATCTGGTCCATTATCTCCATGATGTCCTCTTGGACCTGGCAGCCCTGGACCTCCCTAAACAAACAGAGGGAGGGGACACGCACACGCACACGCACACGCACACGCACACGCACACGCACACACACACACACACACAGAGAGAGAAGAGGCCAGGAAAAGGGCAACCAGTGAAGATCAAACACCATTGTAAATTCAACCCATATGTTATGATGTCTTTTCATGGTGTTGTGGGAACAATTATCCAGGCTCTGTCGTAGCCGGCCGCGACCGGGAGACCCATGGGGCGGCGCACAATTGGCCCAGCGTCGTCCAGGGGAGGGGAGGGAATGGCCGGCAGGGATGTAGCTCAGTTGGTAGAGCATGGCGTTTGCAACGCCAGCGTTGTGGGTTCGATTCCCACGGGGGGTATAAAAGATAATGTATGCACTCACTAACTGTAAGTCGCTCTGGATAAGAGCGTCTGCTAAATGATTAAAATGTAAATGTAAACAAGGTTACATTTACTAGATAAGTGACTCTTGGTGCCTCAGAGTCTGAATAACAAGGATTCCAGTATATCGAGGGAGATTACTGGGGTTTATCTTAGAATGATTGATAGATAGAATATACTGACTTGGGGTACAAGATAATACCATCAAAGGAGGGAGTGCCCACTGATGGTTAACAGATGTTGTTGAAGAAACGTGTAACATGAAGTATATAAACTGAGAGGTTTTCTTTGTCTAGGAGTTCGGATGACAAGAGGCAAAGCATGTGCCATTTGTTAGACGAACCCGGTACTGTATCTATTAAATATTATGTATTAACTCCCCTTGTAATTGTTTAAGTATATTCTTGCATCCTGAATTACTTGACACCAGAGAAACTCATCATAACACCATATTTATGTTTATTTATTTTCCCTTTCGTATCTTAACTATTTGCACAGCGTTACAACACTGTATATAGACATAATATGACATTTGAAATGTCTTTATTATTTTGGAACTTCTGAGTAGAGACAGAGAGAGAGACAGAGACAGAGACAGAGAGACAGAGACAGAGACAGAGAGAGAGAGAGAGAGAGAGAGAGAGAGAGAGAGAGAGAGAGAGAGAGAGAGAGAGAGAGAGAGAGAGAGAGAGAGAGAGAGAGAGAGAGAGAGAGAGAGAGAGAGAGAGAGAGAGAGAGAGAGAGAGAGAGAGAGAGAGATGTACCCAAACTTGCTTCAGCCCAGTTTAAACAAAAAAGGGGAATCAGGTGCTGAGGTCTTGAAAATCCCTAAAACAGCTTCTCATTAGCTCTGGAATGGCTTCATCTCAAAACTCATCATTACTCATTTTGACATGCATTTGGAATCACTGACTACAGTACAAATATGAACAATTTAGAATAATTAATAACATCCTTAAAATATCAATATTGTGTAATATGTGTGGGTTGAAAGATATTGGTATTTCAGCCCGAATGATTTGTCAGTGCACCAAGAATTCCAATGTTCTATGAAAGAAGGAGTGTACTGTATCTTAGTGAGAAACCCCCTGTGTTGTCTGTCTATGTTTCCATGGGAGTTACTGCTGAATCATGTACCCAGAATGCAAAATTCTCTTCTCCGTTTCTCTGACCTTAGATCCTTTGAGGCCGATATCCCCATGAGGACCTGGCTTCCCTTGTAGACCAGGTTCACCCTGGGAATGACAGAATACATTAGGCTTAGTTTGAACTCAATATTCATGGACAAATATTTACACAAACAGACATCATATTTTCAGTCAGCCATTGTTTTTGTTATGGGCAGTTTGCCTGGAATCTGTCTGAATGCAGCAGGAACTGAAACAGACTTCAACTGTATTGTATCTATTGGTATTACAGAATGTACACGCTTAGAAATTAAGGTTCCAAAAAGGTTCTTCGACTGTTCCCGTCGGAGAACCCTTTTAAGAACCCTTTTGGGTTCCATGTACAACATTTAGAAACCTCTGCGGAAAGGGTTCTACATTTTCAATGGTTCTCCCACTGGGATCTAGGTGGGAAAATACATTTCTAAGAGTGTAGCATAACATTTCCTATATAGTATGTCCTGTATCACACAACCACCCTGTGAACGGTGACAGACCTCGCCTCCTTTAGGTCCAGCTCGTCCATGAAGTCCCTTAGGTCCAGGGTCTCCTGGTCGCCCCTAACGACAGACATGTAGACAATATTTATTGTTTAACAAAAGCCATCCCTTTGCATTTAATATTTAACTTATCATTTCAGAATGTATCACTTAGCCAAGTCAGCGTACAGGTTGGCCTTTTGGTCCCGGTCCACCGTTGAGTCCCTGAAAGAATCAGGAATTAGGAATCAGTTAGTTTAGATTGAAGAACTACTGCACTACTGAACTACTGAACTACTGAACTACTGCACTACTGAACTACTGAACTAAAGCACTACTGAACTACTGAACTACTGTACTACAGCACTACTGAACTACTGAACTACTGAACTACTGAACTACTGCACTACTGAACTACTGAACTAAAGCACTACTGAACTACTGAACTACTGTACTACAGCACTACTGAACTACTGAACTACTGCACTACTGAACTACTGAACTAAAGCACTACTGAACTACTGAACTACTGTACTACAGCACTACTGAACTACTGAACTACTGCACTACTGAACTACTGAACTAAAGCACTACTGAACTACTGAACTACTGTACTACAGCACTACTGAACTACTGAACTACTGAACTACTGCACTACTGAACTACTGAACTAAAGCACTACTGAACTACTGAACTACTGCACTACTGAACTACAGCACTACTGAACTACTGAACTACTGAACTACAGCACTACTGAACTACTGAACTACTGAACTACTGAACTACTGAACTACTGAACTACAACACTACTGAACTACAGCACTACTGAACTACTGAACTACTGCACTACTGAACTACAGCACTACTGAACTACTGAACTACTGAACTACTGAACTACAACACTACTGAACTACAGCACTACTGAACTACTGAACTACTGCACTACTGAACTACTGAACTAAAGCACTACTGCACTACAGCACTACTGAACTACTGAACTACTGCACTACTGAACTACAGCACTACTGAACTACTGAACTACTGCACTACTGAACTACTGCACTACTGAACTACTGAACTACTGCACTACTGAACTACTGCACTACTGAACTACTGAACTACAGCACTACTGAACTACAGCACTACTGAACTACTGCACTACTGAACTACAGCACTACTGAACTACTGAACTACTGAACTACTGCACTACTGAACTACAGAACTACTGAACTACAGCACTACTGAACTACTGAACTACTGAACTACTGAACTACTGAACTACAGCACTACTGAACTACTGCACTACTGAACTACTGAACTACTGATCCAATGAACTACAGCACTACCGTACTAATGATAAGGATAGCCAGGTCTATGTAAGTCACTTCTAATGATAAGGATAGCCAGGTCTATGTAAGTCACTCACTGGTTTTCCTTTTATTCCCGGTGAGCCTGGAATTCCAGGGCTTCCTGGATAACTCTGCAAGGAAGAAGAACGATTAGAGGATGTGTCAATGTGATAACAACTGACTCTTCATGTCATCTTCAGAGAGAGAATCCTCCTTGAGTTGTGATGTCGTTAGCTAGCGTACCTTACATCTGCATGTATTGTATTGTTGTTACTGTTAGGTCCAGGTGAGAGTGTATTATGATGCCATTACTGTACCGGTAGTCCAGCTTCTCCAGGAGGTCCAGCGGGACCTGGTTTGCCATTATGACCAGGGTCTCCCTAGAATCATCAACATTCACACATTAAACACAGTGGTCTATAAAAAACTGTACATAAACTAAGTTTAGTAAACGCAGTTGTCTTTAAAACACTACATAAACTAAGTCTGGAGTTTCTGTGGTACAGGAGGTATTGTAGTAGCCTTGACGGACTGAGGGTTCTCTCAGGTACCTTCTCTCCGTGGTCACCGGGCGGTCCTATATCACCAGCACTTCCCGGATGACCATCTGGGCCCTTTCAAAAACATCAGTAGTAAGAGGCCATTCCTTGTTATCACATCAACATTTTACTGCATTCATTATTGTGTGTGTGTGTGTGTGTGTGTACTGTATACGTAACGTACTGTAGGATAACGTTTTACTTACCCTTTCACCCGGATCTCCTTTACAACCATAAGTTCCGATCCGACCAATTTTACCCTGAGAATGACCACAGAAAAGATTCCTATTAGTATCAAATTAAATTAAAACAAATCAAATCCATTTTTTTTTTAGCAGATGTTATTGCGGGTGTAGCGAATTGCTTGTATCCACATTAATCAACCCTCCCGTATAGACCCAATGGGCCTGGACCCGAGTGACAGGTTGGTGGTCATCTTCTCAGGGTTCCCCTTGGCTCCTGTTACAGTTCAAGGGGAAGTGTGGCAGCACCTCGTACCTTCTGCCCATCTGTCCCATCCCTGCCGTGTTCTCCTGACACTCCCTGGTGATTGAGACGTCATTCAGAGTGTTAAAATAGGAAAGTATAGCATATCCGGTAAGAAATAGAAGTGAAGGCGTACACACTCAGAACGTTTATGTCAGAATCAATAGTGTAGTTTACCTTGGTTCCACCTGATCCAAATTCACCCTGGGGAAAGATCAAATCCGTGTCTCGTTTAAAAATGTTGATTAAAAAAATGATAAGATTTACACATGATAATTACTAGAATAATGTTGAGTTATTCTTACCTTTTCACCTTTCAGACCAATCGCACCCTAAACAGAAGCAAACAAAGACAGGTTGAAAAAAATAGTCCGGATCCACTATAAGGTGAATATCTGTATTGGTTAGGGAGGAAAGCCAGACACACACCAACCTTGTGACCTGCGGGACCAATCGGACCTTCAATACCAGAGTCCCCCTGAACACAAATAATAAAAACATTATCATCTACATTCTTTGGAAGAAAATATATATATATTTTTTTATATGGAAATATATATAAATGTCTAGGTTCCCTTGTCAGTGTTTCTGTAGTCAGAACACCTACCTGTTTTCCTTTGGTTCCTTTAGCGCCTGAAAGCCCAACTCCTCCTTTCACTCCCTAAAATAAACAGATGCATTAAAATAAACATAAACAAACTCTTCATAAAACAAACATGAATAAACACATTTCATTCTTGCAAAAATCTCAGATGTTTTACTTAATTAAGGAAGCTCACCTTTGGTCCTGGGTTTCCCTTCGGACCTGGGGGACCTGGAAGCTCCAGACACTGGAGTTTGGAACACTGGAGAATTCATGGAGAAAAACATTGTGAAGTAAACAGCGTTACATACAAGGAAAATGAAGATATATCCGTTGGATAGAAATGTTCAGAAGCATCAGGTTACAGACTCTTAGTTACCTGCAGATAGGCTTGATATTTCTGTAGAGAAGTGGAAACAAAAAGACTTGAAGATGTTTGTTTTGGAAAAACTGGTATCAAAAATAGAATACTAAATGAAATATCTAGGGCTGTCAGCGTTATTCAGTTAACTCTAGTTCACTTTTTGTAATTTTAGTGCACATTTTTAATTGCACATTTTTAAATAAAGTGTGATTTCTCAATTTTCCTACTTTAGACAAAATCAAGATGTCAATATTTTTGTAATGTTTTTTTGTATGAAAAATCTTAAAATACAGCACACTTTGACCAAAATTCGGAATTTGCGATTAATAGCAAATCGTTTGACAGCCCTAGATATATGATCATAGAAAATGTTTCAGACATGAATATTCAAAGCTGGATAAAACACTACATATAATCACCATAGCTTTGATAATGTTGTTGATGGATGATGTGACTATTTTCCCAGTGGAGGAGTCACATGGTGGACTGTGACAGGCTTTAAGGTCTGGGTTGAGCAGGCACAGTGAAACAGAGGCAGACAACAAAAGGACAGTTTTCAACATTACATTTTTTAAGGCATGTTTTCCATTATTTAGTTCCAAACACATTCCAGTCCCCATTTTCGTTCAATTGCTTTGCTTCTATAAATATAATTTATCTTACTTTTGAACTGTAACTACTATGCTAGTTTAAATCAGACAAACAAACAAACCAAGAAAATAAAAAGGGATACAGGAAGTGATGCAGCCCAGGAGGCAGGCGTCCATTTTCTCAAAATCTCCATAGCTCAAACAACTCCATTATCCACGTGATCTCAACAAACAAAGCAGTCACATCCTAAAAACCCTGGGATCCAGCATGCCTCTAGACTGCATTCACTTCCTGTGGGCAGCTGTCCACAACCCAAAAAAAAAAAAAAACTGGGGGGTTTAAATACACAGAGTTAGGATGACATGATCTGTCAATTAACCAATTAAATGACGTGTTAGGTTAAACATGCAAATGAGTCCCACCTGTGACATTGACAGCCATGTAGTCGGAGCGGTAGACCCCTGCAGGAGAGCTAGCGATCAGCCCCATCCCTGCTTCCTCCACCACCTTGGAAGCAGCTACTGAGAACAAGCTGATGCGCTGTGATTGGTCAAATCAAATCAACTATTTCAAGAGCATTTCCAATCAATACATTTACAGTAAAACAACAAGCGAAAATAATAAAATGGATTAATAAAGTAATATAAAACAAGATGAATAAACAGTAACATCACTGACCTGTACAGCAACATCACTGACCTGTACAGCAACATCACTGACCTGTACAGCAACATCACTGACCTGTACAGCAACATCACTGACCTGTACAGCAACATCACTGACCTGTACAGCAACATCACTGACCTATACAGTAACATCACTGATTAAAGGCTAAAAATATGGATTTGCAAACTTGATTTAAAGACCTGTACTGCGTCTGCCCCTCGATTTAAAGACCTGTACTGCGTCTGCCCCTCGATTTAAAGACCTGCATTGCGTCTGCCCCTCGATTTAAAGACCTGTACTGCGTCTGCCCCTCGATTTAAAGACCTGCATTGCGTCTGCCCTTCGATTTAAAGACCTGTACTGCGTCTGCCCCTCGATTTAAAGACCTGCATTGCGTCTGCCCCTCGATTTAAAGACCTGTACTGCGTCTGCCCCTCGATTTAAAGACCTGTACTGCGTCTGCCCCTCGATTTAAAGACCTGTACTGTGTCTGCCCCTCGATTTAAAGACCTGTACTGTGTCTGCCCCTCGATTTAAAGACCTGTACTGTGTCTGCCCCTCGATTTAAAGACCTGTACTGTGTATGCCCCTCGTACCTGGTCTCTAGCCCGTTCTGCAGACACCTTGACCCCCCCACAGGGGGCACCAGTCACATGGCCGTCAGTGACCACCACAGCGAAGCGGACAGAGTTGTGTCCCCGGAGATCGTGGCGCTGCATCTCCTCGGTCATCTTGTCCAGGGCACAGTCAGTGTAGGTACCTGAAATCAAATCAATGTTCATTTGTCATATGCACAGGATACACACTACTGTACAGAACATTGACATGCTGACTGGAAGGTTCTCAACACACTACTGTACAGAACATTGACATGCTGACTGGAAGGTTCTCAACACACTACTGTTCAGAACATTGACATGCTGACTGGAAGGTTCTCAACACACTACTGTTCAGAACATTGACATGCTGACTGGAAGGTTCTCAACACACTACTGTTCAGAACATTGACGTGCTGACTGGAAGGTTCTCAACACACTACTGTTCAGAACGTTGACATGCTGACTGGAAGGTTCTCAACACACTACTGTTCAGAACATTGACATGCTGACTGGAAGTATGCTAGATCCATAAAGAAGAAGTATGCTAATGTGGGTTGGCGGTCTTACCTTTGCCCAGGTAAGACTTTAACCAGTCGATAGCATCCATATTCTTGACAAATTTATCTCTGCTGGTGATCTCACTGAAGAGCTCCTGTGTCTGGGAGAAGTGGAGTCCCCCCATAAACCAGCTGATCTTCACCTGTCTGTTGTACACCTCCTCCCGGAGCCTCAGGGCAAACTCCCTGGTCCACTCTGCCACCCTCTTCACCAGGCTTCCTGGAGGGGGCTGCTGCAGGGCGATGCTCTCAGAGGAGTCCATCACGAAGTATAGGTCAATGGGACACTCAATCACTTCTACAGGAAGATAGAGGACATCATATTATCTGTGTCCCAAATGGCACCCTATTCCCTACATAGTGCACTGCTTTTGAAGCACAGGTCAATGGGACACTCAATCACTTCTACAGGAAGACAGAGGACATCTACTTTCTGTATATAGCCATGTTATTACCTGATCCACCCAAATCATTTTCACAGTATTATAAGGCTGCGTTGAGACAATGACTTATCAATGACCCAAGCCCAGCTCATTTAATCCCTACCACTGTGACGCTGAGTTGGCATAATGCTTCAGCAAATGTACATGATCCCAGGGGCGTGTATATAAATAACCTAATTTATGTCCCTCTTACTGCCTTGAATGTCTCTGCTGATCCTACAGCTATTGCATGCAGTAATCATATGCCTATGAACCAGAGTAATACTGTTATCACTGAGGTGGTGTGCCCTAGTTGGAAGTCCACTGTGTGCAGCTCACCCTGCACTAATAAAAAATAATCAAGTGTCACGAATTCAGCCGAGGCTGCCCCTCCTCCTTGCTCGGGCAGGCTTCGGCGTTCGTCGTCACCGGAGTACTAGCTGCCACCGATCCATGTGTCTATGTTCTACTTGTTTTGTCTGTTTTGGTCTCACCTGTTTCCCATCATGTAGTTATGTCTTCCCTATTTAACCCGCTGGCTCACACTGTGTGTTGTGCGTGTTTGTCCGTGTTTTGGTTGTCGTATGTGAGCGGGTGTTTTCCTCCCTGCGTGGAGGTATGCTCATTAAGATACCTACGAGTAAAGTACGTTTTTCGATTAGCTCTGTGTCCTGCGCCTGATTTTGTCCTACCGCATTACACTGATGCCTTGACACTCTGCTAAGCTTCCCAGTGTAGCAAGAAAAATAATCAAGCATCCCAGAATAGTGTTAAAAATAGCCCACGTTAACATATGTAGTTTAAGAAACAAGGTTCATGAAATCAATAATTTGCTTGTAACAGATGACATTCATATTCTGACGATCTCTGAAACTCACTTAGATAATACCTTTGATGATACAGTGGTAGCAATACAAGGTTATAAGATCTACAGAAAATACAGAAATGCCAACAGTGGAGGTGTTGCTGTTTATAATCAGAACTACATTCCTGTGAAGCTTAGAGAGGATCTCATGTTAAATACTGTTGAAGTAATATGGCTACAGGTTCACCTGCCTCACCTAAAGCCCATTCTGGTGGGAAGCTGCTATAGACCACCAAGTGCTAACAGTCAGTATCTGGATAACAGTTGTGAAATACTTGATAATGTATTTGATATCAATTGAGAGGTATACTTTCTGGGTGATTTAAATATTGACTGGCTTCATCAGGCTGCCCACTCAAGAGAAAGCTTCAAACTGTAACCAGTGCCTGCAACCTGGTTCAGGTTATCAGTCAACCTACCAGGGTAGTTACAAACAGTACAGGAATTAAATCATCAATAATAATAATATGCCGTTTAGCAGACGCTTTTATCCAAAGCGACTTACAGTCATGCGTGCATACATTTTTTTTGTGTATGGGTGGTCCTGGGGATCGAACCCACTACCCTGGTGTTACAAGCGCCATGCTCTACCAGCTGAGCTACAGAGGACCACAATGTATTGATCATATCTCTACTAATGCTGCAGAGATTTGTTGGAAAGCAGTATCCAAATCCATCGGATGTAGTGATCCCAATATAGTAGCCATATCTAGGAAAACCAAAGTTCCAAAGGCTGGGCCTAATATAGTGTATAAGAGGTCATACAATAAGTTTTGTAGTGATTCATATGTTGCTGATGTAAAGAATATTTGTTGGTCTGTGGTGTGTAATGAGGAGCAACCAGATGCTGCACTGGACACATTTATGAAATTGCTTATCCCAGTTACTAATAAGCATGTAACCATTAAGAAAATGACTGTAAAAACTGTTAAATCCTCATGGATTGATGAGGAATTGAAAATTGTATGGCTAAGAGGGATGAGGCAAAAGAGATGGCAAATAGGTCTGGCTGCACAACCGATTGGCAAACATACTGCAAATCAGGGTAGCTGTTTAGGCCCCTTACTTTTTTCAATCTTTACTAACGACATGCCACTGGCTTTGAGTAAAGCCAGTGTGTCTATGTATGCGGATGACTCAACACTATACACGTCAGCTACTACAGCGACTGAAATGACTGCAACACTAAACAAAGAGTTGCAGTTAGTTTCAGAATGGGTGGCAAGGAATAAGTTAGTCCTAAATATTTCCAAAACTAAAGTATTGTATTTGGGACAAATCATTCACTAAACCCTAAACCTCAACTAAATATTGTAATGAATAATGTGGAAATTGAGCAAGTTCAGGAGATTAAACTGCTTGGAGTAACCCTGGATTGTAAACTGTCATGGTCAAAACATATTGATACAACAGTAGCTAAGATGGGGAGAAGTCTGTCCATAATAAAGCGCTGCGCTACCTTCTTAACAGCACTATCAACAAGGCAGATCCTACAGGCCCTAGTTTTGTCGCACCTGGACTACTGTTCAGTCGTGTGGTCAGGTGCCACAAAGAGGGACCTCTGAAAATTACAATTGGCTCAGAACAGGGCAGCACGGCTGGCCCTTGGATGTACACAGAGAGCTAAAATTAATACTATGCATATCAAACTCTCCTGGCTCAAAGTGGAGGAGAGATTGACTTCATCATTACTTGTTTTTGTGAGACATGTTGAATGTACCGAGCTGTCTGTTTGAACTACTGGCACACAGCTCGGACACCCATGCATACCCCACAAGACATGCCACCAGATGTCTCTTCACAGTCCCCAAGTCAAGAACAGACTATGGGAGGCGCACAGAACTACACTGCTCAAAAAAATAAAGGGAACACTTAAACAACACAATGTAACTCCAAGTCAATCACACTTCTGTGAAATCAAACTGTCCACTTAGGAAGCAACAATGATTGACAATAAATGTCACATGCTGTTGTGCAAATGGAATATACAACAGGTGGAAATTATAGGCAATTAGCAAGACACCCCCAATAAAGGACTGGTTTTGCAGGTGGTGACCACAGACCACTTCTCAGTTCCTATGCTTCCTGGCTGATGTTTTGGTCACTTTTGAATGCTGGCGGTGCTTTCACTCTAGTGGTAGCATGAGACGGAGTCTACAACCCACACAAGTGGCTCAGGTAGTGCAGCTCATCCAGGATGGCACATCAATGCGAGCTGTGGCAAGAAGGTTTTCTGTGTCTGTCAGCGTAGTGTCCAGAGCATGGAGGCGCTGCCAGGAGACAGGCCAGTACATCAGGAGACGTAGAGGAGGCCGTAGGAGGGCAACAACCCAGCAGCAGGACTGCTACCTCCGCCTTTGTGCAAGGAGGAGCAGGAGGAGCACTGCCAGAGCCCTGCAAAATGACCTCCAGCAGGCCACAATTGTGCATGTGTCTGCTCAAACGGTCAGAAACAGACTCCATGAGGTGGTATGAGGGCCCGACGTCCACAGGTGGGGGTTGTGCTTACAGCCCAACACCGTGCAGGACGTTTGGCATTTGCCAGAGAACACCAAGATTGGCAAATTCGCCACTGGCGCCCTGTGCTCTTCACAGATGAAAGCAGGTTCACACTGAGCACATGTGACAGACGTGACAGAGTCTGGAGAAGCTGTGGAGAACGTTCTGCTGCCTGCAACATCTTCCAGCATGACCGGTTTGGCGGTGGATCAGTCATGGTGTGGGGTGGCATTTCTTTGGGGGGCCGCACAGCCCTCCATGTGCTCGCCAGAGGTAGCCTGACTGCCATTAGGTACCGAGCTGAGATCCTCAGACCCCTTGTGAGACCATATGCTGGTGCGGTTGGCCCTGGGTTCCTCCTAATGCAAGACAATGCTAGACCTCATGTGGCTGGAGTGTGTCAGCAGTTCCTGCAAGAGGAAGGCATTGATGCTATGGACTGGCCCGCCCGTTCCCCAGACCTGAATCCAATTGAGCACATCTGGGACATCATGTCTCGTTCCATCCACCAACGCCACGTTGCACCACAGACTGTCCAGGAGTTGGCGGATGCTTTAGTCCAGGTCTGGGAGGAGATCCTTCAGGAGACCATCTGCCACCACATCAGGGGCATGCTCAGGCGTTGTAGGGAGGTCATACAGGCACGTGGAGGCCACACACACTACTGAGCCTCATTTTGACTTGTTTTAAGGACATTACATCAAAGTGGGATCAGCCTGTAGTGTGGTTTTCCACTTTAATTTTGAGGGTGACTCCAAATCCAGACGTCCATGGGTTGATACATTTGATCTCCATTGATAATTTTTGTGTGATTTTGTTGTCAGCACATTCAACTATGTAAAGAAACAAGTATTTAATAAGATTATTTCATTCATTCAGATCTAGGATGTGTTATTTTAGTGTTCCCTTTATTTTTTTGAGCAGTGTACATAGAGCCATGACAACATGGAACTCTATTCCACATCAAGTAACTGATGCAAGCAGTAGAATCAGATTTAAAAAACAGATACAAATACGCCTTATGTAACAGCGGGGACTTGAAGCAACAAAAACATAGACACGCATACAAACACACTATAACATATTTTGTGTTATAGATATGTGGTAGTGGAGTAGAGGCCTGAGGGCACACACTTAATTTGTTGTGAAATCTGTTATGAATGTAATGTAATGTTGGCAGCAGCTAATGGGGATACTTCCTGTATATAGCCACGTTATTACCTGGTACTTCCTGTATATAGCCATGTTATTACCTGGTACTCCCTGTATATAGCCACATTATTACCTGGTACTTCCTTTATAAAGCCATGTTATTACCTGGTACTTCCTGTATATAGCGACATTATTACCTGGTACTTCCTTTATAAAGCCATGTTATTACCTGGTACTCCCTGTATATAGCCACATTATTACCTGGTACTTCCTTTATAAAGCCATGTTATTACCTGGTACTTCCTGTATATAGCGACAATATTACCTGGTACTTCCTTTATAAAGCCATGTTATTACCTGGTACTCCCTGTATATAGCCATTATTACCTGGTACTTCCTTTATAAAGCCATGTTATTACCTGGTACTTCCTGTATATAGCGACATTATTACCTGGTACTTCCTGTATATAGCCATGTTATTACCTGGTACTTCCTGTATATAGCGACGTTATTACCTGGTACTTCCTGTATATAGCCATGTTATTACCTGGTACTTCCTGTATATAGCCATGTTATTACCTGGTACCACTGCACATCGACTCAGTGCTGGTACTTCCTGTATATAAAGACGTTATTACCTGGTACTTCCTGTATAAAAAGACGTTATTACCTGGTACTTCCTTTATAAAGCCATGTTATTACCTGGTACTCCCTGTATATAGCCACATTATTACCTGGTACTTCCTTTATAAAGCCATGTTATTACCTGGTACTTCCTGTATATAGCAACGTTATTACCTGGTACTTCCTGTATATAAAGACGTTATTACCTGGTACTTCCTGTATAAAGCCATGTTATTACCTGGTACTTCCTGTATATAAAGACGTTATTACCTGGTACTTCCTGTATATAAAGACGTTATTACCTGGTACTTCCTTTATAAAGCCATGTTATTACCTGGTACTCCCTGTATATAGCCACATTATTACCTGGTACTTCCTTTATAAAGCCATGTTATTACCTGGTACTTCCTGTATATAGCAACGTTATTACCTGGTACTTCCTGTATATAGCAACGTTATTACCTGGTACTTCCTGTATATAAAGACGTTATTACCTGGTACTTCCTGTATAAAGCCATGTTATTACCTGGTACTTCCTGTATATAGCAACATTATTACCTGGTACTTCCTGTATATAGCCATGTTATTACCTGATGCTTCCAGTATATAGCCATGTTATTACCTGGTACTTCCTGTATATAGCCACAATATTACCTGGTACTTCCTTTATAAAGCCATGTTATTACCTGGTACTTCCTGTATATAGCCACGTTATTACCTGGTACTTCCTGTATATAGCCATGTTACTACCTGGTACTTCCTATATATAGCCATGTTATTACCTGGTACTCCCTGTATATAGCCAAGTTATTTCCTGGTACTTTCTGTATATAGCCACGGTATTACCTGGTACTTCCTTTATAAAGCCATGTTATTACCTCGTACTCCCTGTATATAGCCATGTTATTACCTGGTACTTCCTGTATATGGCCATGTTATTACCTGGTACTTCCTGTATATAGCCACGTTATTACCTGGTACTTCCTGTATATAGCCATGTTACTACCTGGTACTTCCTATATATAGCCATGTTATTACCTGGTACTCCCTGTATATAGCCATGTTATTACCTGGTACTTCCTGTATATAGCCATGTTATTACCTGGTACTCCCTGTATATAGCCACGTTATTACCTGTTACTTCCTGTATATAGCCACGTTATTACCTGGTACTTCCTGTATATAGCAAAGTTATTACCTGGTGCTTCCTGTATATAGCCATGTTATTACCTGGTGCTTCCAGTATATAGCCATGTTATTACCTGGTACTTCCTTTATAAAGCCATGTTATTACCTGGTACTTCCTGTATATAGCGACATTATTACCTGGTACTTCCTTTATAAAGCCATGTTATTACCTGGTACTCCCTGTATATAGCCACATTATTACCTGGTACTTCCTTTATAAAGCCATGTTATTACCTGGTACTTCCTGTATATAGCGACATTATTACCTGGTACTTCCTTTATAAAGCCATGTTATTACCTGGTACTCCCTGTATATAGCCATTATTACCTGGTACTTCCTTTATAAAGCCATGTTATTACCTGGTACTTCCTGTATATAGCGACATTATTACCTGGTACTTCCTGTATATAGCCATGTTATTACCTGGTACTTCCTGTATATAGCGACGTTATTACCTGGTACTTCCTGTATATAGCCATGTTATTACCTGGTACTTCCTGTATATAGCCATGTTATTACCTGGTACCACTGCACATCGACTCAGTGCTGGTACTTCCTGTATATAAAGACGTTATTACCTGGTACTTCCTGTATAAAAAGACGTTATTACCTGGTACTTCCTTTATAAAGCCATGTTATTACCTGGTACTCCCTGTATATAGCCACATTATTACCTGGTACTTCCTTTATAAAGCCATGCTATTACCTGGTACTTCCTGTATATAGCAACGTTATTACCTGGTACTTCCTGTATATAAAGACGTTATTACCTGGTACTTCCTGTATAAAGCCATGTTATTACCTGGTACTTCCTGTATATAAAGACGTTATTACCTGGTACTTCCTGTATATAAAGACGTTATTACCTGGTACTTCCTTTATAAAGCCATGTTATTACCTGGTACTCCCTGTATATAGCCACATTATTACCTGGTACTTCCTTTATAAAGCCATGTTATTACCTGGTACTTCCTGTATATAGCAACGTTATTACCTGGTACTTCCTGTATATAGCAACGTTATTACCTGGTACTTCCTGTATATAAAGACGTTATTACCTGGTACTTCCTGTATAAAGCCATGTTATTACCTGGTACTTCCTGTATATAGCAACATTATTACCTGGTACTTCCTGTATATAGCCATGTTATTACCTGATGCTTCCAGTATATAGCCATGTTATTACCTGGTACTTCCTGTATATAGCCACAATATTACCTGGTACTTCCTTTATAAAGCCATGTTATTACCTGGTACTTCCTGTATATAGCCACGTTATTACCTGGTACTTCCTGTATATAGCCATGTTACTACCTGGTACTTCCTATATATAGCCATGTTATTACCTGGTACTCCCTGTATATAGCCAAGTTATTTCCTGGTACTTTCTGTATATAGCCACGGTATTACCTGGTACTTCCTTTATAAAGCCATGTTATTACCTCGTACTCCCTGTATATAGCCATGTTATTACCTGGTACTTCCTGTATATGGCCATGTTATTACCTGGTACTTCCTGTATATAGCCACGTTATTACCTGGTACTTCCTGTATATAGCCATGTTACTACCTGGTACTTCCTATATATAGCCATGTTATTACCTGGTACTCCCTGTATATAGCCATGTTATTACCTGGTACTTCCTGTATATAGCCATGTTATTACCTGGTACTCCCTGTATATAGCCACGTTATTACCTGTTACTTCCTGTATATAGCCACGTTATTACCTGGTACTTCCTGTACATAGCAAAGTTATTACCTGGTGCTTCCTGTATATAGCCATGTTATTACCTGGTGCTTCCAGTATATAGCCATGTTATTACCTGGTACCTCCTGTATATAGCCATGTTATTACCTGGTACTTCCTGTATATAGCCACGTTATTACCTGGTACTTCCTGTATATAGCCATGTTATTAACTGGTGCTTCCAGTATATAGCCATGTTATTACCTGGTACTTCCTGTATATAGCCATGTTATTACCTGGTACTTCCTGTATATAGCCATGTTATTTCCTGGTACTTCCTGTATATAGCCATGTTATTACCTGGTTCTTCCAGGGTATTGCCACGTTATTACCTGGTACTTCCTGTATATAGCAATGTTATTACCTGGTACTCCCTGTATATAGCCATGTTATTACCTGGTACTTCCTGTATATAGCCATGTTATTACCTGGTGCTTCCAGTATATAGCCATGTTATTACCTGGTACTTCCTGTATATAGCCATGTTATTACCTGGTACTTCCTTTAAAAAGCCATGTTATTACCTCGTACTCCCTGTATATAGCCATGATAATACCTGGTACTTCCTGTATATAGCCATGTTGTTACCTGGTACTTCCTGTATATAGCCATGTTATTACCTGGTACTCCCTGTATATAGCCATGTTATTACCTGGTACTCCCTGTATATAGCCATGTTATTACCTGGTACTTCCTGTATATAGCCATGTTATTACCTGGTGCTTCCAGTATATAGCCATGTTATTACCTGGTACTTCCTGTATATAGCCATGTTATTACCTGGTACTTCCTGTATATAGCCACGTTATTACCTGGTACTTCCTGTATATAGCCACGTTATTACCTTTTACTTCCTGTATATAGCCACGTTATTACCTGGTACTTCCTGTATATAGCAACGTTATTACCTGGTACTTCCTGTATATAGCAACGTTATTACCTGGTGCTTCCTGTATATAGCCATGTTATTACCTGGTGCTTCCAGTATATAGCCATGTTATTACCTGGTACTTCCTGTATATAGCCATGTTATTACCTGGTACTTCCTGTATATAGCCACGTTATTACCTGGTACTTCCTGTATATAGCGACGTTATTACCTGGTACTTCCTGTATATAGCAACGTTATTACCTGGTACTTCCTGTATATAGCAACGTTATTACCTGGTACTTCCTGTATATAGCAACGTTATTACCTGGTACTTCCTGTATATAGCCATGTTATTACCTGGTGCTTCCAGTATATAGCCATGTTATTACCTGGTACTTCCTGTATATAGCCATGTTATTACCTGGTACTTCCTGTATATAGCGACGTTATTACCTGGTACTTCCTATATATAGCAACGTTATTACCTGGTACTTCCTGTATATAGCCATGTTTTTACCTGGTACTTCCTGTATATATCCATGTTATTACCTGGTACGTCCTGTATATAGCCATGTTATTACCTGGTACTTCCTGTATATAGCCATGTTATTACCTGGTACTTCCTGTATATAGCCATGTTATTACCTGGTACTTCCTGTATATATCCATGTTATTACCTGGTACTCCCTGTATATAACCATGTTATTACCTGGTACTTCCTGTATATAGCCATGTTATTTCCTGGTACTCCCTGTATATAGCCATGTCATTACCTGGTACTCCCTGTATATAGCCATGTTATTACCTGGTACTTCCTGTATATAGCCACGTTATTACCTGGTACTTCCTGTATATAGCCATGTTATTACCTGGTACTTCCTGTATATAGCCACGTTATTACCTGGTACTTCCTGTATATAGCCATGTTATTACCTGGTACTCCCTGTATACAGCCATGTTATTACCTGGTACTTCCTGTATATAGCCACGTTATTACCTGGTACTTCCTGTATATTGCCATGTTATTACCTGGAACTCCCTGTATATATCCATGTTATTACCTGGTACTTCCTGTTTGCATTTCACTGTTAGTCTACACCTGTTGTCTATGAAGCATGTGACAAATAGAATTGTATTTGATTGTGTTTGATCATAGTGACACAAGCTTATTCACACTGAAATACACTGTCAGATTCCTGCATGCTTATCTTCTACACTGGAAATCTTATCAACTTATCAAAAATGTATAAAAATGCGTTTTGTATCATATGATGCATCAAGGAAGATTTTTGCTCTATTGAAAGTGCTTTATCTTGAAAACTTGCCTGCTGACATGCACAATTGTTTGGGATTGTAGTAACAGTGGATTAATGCACAATATACTAAAATATAGTTTTTTAGTGTAGTTTGTCTTTAAGAGACATTGATTTGATGTATCTTATGAGAAGTAATTATTTCTTCAAAGTTTAAGATAGGATAGTTCATAGACAGGGCTTTAAAGTACTTACGATCACAGGGGGATGGAGGTTTGGGTGTAGAGTGGTTATCTACGTGTGTCCAATTGTATGTGATAACGACGGTTTCTGTGTGTGTGTGAGTGTGGGGTCCTGGTCCTTCGTGAAGTTTGGGATCTTCATGTGGGTCTATTCTTCCAGGTTGTTGTGAAAGGGTTGCTGCGAGGCAGCACAGAAACAGAAACACATGTTTCATGGTTCCTCCAGCCCCGGAGAAAGCCCTGGAGCGCTGGAGAAAGCCCTGGAGCCCCAGAGAAAGCCCTGGAGCGCTGGAGAAAGCCCTGGAGCTCTGGAGAAAGCCCTGGAGCGCTGGAGAAAGCCCTGGAGCCCCGGAGAAAGCCCTGGAGCACTGGAGAAAGCCCTGGAGCACTGGAGAAAGCCCTGGAGCACTGGAGAAAGCCCTGGAGCACTGGAGAAAGCCCTGGAGCCCTGGAGAAAGAGATAATAGACAGCAACGTCAGTAATATTATGACATGTTGTTCATCTTACAGTAATATTATGACACACGCGTTTCCTTGAGTCCATATTGCACTTCTAACCTCTTTTAAACATTATGTGTTTGTAATCTATTTCTTCTGCATCCGTAGATACCAACCATCCGTAGATACCAACCATCCGTAGATACCAACCATCCGTAGATACCAACCATCCGTAGATACCAACCATCCGTAGATACCAACCATCTGTCTGATTAACAGGGGCTGAGCTAGAGACAAGGGTTCCAGCGTCGGGGCTTCTCACAGCGCCTGCGGAAAGTATTCAGACCCCTTCCCCTTTTTCCACATTTTGTTGCGTTACAGCCTTACTTTAAAATGGATTAAATGAATTGTTTCTATCATCAGTCCACACACAATACCCCATAATGACAAAGTGAAAACAGGTTATTAGAAATGTTTGCAAATTCATAAAAAAATCAAAAACAGAAATACCTTATTTACATAAGTATTCAGACCCTTTGCTATGAGACTCGAAATTGAGCTCAGGTGCATCCTGTTTCCATTGGTCATCCTTGAGATGTTTTTACAACTTGATTGGAGTCCACCTGTGGTAAGTTCAATTGATTGGGCATGATTTGGAAAGGCACACACCTGTTTATATAAGATCCCACAGTTGACAGTGCATGTCAGAGCAAAAACCAAGCCATGAGGTCGAAGGAATTGTCTGTAGAGCGCCGAGACAGGATTGTGTCGAGGCACAGATCTGGGGAAGGGTACCAAAACATTCTTAAATGGAAGAAGTTTGGAACCACCAAGACTCTCCTAGAGTTGGCCGCCCGGTCAAACTGAGCAATCGGGGGAGAAGGGCCTTGGTCAGGGAGGTGACCAAGAACCCGATGGTCACTCTGACAGAGCTACAGAGTTCCTCTGTTTCAAACAGAAATGTGCATCCTGTAGCACTAACTCCAAAAAGTTTTGGGACACTGTAAAGTCCATGGAGAATAAGAGCACCTCCTCCCAACTGCCCACTGCACTGAGGCTAGGAAACACTGTCACTACTGATAAATCTACAATAATCGAGAATTTCAACAAGCATTTTGTTACGGCTGGACATGCTTTCCACCTGGCTACCCCTACCCCGGCCACCAGCTCTGCACCCTCCGCTGCAACTTGCCCATGCCCCCCCCCCCGCTTCTCCTTCACACAAATTCAGATAGCTGATGTTCTGAAAGAGCTGCAAAATCTGGACCGCTACAAATCAGCTGGGCTAGACAATCTAGACCCTTTCTTTCTAAAATAAGCCGCCGAAATTGTCGCAACCCCTATTACTAGCCTGTTCAACCTCTCTTTCGTATCGTCTGAGATCCCCAGAGATTGGAAAGCTGCCACGGTCATCCCCCTCTTCAAAGGGGGTGACACTCTAGATCCAAACTGTTACAGACCTACATCCATCCTGCCCTGCCTTTCGAAAGTATTTGAAAGCAAAGTTAACAAACAGATCACCGACCATTTCGAATCCCACCGTACCTTCTCCTCTATGCAATCTGGTTTCCGAGCTGGTCATGGGTGCACCTCAGCCACGCTCAAGGTCCTAAACAATATTATAACCGCGATTGATAATAGACAGTACTGTGCAGCCGTCTTCATCGACCTGGCCAAGGCATCAACTCCGTCAATCACCGCATTCTTATTGGCAGACTAAATAGCCTTGGTTTCTCAAATGACTGCCTCGCCTGGTTCACCTACTACTTCTCAGATAGAGTTCAATATGTCAAATCGGAGGGCCTGTTGTCTGGACCTCTGGCAGTCTCTATGGGGGTGCCACAGGGTTCAATACTCGGGCCGACTCTATTCTCTGTGTATATCAATGATGTCTCTGGTCTGATCAAACCAAGATTGAACTCTTTGGCCTGAATGCCAGGCGTCACATCTGGAGGAAACCTGGCACCATCCCTACAGTGAAGCATGGTGGTGGCAGCATCATGCTGTGGGGATGTTTTTCAGCGGCAGGGACTGGGAGACTAGTCAGGATCGAGGGAAAGATTAACAGAGCAAAGTACTGAGAGATCCTTGATGAAAACCTGCTCCAGAGCACTCAGGACCTCAGACTGGGGCGAAGGTTCACCTTTCAACAGGACAACAACCCTAAGCACACAGCCAAGACAACGCAGGAGTGGCTTCGGGACAAGTCTCTGAATGTCCTTGAGTGGCCCAGCCAGAGCCCGGACTTGAACCCGATCTAACATCTCTGGAGAGACCTGAAAATAGCTGTGCAGCGATGCTCCCCATCCAACCTGACTGAGCTTGAGAGGATCTGCAGAGAAGAATGGGAGAAACTCCCCAAATACAGGTGTGCCAAGCTTGTAGCGTCATACCCAAGAAGACTCAAGGCTGTAATCGCTGCCCAAAGGTGCTTCAACAAAGTACTGAGTAAAGGGTCTGAATACTTATGTAAATGTGATACATATTTTTTTATACATTTGCTAACATTTCTTAAAACCTGTTTTTGCTTTGTCATTATGGGGTATTGTGTATAGATTGATGAGGATTAAAAAAAAATCCATTTTAGAATAAGACTGTAACGTAACAAAATGTGGAAAAAGTCAAGGGGTCTGAATACTTTCTGAATGCGCTGTATGTAGAGACAGAACGGTTTGAGCTACAAACTATTATGACCCATCTATGAAAAGCTGAGACTCTCACAAAAACGTACATGTCATTTTTGCTCTATGCTGCTCACAAGCCACAGTAGAGTTGTTAGAAGGTAATGGTTCTTCTACATAGAAGATCATAGGAAATCCCAGGACATAGTGACGATAATACTGTAATAAGCTCACATGGTTGTTGTCTCCAAACTCCACACAGTTGTCACTGACTATTTGGATATTAATTTCCCCCTCAGCAAACAATTTCTGTACTTACAACATTCTTATAAATTCATTATCAGGTTTTTGTTTGGCGGACCTTGTTTTTATTATTGACATTTGTCAATAAAACTCATGAATGTAACTGTTTCAAATTATTTTGTGTTCTACTTGTAGCCCTGGTTGTCCTGGAAAGAGCACAGTAAAACACTTCATTGTGAGGCTAAATATGAGGGCTGGACATGCAGATTAATGACAGTAGTGAAAAAAACGCTGATTTTCTCAGGCCTATTGTTAATGTTGTAGTAAAGTTATGGCCCAGATGTTGTTAATGTTGTAGTAATGTTATGATCCAGATGTTGTTAATGTTGTAGTAATGTTATGGCCCAGATGTTGTTAATGTTGTAGTAATGTTATGGCCCAGATGTTGTTAATGTTGTAGTAATGTTATGATCCAGATGTTGTTAATGTTGTAGTAATGTTATGATCCAGATGTTGTTAATGTTGTAGTAATGTTATGGCCCAGATGTTGTTAATGTTGTAGTAATGTTATGGCCCAGATGTTGTTAATGTTGTAGTAATGTTATGATCCAGATGTTGTTAATGTTGTAGCAATGTTATGGCCCAGATGTTGTTAATGTTGTAGTAATGTCATGATCCAGATGTTGTTAATGTTGTAGTAATGTTATGGACCAGATGTTGTTAATGTTGTAGTAATGTTATGGCCCAGATGTTGTTAATGTTGTAGTAATGTTATGATCCAGATGTTGTTAATGTTGTAGTAATGTTATGGCCCAGATGTTGTTAATGTTGTAGTAATGTTATGGCCCAGATGTTGTTAATGTTGTAGTAATGTTATGACCCAGCCGTGAGATGTTATCAATGTTACAGATGACCAAATATCAACAAACTATCAGCTGTAACTCTGTTGATATGCAACAGCTTACTAGGGTTAGGGTAGGGTTAAGATAAGGGTTAAGATAAGGATTAGGGTTAAGATAAGGGTTAAGATTGGGGTTAGTGGATAGTTAGTTGAAATGTTGAAATCTATGGACAATCTTCAAAGCATCTGTTTGGGACTATCCAAATAATGGGTTACAGAGATGGCAGGGACTATCCAAATAATGGGTTACAGAGATGGCAGGGACTATCCAAATAATGGGTTACAGAGATGGCAGGGACTATCCAAATAATGGGTTACAGAGATGGCAGGGACTATCCAAATAATGGGTTACAGAGATGGCAGGGACTATCCAAATAATGGGTTACAGAGATGGCAGGGACTATCCAAATAATGGGTTACAGAGATGGCAGGGACTATCCAAATAATGGGTTACAGAGATGGCAGGGACTATCCAGATAATGGGTTACAGAGATGGCAGGATGTTATTTAAGTCAGCTCTCTGCTCTCTGAGCTGCCTCCAGAGAGCTAAACAGGAAGGCGCTATGGATTTGTCCCAAATGTCACCCTATTCCCTACACAGCGCACTACTTTAGACCAGAGCCCATAGGGCACTACTTTAGACCAGAGCCATAGTGCACTACTTTAGACCAGAGCCCTTAGTGCACTACTTTAGACCAGAGCCCTTAGTGCACTACTTTAGACCAGGACCCTTAGTGCACTACTTTAGACCAGAGCCCATAGTGCACTACTTTAGACCAGAGCCCTTAGTGCACTACTTTAGACCAGAGCCCTTAGTGCACTACTTTAGACCAGAGCCCTTAGTGCACTACTTTAGACCAGAGCCCTTAGTGCACTACTTTAGACCAGAGCCCATAGTGCACTACTTTAGACCAGAGCCCATAGTGCACTACTTTAGACCAGAGCCCATAGTGCACTACTTTAGACCAGAGCCCATAGTGCACTACTTTAGACCAGAGCCCTTAGTGCACTACTTTAGACCAGAGCCCTTAGTGCACTACTTTAGACCAGAGCCCATAGTGCACTACTTTAGACCAGAGCCCATAGTGCACTACTTTAGACCAGAGCCCATAGTGCACTACTTTAGACCAGAGCCCATAGTGCACTACTTTAGACCAGAGCCCATAGTGCACTACTTTAGACCAGAGCCCTTAGTGCACTACTTTAGACCAGAGCCCTTAGTGCACTACTTTAGACCAGAGCCCTTAGTGCACTACTTTAGACCAGAGCCCATAGTGCACTACTTTAGACCAGAGCCCATAGTGCACTACTTTAGACCAGAGCCCATAGTGCACTACTTTAGACCAGAGCCCATAGTGCACTACTTTAGACCAGAGCCCATAGTGCACTACTTTAGACCAGAGCCCATAATGCACTACTTTAGACCAGAGCCCATAGTGCACTACTTTAGACCAGGGCCCTTAGTGCACTACTTTAGACCAGGGCCCTTAGTGCACTACTTTAGACCAGAGCCCATAGTGCACTACTTTAGACCAGAGCCCATAGTGCACTACTTTAGACCAGAGCCCATAGTGCACTACTTTAGACCAGAGCCCATAATGCACTACTTTAGACCAGAGCCCTTAGTGCACTACTTTAGACCAGAGCCCTTAGTGCACTACTTTAGACCAGGACCCTTAGTGCACTACTTTAGACCAGAGCCCATAGTGCACTACTTTAGACCAGAGCCCATAGTGCACTACTTTAGACCAGAGCCCATAGTGCACTACTTTAGACCAGAGCCCATAGTGCACTACTTTAGACCAGAGCCCATAGTGCACTACTTTAGACCAGAGCCCAAAGGGCTCTAGGGAACAGGGTGCCGTTTGGAACGCATTAATAGATCCCTCCAGTTTAGACCAATGATGTGTTTCTATGCTGTACATGTTTTAGACTGTACACTAGTAGTATACTATCTGGTCAAAAGTAGTGCACTATATAGGAAATAGGGTGACATTTGGAACACATCTATGAGTGGGTGTCAGAAACGAGATTTCTCCAAACAAATAACCACCCTTAAAGCTAACGATTCTGTACCTTAAATCTTTATAACTGTACAATTGTTATGACATATTTAGAGACTTGTTGTGTCGCCTAAGAACAAATATTCAATACTTTTGATTCTGCAGTAGCCTCTGTTTAAAAAACGGAACCCTAACTGAGATATACACTACCTTGAGTAGTAGGTTAGTTACTTATGTCACTCTAGTATCACATTATTGTTGATTGATCAATTCATTCAGTATACCTGGGAAATCAACTTTAAGTTGTATGACCAATAAGTGAGCCTAAGTGCATGCCAATGAATGGCTGTAGTTAATCAATTAATTGAACGTGCGCTACATCAAAATCAAAGTCTACAACGTTTTTTATGCTAGGCCCTTTTATCCTACGCGACTTACAGTCTTGTGTGCAGACATGTTTGTATGGATGGCCTCAATGTTTAGTTTAAATCAAGCTGCAGTACTTTCCGTATACACAGCACTACTACAGATAAGTCACACTGGAAAAGACTTGCTAAATGCGACAGCAGCAACAGTAGCAGAAGTGTAAGAGCCTGCAACACATTCACAAAACTTGATCATGAAAATCCATAAAACTTTTAAAATACACTTACCCCAATTAATTGTCAAAAGCACACCTAAGACAAACCAGAGGACAACCTAGCCCAAAGAATCCTACTGTATCTGCAAACACACACACACACACACACACAGAGCTTAAAGGGGGTCAATCTGGGGTCAGATATCTTCCATCTGGGTGTTCTGACGGGTCTGGGCTGTGGCCCTCCGTCTAGGAGGCGGGGGATGTGATGAACGTAGCTGAGAGGAGTTCATGACCTGGGCTGGGGTGAAGTCTGTGCTGTCCTCGTGGTCAGGGTAACCCAGCAAACTGGGAACATTCCCAGAACATTAGCTAAGATTCCCATTAAGGGTCCTCGTGGTCAGGGTAACCCAGCAAACTGGGAACATTCCCAGAACGTTAGCTAAGATTCCCATTAAGGGTCCTCATGGTCAGGGTAACCCAGCAAACTGGGAACATTCCCAGAACGTTAGCTAAGATTCCCATTAAGGGTCCTCGTGGTCAGGGTAACCCAGCAAACTGGGAACATTCCCAGAACGTTAGCTAAGATTCCCATTAAGGGTCCTCGTGGTCAGGGTAACCCAGCAAACTGGGAACATTCCCAGAACATTAGCTAAGATTCCCATTAAGGGTCCTCATGGTCAGGGTAACCCAGCAAACTGGGAACATTCCCAGAACGTTAGCTAAGATTCCCATTAAGGTCTAGTCAGGGTTTTATCTGACATTAGGATGATAACATCCCAAAAACATTCAAATAATGATTTTTAATAACAAATGTTTTTTCTCCCAATAAAAATAAATAAATAAATATCTTTGGAATGTTCTCTTAAAGTTCACAAAAATGTTCCCAGCAAACCAAAATTGGTTCTGTGAAAGTTCCCAGAACATCCACATTTTCCAAATAAGTCTGTTATTATGACGTTCATAGCATATTTATTTTAGTTTTAGAATAATATACCAGTGATGTCCACACAATATACTGTACATTTTACATTGACTTGGAGGTCCTCAGAACATTTAGAAAATTGTATATTTAAGTTTTACCTAATATTGGCACAACATTCTCAGCGTGCAAGTTTCTAGTTCCTTAAAGCATTAGATAGAAGATTGGAAGACATCCCCATTACATTTCTCTACAGATTTAATTTGCACTTGAGAGCTGTATTGAAGGCCCACTACAAGGTGATGTAGACGCACAGCATTTCATTTCATTCATAGGACATTTGAACAGCATTTCATCACACAAAACACAACCATATTTTTTTTCTTTATCTCATATGTTGACAATCTGCACGTGGGGTTTGAATGTTTGGTTCCCAAGCCAAGTGTTTATCCTCCCACTGCGTCATCTCTCAGTATGGTCGCCATGGCAGTATGGTCGCCATGGCAGTATGGTCGCCATGGCAGTATGGTCAATCAGGAACTCCATACCTTCCTTTTATAGCCTTCTTAGACATAACTAACCCAGGGAAATACTGGTAACTGGGTTAGCCCTAGTTCAAACAGCGCTCTATCGCTGCACCGAACTAAAAAAAATACATAACTTTCTCTTTGGAAGAGCAGGGATACTATGGAGTTAGATAGTTCTGCAGCCTCTGCCGCTCTTTTGGCGGATGAAGCACACATCTGTATCTTGCAGCATGCCAGTTCTTCCTCTGTAGGAAGGAATGGTAATTAATGTTAATATATGTGAATTGCATGCAAATAAAGGTTGCTTCTCTACCACACTCTCAACGGAAGCACAACCATGGCCTTGGATTCGCAGGTGTAGGACTTCTGTGAGAGGTCGCTGTCATGCTTGAATTCGACCCAAACCAATGAGGAAGTCTGCTGCAGTGTTGAGCGGTTGAGGGAGAGTGTGCAAAGCTGTCAGCAAGGCAAAGGGTGGCTACTTTGAAGAATCTCAAATATAAAATATATTTTGATTTGTTTAACACTTTTTTTGGTTACTACATGATTCCATATGTGTTATTTCATAGTTTTGATGTCTTCACTATTATTCTACAATGTAGAAAATAGTAAAAATAAAGAAAAACCCTTGAATGAGTAGGTGTGTCCAAACTTTGGACTTGTAGTGTAGGTGTCTTTCCTCATGCTAAACAAGGTCCTTCCATCTTAAACATTTCTGAATACATTTGTAAAACTTCTCATGAACCAAATTCCGTATGTAGGCCCATGGTAGAAAAGCTAAGAGATTGGTTAGGAGATGGCGGAGTTATTGATAAATCAGGAAATCTGAGTTTACATGTCCATTTAAATCCACTCCACAATGGCTTATCAACTTGAACCTTTTTAGGGTCATCAAAGCCATGACATTTACATTTACATTTACATTTACGTCATTTAGCAGACGCTCTTATCCAGAGCGACTTACAGGAGCAATTAGGGTTAAGTGCCTTGCTCAAGGGCACATTTACGTCATTTAGCAGACGCTCTTATCCAGAGCGACTTACAAATTGGTGCATTCACCCTATAGCCAGTGGGATAACCACTTTACAAATTTTTTTTTTTTTGGGGGGGGTAGAAGGAATACTTTATCCTATCCCAGGTATTCCTTAAAGAGGTGGGGTTTCAAATGTCTCCGGAAGGTGGTGAGTGACTCCGCTGTCCTGGCGTCGTGAGGGAGCTTGTTCCACCATTGGGGTGCCAGAGCAGCGAACAGTTTTGACTGGGCTGAGCGGGAACTATGCTTCCGCAGAGGAAGGGGAGCCAGCAGGCCAGAGGTGGATGAACGCAATGCCCTCGTTTGGGTGTAGGGACTGATCAGAGCCTGAAGGTACGGAGGTGCTGTTCCCCTCACTGCTCCATAGGCAAGCACCATGGTCTTGTAACGGATGCGAGCTTCAACTGGAAGCCAGTGGAGTGTGCGGAGGAGGGGGGTGACGTGAGAGAACTTGGGAAGGTTGAACACCAGACGGGCTGCGGCATTCTGGATGAGTTGTAGGGGTTTAATGGCACAGGCAGGGAGCCCAGCCAACAGCGAGTTGCAGTAATCCAGACGGGAGATGACAAGTGCCTGGATTAGGACCTGTGCCGCTTCCTGTGTAAGGCAGGGTCGTACTCTCCGAATGTTGTAGAGCATGAACCTGCAGGATCGGGTCACCGCCTTGATGTTAGCGGAGAACGACAGGGTGTTGTCCAGGGTCACGCCAAGGCTCTTCGCACTCTGGGAGGAGGACACAACGGAGTTGTCAACCGTGATGGCGAGATCATGGAACGGGCAGTCCTTCCCCGGGAGGAAGAGCAGCTCCGTCTTGCCAGGGTTCAGCTTGAGGTGGTGATTCGTCATCCATACTGATATGTCTGCCAGACATGCAGAGATGCGATTCGCCACCTGGTTATCAGAAGGGGGAAAGGAGAAGATTAGTTGTGTATCGTCAGCGTAGCAATGATAGGAGAGGCCATGTGAGGATATGACAGAGCCAAGTGACTTGGTGTATAGGGAGAAAAGGAGAGGGCCTAGAACTGAGCCCTGGGGGACACCAGTGTGAGAGCACGTGGTGCGGAGACAGCTTCTCGCCACGCCACTTGGTAGGAGCGACCGGTCAGGTAGGACGCAATCCAGGAGTGAGCCGCGCCGGAGATGCCCAGCTCGGAGAGGGTGGAGAGGAGGATCTGATGGTTCACAGTATCAAAGGCAGCAGACAGGTCTAGAAGGACAAGAGCAGAGGAGAGAGAGTTAGCTTTAGCAGTGCGGAGAGCCTCCGTGACACAGAGAAGAGCAGTCTCAGTTGAATGACCAGTCCTGAAACCTGACTGGTTTGGATCAAGAAGGTCATTCTGAGAGAGATAGCAAGAGAGTTGGCTAAAGACGGCACGCTCAATAGTTTTGGAAAGAAAAGAAAGAAGGGATACTGGTCTGTAGTTGTTGACATCAGTGGGATCGAGTGTTGGTTTTTTGAGAAGGGGTGCAACTCTCGCTCTCTTGAAGACGGAAGGGACATAGCCAGCGGTCAAGGATGAGTTGATCAGCGAGGTGAGGTAGGGGAGAAGGTCACCGGAGATGGTCTGGAGAAGAGAGGAGGGGATGGGGTCAAGCAGGCAGGTTGTTGGGCAGCCTGCAGTCACTAGTCGCAAGATTTTATCTGGAGAGAGAGGGGAGAAAGAAGTCAAAGCATAGGGTAGGGCAGTGTGAGCAGGACCAGCAGTGTCATTAGACTTAACAAACGAGGATCGGATGTCGTCAACCTTCTTTTCAAAGTGGTTGACGAAGTCATCCACAGAGAGGGAGGGGGGGGGGGGGGGTGGAGGATTCAGCAGTGAGGAGAATGTGGCAAAGAGCTTCCTAGGGTTAGAGGCAGATGCTTGGAATTTAGAGTGGTAGAAAGTGGCCTTAGCAGCAGAAACAGATGAAGAAAATGTAGAGAGGAGGGAGTGAAAAGATGCCAGGTCGGCAGGGAGTTTAGTTTTCTTCCATTTCCGCTCAGCTGCCCGGAGCTCTGTTCTGTGAGCTCGCAATGAGTCATCAAGCCACGGAGCTGGAGGGGAGGACCGAGCCGGCCGGGAGGATAGGGGACACAGGGAGTCAAAGGATGCAGAAAGGGAGGAGAGGAGGGTTGAGGAGGCAGAATCAGGAGATTGGAGGGAGAAGGATTGAGCAGAGGGAAGAGATGATAGGATGGAAGAGGAGAGAGTAGTGGGAGAGAGAGAGCGAAGGTTGCGGCGGCGCGTTACCATCTGTGTAGGGGCAGAGTGAGTAGTGTTGGATGAGAGCGAGAGAGAAAAGGATACAAAGTAGTGGTCGGAGACATGGAGGGGAGTTGCAGTGAGATTAGTAGAAGAGCAACATCTAGTAAAGATGAAGTCAAGCGTATTGCCTGCCTTGTGAGTAGGGGGGGACGGTGAGAGGGTGAGGTCAAAAGAGGAGAGGAGTGGAAAGAAGGAGGCAGAGAGAAATGAGTCAAATGTAGACGTAGGGAGGTTGAAATCCCCCAAAACTGTGAAGGGTGAGCCATCCTCAGGAAAGGAACTTATCAAGGCGTCAAGCTCATTGATGAACTCTCCAAGGGAACCTGGAGGGCGATAGATGACAAGGATATTAAGCTTAAATGGGCTAGTGACTGTGACAGCGTGGAATTCAAATGAGGAGATAGACAGATGGGTTAGGGGAAAAATTGAGAATGACCACTTGGGAGAGATGAGGATTCCTGTGCCACCACCCCTCTGACCAGATGCTCTCGGGGTATGCAAGAACACATGGTCAGACGAGGAGAGAGCAGTAGGAGTTGCAATGTTTTCAGTGGTAATCCATGTTTCCGTCAGCGCCAGGAAGTCGAGGGACTGGAGGGTAGCATAGGCTGGGATGAAGTCAGCCTTGTTGGCAGCAGAACGGCAGTTCCAGAGGCTGCCTGAGACCTGGAACTCCAGGTGTGTGGTGCGTGCAGGGACCACCAGGTTAGAGAGGCAGCAGCCACGCGGTGTGAGGCGTTTGTGTAGCCTGTGCGGAGAGGAGAGAACAGGGATAGGCAGAGGCATAGTTGACAGGCTGTAGCAGATGGCTACAATAATGCAGAGGAGATCGGAATGAAATGAACTAAACATCTGGGAAAGGAGAGAGCAGGGCCTCCCTCACCAAAAAAATATAACTCTCCCAACTTCCACCTCAGAAACTATAATTGTTTCACTGAACCACCCGAATAAAACTCTCCCAACTTCCACTTTAGAAATTAGAATTGTTGTAAACTACAGGGGTTCAATGTTTCAAGGAATGGACTCAACTTACTTTATTCAGCTAGCTAACTATGACGCCATAGCTAACTAGCATGCTAGCATCCAATAACACACAGTTTAGCACCAATACTTGGTTACAACAAACTACCAATAGTGTGTTAACACACTAAACAGATAATTTGTGTCCGTGTCTAGTTCTTTCATAACACAGCAATAATTAAACGTTGGCTAGCTAGCACAAAGATATTGTATTTAGCTACTACAGTACAGCTAGCTGGTAGTGTTGGCTAGCTAGCAATGGCTGCTGTGTTGACTTTGTTTGGAAAACGGCGTCGCTGCGAACGAATGTAGCTGGCTAAAAGGATATTGTATTTAGTAGCTACCGTTGCTAATAGCTACTCGCCAGCTAGTTCAGGAGGTGAGTTAGCTAGCTAGCTTCGTGCTACACCCGGCACCGCCGAATACAAAAGTAACCTACAATAACTACATACAACAACTACCCACAACAGCCCACGATGCCTACCTATAATACCTAATAATATACAGCCCACGATGCCTACCTATAGTACCTAACTACAATCTAAATACATAGTTTAAGCCTTACTCGACAAAGCCCAAGCTATGTATAAAGCCAAACTTAGCTGTCTGGGTGGCAGACTGCAATCAGTAGCTGTAATTAAGTACAGCAGCTACCAACCACCTAACGTTAATGCCTCGGATAATGAGGTTAGAAACACAGTTGAATGGTAGGCAGCTAGCTGGCTCAATCACAGGTACTCTTAGCGTGAAATAACATTGGAAACAACTAACCACAGTTGCTAAAAGTTACCAGTAGCTACCCGCTAGCTAGCTAGCTTTGTTGGTCCAAGTAGTGGGTTAGCTAGCCTCGTGCTTCGCCGGGGTCCGCCGAATACAATACTTACCTACAATGATTACCTACAATAACCTACAATAACTACCTAAGTAAGCTACCTATAATACCTAACTACAATACCTACCTACAATCTAAATACATGGTTTAAGCTTTACTCAACACCATATAAGAAGCCAAGCTTACCTCCTGCTAGAGAAAACACAACCTCTCCCGACCACCGTCAATATACCGTCGACCATGACCATGGTAAACAATGTTGCTGTTGCTAACTCAGTCGTTATTTCTAATCATTTTGGTGAATTCACATCAATTGCTAGCTAGCCGGAAAAAAGTATCACAACCTTTGAAGAACAGACAAAATGTGTTCTTGGAACATTCTTGCAACATCAGGCGAATGTTTTATACAAACATTCTATGAACCTCAGCATGACTGGACCGTTTGTGTTATGAGAACATTGCTGCAACCTAACGAATGTTATGGGAACTTTCACAGAACCAATTGTGGTTTGCTGGGAAGTCAACAACACTGCAGCATCCTGTTACAGAGGTATACTTCAGACACAGCTTCATATCAACATCCTGTTACAGAGGTATACTTCAGACAGCTTTATATCAACATCCTGTTACAGAGGTATACTTCAGACACAGCTTCATATCAACATCCTGTTACAGAGGTATACTTCAGACAGCTTCATATCAACATCCTGTTACAGAGGTATACTTCAGACAGCTTCATATCAACATCCTGTTACAGAGGTATACTTCAGACTGGCCTTTATATATGTCTCTGCCTGTTGTCGTGTAAAATACATGATTTAACCCTGTAAGGCAGCCAGAGGTTTACGTGTAAGTTCGTCTGTTAACTCTTACAGTGTAATTAGTTTGAACATAAAAGACAGTAAAAAGGAAACAAAGCTGATGGGAGAATATGGTGGCTTTGTTCCATATAACACATTATCAAGAGAATTCTTCCTGCAGCAGGTGGTGGGAGTAAACACTTGGTATGTTTTCTAAACAGCACCCTATTCCCTATGGGCCCTGGTCTAAAGTAGTGCACTACATAGGGAATAGGGTACCATTTGGGAGTAAACACTTACAGTAAGTCTTAGGATACTTGGCTGGTTAGTATAAACTCAGCAGGATTCTGTGGAAGTTCAGCCTCACAGCTCTCTGGTTTTACCCTTACATGGAAGACTCCCAGTCAGCTCCCAAATGTATGAATTTACCCTTACATGGAAGCAGTGATACAGACTCCCAGTCAGGTCCCAAAAGGCCCAGTGTTACAGACTGCTATATAGGTCTGTTAATACAGGACTAGTAAAGGCCCAGTGTTACAGACTGCTATATAGGTCCACTAATACAGGACTAGTAAAGGCCCAGTGTTACAGACTGCTATATAGGTCTGTTAATACAGGACTAGTAAAGGCCCAGTGTTACAGACTGCTATATAGGTCCACTAATACAGGACTAGTAAAGGCCCAGTGTTACAGACTGCTATATAGGTCCACTAATACAGGACTAGTAAAGGACCAGTGTTACAGACTGCTATATAGGTCCACTAATACAGGACTAGTAAAGGCCCAGTGTTACAGACTGCTATATAGGTCCACTAATACAGGACTAGTAAAGGACCAGTGTTACAGACTGCTATATAGGTCTGTTAATACAGGACTAGTAAAGGCCCAGTGTTACAGACTGTTATATAGGTCTGTTAATACAGGACTAGTAAAGGACCAGTGTTACAGACTGCTATATAGGTCCACTAATACAGGACTAGTAAAGGCCCAGTGTTACAGACTGCTATATAGGTCCACTAATACAGGACTAGTAAAGGACCAGTGTTACAGACTGCTATATAGGTCTGTTAATACAGGACTAGTAAAGGCCCAGTGTTACAGACTGCTATATAGGTCTGTTAATATAGGACTAGTAAAGGCCCAGTGTTACAGACTTCTATATAGGTCTGTTAATACAGGACTAGTAAAGGCCCAGTGTTACAGACTGCTATATAGGTCCACTAATACAGGACTAGTAAAGGCCCAGTGTTACAGACTGCTATATAGGTCTGTTAATACAGGACTAGTAAAGGCCCAGTGTTACAGACTGCTATATAGGTCCACTAATACAGGACTAGTAAAGGCCCAGTGTTACAGACTGCTATATAGGTCTGTTAATACAGGACTAGTAAAGGACCAGTGTTACAGACTGCTATATAGGTCCACTAATACAGGACTAGTAAAGGACCAGTGTTACAGACTGTTATATAGGTCCACTAATACAGGACTAGTAAAGGACCAGTGTTACAGACTGCTATATAGGTCTGTTAATACAGGACTAGTAAAGGACCAGTGTTACAGACTGCTATATAGGTCCACTAATACAGGACTAGTAAAGGCCCAGTGTTACAGACTGCTATATAGGTCCACTAATACAGGACTAGTAAAGGCCCAGTGTTACAGACTGCTATATAGGTCTGTTAATACAGGACTAGTAAAGGACCAGTGTTATAGACTGCTATATAGGTCCACTAATACAGGACTAGTAAAGGCCCAGTGTTACAGACTGCTATATAGGTCCACTAATACAGGACTAGTAAAGGACCAGTGTTACAGACTGCTATATAGGTCTGTTAATACAGGACTAGTAAAGGCCCAGTGTTACAGACTGCTATATAGGTCCACTAATACAGGACTAGTAAAGGCCCAGTGTTACAGACTGCTATATAGGTCTGTTAATACAGGACTAGTAAAGGACCAGTGTTACAGACTGCTATATAGGTCTGTTAATACAGGACTAGTAAAGGACCAGTGTTACAGACTGCTATATAGGTCTGTTAATACAGGACTAGTAAAGGCCCAGTGTTACAGACTGCTAAATAGGTCTGTTAATACAGGACTAGTAAAGGCCCAGTGTTACAGACTGCTATATAGGTCTGTTAATACAGGACTAGTAAAGGCCCAGTGTTACAGACTGCTATATAGGTCCACTAATACAGGACTAGTAAAGGACCAGTGTTACAGACTGCTATATAGGTCTGTTAATACAGGACTAGTAAAGGCCCAGTGTTACAGACTGCTATATAGGTCTGTTAATACAGGACTAGTAAAGGACCAGTGTTACAGACTGCTATATAGGTCTGTTAATACAGGACTAGTAAAGGCCCAGTGTTACAGACTGCTATATAGGTCCACTAATACAGGACTAGTAAAGGACCAGTGTTACAGACTGCTATATAGGTCCACTAATACAGGACTAGTAAAGGACCAGTGTTACAGACTGCTATATAGGTCCACTAATACAGGACTAGTAAAGGCCCAGTGTTACAGACTGCTATATAGGTCCACTAATACAGGACTAGTAAAGGCCCAGTGTTACAGACTGCTATATAGGTCTGTTAATACAGGACTAGTAAAGGCCCAGTGTTACAGACTGCTATATAGGTATGTTAATACAGGACTAGTAAAGGCCCAGTGTTACAGACTGCTATATAGGTCTGTTAATACAGGACTAGTAAAGGCCCAGTGTTACAGACCGCTATATAGGTCCACTAATACAGGACTAGTAAAGGCCCAGTGTTACAGACTGCTATATAGGTCTATTAATACAGGACTAGTAAAGGCCCAGTGTTACAGACTGCTATATAGGTCTGTTAATACAGGACTAGTAAAGGCCCAGTGTTACAGACTGCTATATAGGTCTGTTAATACAGGACTAGTAAAGGACCAGTGTTACAGACTGCTATATAGGTCCACTAATACAGGACTAGTAAAGGACCAGTGTTACAGACTGCTATATAGGTCTGTTAATACAGGACTAGTAAAGGCCCAGTGTTACAGACTGCTATATAGGTCCACTAATACAGGACTAGTAAAGGACCAGTGTTACAGACTGCTATATAGGTCCACTAATACAGGACTAGTAAAGGACCAGTGTTACAGACTGCTATATAGGTCCACTAATACAGGACTAGTAAAGGACCAGTGTTACATACTGCTATATAGGTCTGTTAATACAGGACTAGTAAAGGCCCAGTGTTACAGACTGCTATATAGGTCTGTTAATACAGGACTAGTAAAGGACCAGTGTTACAGACTGCTATATAGGTCCACTAATACAGGACTAGTAAAGGCCCAGTGTTACAGACTGCTATATAGGTCCACTAATACAGGACTAGTAAAGGCCCAGTGTTACAGACTGCTATATAGGTCCACTAATACAGGACTAGTAAAGGCCCAGTGTTACAGACTGCTATATAGGTCCACTAATACAGGACTAGTAACGGCCCAGTGTTACAGACTGCTATATAGGTCTGTTAATATAGGACTAGTAAAGGACCAGTGTTACAGACTGCTATATAGGTCTGTTAATACAGGACTAGTAAAGGACCAGTGTTACAGACTGCTATATAGGTCCACTAATACAGGACTAGTAAAGGACCAGTGTTACAGACTGCTATATAGGTCCACTAATACAGGACTAGTAAAGGACCAGTGTTACAGACTGCTATATAGGTCTGTTAATACAGGACTAGTAAAGGACCAGTGTTACAGACTGCTATATAGGTCTGTTAATACAGGACTAGTAAAGGCCCAGTGTTACAGACTGCTATATAGGTCTGTTAATACAGGACTAGTAAAGGACCAGTGTTACAGACTGCTATATAGGTTTGTTAATACAGGACTAGTAAAGGACCAGTGTTACAGACTGCTATATAGGTCCACTAATACAGGACTAGTAAAGGCCCAGTGTTACAGACTGCTATATAGGTCTGTTAATACAGGACTAGTAAAGGACCAGTGTTACAGACTGCTATATAGGTCCACTAATACAGGACTAGTAAAGGACCAGTGTTACAGACTGCTATATAGGTCTGTTAATACAGGACTAGTAAAGGACCAGTGTTACAGACTGCTATATAGGTCTGTTAATACAGGACTAGTAAAGGACCAGTGTTACAGACTGCTATATAGGTTTGTTAATACAGGACTAGTAAAGGACCAGTGTTACAGACTGCTATATAGGTCTGTTAATACAGGACTAGTAAAGGCCCAGTGTTACAGACTGCTATATAGGTCCACTAATACAGGACTAGTAAAGGACCAGTGTTACAGACTGCTATATAGGTCCACTAATACAGGACTAGTAAAGGACCAGTGTTACAGACTGCTATATAGGTCCACTAATACAGGACTAGTAAAGGACCAGTGTTACAGACTGCTATATAGGTCTGTTAATACAGGACTAGTAAAGGACCAGTGTTACAGACAGCTATATAGGTCCACTAATACAGGACTAGTAAAGGCCCAGTGTTACAGACTGCTATATAGGTCCACTAATACAGGACTAGTAAAGGCCCAGTGTTACAGACCGCTATATAGGTCCACTAATACAGGACTAGTAAAGGCCCAGTGTTACAGACTGCTATATAGGTCCACTAATACAGGACTAGTAAAGGCCCAGTGTTACAGACTGCTATATAGGTCCACTAATACAGGACTAGTAAAGGACCAGTGTTACAGACTGCTATATAGGTCCACTAATACAGGACTAGTAAAGGCCCAGTGTTACAGACTGCTATATAGGTCTGTTAATACAGGACTAGTAAAGGCCCAGTGTTACAGACTGCTATATAGGTCTGTTAATACAGGACTAGTAAAGGCCCAGTTTTACAGACTGCTATATAGGTCTGTTAATACAGGACTAGTAAAGGCCCAGTGTTACAGACTGCTATATAGGTCCACTAATACAGGACTAGTAAAGGACCAGTGTTACAGACTGCTATATAGGTCCACTAATACAGGACTAGTAAAGGACCAGTGTTACAGACTGCTATATAGGTCTGTTAATACAGGACTAGTAAAGGACCAGTGTTACAGACTGCTATATAGGTCTGTTAATACAGGACTAGTAAAGGACCAGTGTTACAGACTGCTATATAGGTTTGTTAATACAGGACTAGTAAAGGACCAGTGTTACAGACTGCTATATAGGTCTGTTAATACAGGACTAGTAAAGGACCAGTGTTACAGACTGCTATAAAGGTCCACTAATACAGGACTAGTAAAGGCCCAGTGTTACAGACTGCTATATAGGTCCACTAATACAGGACTAGTAAAGGCCCAGTGTTACAGACTGCTATATAGGTCTGTTAATACAGGACTAGTAAAGGCCCAGTGTTACAGACTGCTATATAGGTCTGTTAATACAGGACTAGTAAAGGCCCAGTGTTACAGACTGCTATATAGGTCTGTTAATACAGGACTAGTAAAGGCCCAGTGTTACAGACTGCTATATAGGTCCACTAATACAGGACTAGTAAAGGCCCAGTGTTACAGACTGCTATATAGGTCCACTAATACAGGACTAGTAAAGGACCAGTGTTACAGACTGCTATATAGGTCCACTAATACAGGACTAGTAAAGGCCCAGTGTTACAGACTTCTATATAGGTCTGTTAATACAGGACTAGTAAAGGCCCAGTGTTACAGACTGCTATATAGGTCCACTAATACAGGACTAGTAAAGGCCCAGTGTTACAGACTTCTATATAGGTCTGTTAATACAGGACTAGTAAAGGCCCAGTGTTACAGACTGCTATATAGGTCCAATAATACAGGACTAGTAAAGGCCCAGTGTTACAGACTGCTATATAGGTCTGTTAATACAGGACTAGTAAAGGACCAGTGTTACAGACTGCTATATAGGTCCACTAATACAGGACTAGTAAAGGACCAGTGTTACAGACTGCTATATAGGTCTGTTAATACAGGACTAGTAAAGGCCCAGTGTTACAGACTGCTATATAGGTCTGTTAATACAGGACTAGTAAAGGCCCAGTGTTACAGACTGCTATATAGGTCCACTAATACAGGACTAGTAAAGGACCAGTGTTACAGACTGCTATATAGGTCCACTAATACAGGACTAGTAAAGGACCAGTGTTACAGACTGCTATATAGGTCCACTAATACAGGACTAGTAAAGGACCAGTGTTACAGACTGCTATATAGGTCCACTAATACAGGACTAGTAAAGGCCCAGTGTTACAGACTGCTATATAGGTCTGTTAATACAGGACTAGTAAAGGCCCAGTGTTACAGACTGCTATATAGGTCCACTAATACAGGACTAGTAAAGGACCAGTGTTACAGACTGCTATATAGGTCTGTTAATACAGGACTAGTAAAGGACCAGTGTTACAGACTGCTATATAGGTCCACTTATACAGGACTAGTAAAGGCCCAGTGTTACAGACTGCTATATAGGTCCACTAATACAGGACTAGTAAAGGCCCAGTGTTACAGACTGCTATATAGGTATGTTAATACAGGACTAGTAAAGGCCCAGTGTTACAGACTGCTATATAGGTCCACTAATACAGGACTAGTAAAGGACCAGTGTTACAGACTGCTATATAGGTCTGTTAATACAGGACTAGTAAAGGACCAGTGTTACAGACTGCTATATAGGTCCACTAATACAGGACTAGTAAAGGCCCAGTGTTACAGACTGCTATATAGGTCCACTAATACAGGACTAGTAAAGGCCCAGTGTTACAGACTGCTATATAGGTCCACTAATACAGGACTAGTAAAGGCCAAGTGTTACAGACTGCTATATAGGTCCACTAATACAGGACTAGTAAAGGACCAGTGTTACAGACTGCTATATAGGTCTGTTAATACAGGACTAGTAAAGGCCCAGTGTTACAGACTGCTATATAGGTCCACTAATACAGGACTAGTAAAGGCCCAGTGTTACAGACTGCTATATAGGTCTGTTAATACAGGACTAGTAAAGGACCAGTGTTACAGACTGCTATATAGGTCTGTTAATACAGGACTAGTAAAGGCCCAGTGTTACAGACTGCTATATAGGTCCACTAATACAGGACTAGTAAAGGCCCAGTGTTACAGACTGCTATATAGGTCTGTTAATACAGGACTAGTAAAGGCCCAGTGTTACAGACTGCTATATAGGTCTGTTAATACAGGACTAGTAAAGGCCCAGTGTTATTGACTGCTATATAGGTCCACTAATACAGGACTAGTAAAGGCCCAGTGTTACAGACTGCTATATAGGTCCACTAATACAGGACTAGTAAAGGACCAGTGTTACAGACTGCTATATAGGTCCACTAATACAGGACTAGTAAAGGCCCAGTGTTACAGACTGCTATATAGGTCCACTAATACAGGACTAGTAAAGGCCCAGTGTTACAGACTTCTATATAGGTCTGTTAATACAGGACTAGTAAAGGCCCAGTGTTACAGACTGCTATATAGGTCCACTAATACAGGACTAGTAAAGGCCCAGTGTTACAGACTGCTATATAGGTCCACTAATACAGGACTAGTAAAGGCCCAGTGTTACAGACTGCTATATAGGTCTGTTAATACAGGACTAGTAAAGGCCCAATGTTACAGACTGCTATATACAGTGAGGGAAAAAAGTATTTTATCCCCTGCTGATTTTGTACGTTTGCCCACTGACAAAGACATGATCAGTCTACAATTTTAATGGTAGGTTTATTTGAACAGTGTGAGACAGAATAACAACAAAAAAATCCAGAAAAACGCATGTCAAAGATGTTATAAATTGATTTTCATTTTAATGAGGGAAATAAGTATTTGACCCCTCTGCAAAACATGACTTAGTACTTGGTGGCAAAACCCTTGTTGGCAATCACAGAGGTCAGACGTTTCTTGTAGTTGGCCACCAGGTTTGCACACATCTCAGGAGGGATTTTGTCCCACTGCTCTTTGCAGATCTTCTCCAAGTCATTAAGGTTTCGAGGCTGACGTTTGGCAACTCGAACCTTCAGCTCCCTCCACAGATTTTCTATGGGATTAAGGTCTGGAGACTGGCTAGACCAGTCCAGGACCTTAATGTGCCTCTTCTTGAGCCACTCCTTTGTTGTCTTGGCCGTGTGTTTTGGGTCATTGTCTTGCTGGAATACCCATCCACGACCCATTTTCAATGCCCTGGCTGAGGGAAGGAGGTTCTCACCCAAGATTTGACGGTACATGGCCCCGTCCATCGTCCCTTTGATGCGGTGAAGTTGTCCTGTCCCCTTAGCAGAAAAACACCCCCAAAGCATAATGTTTCCACCTCCATGTTTGACGGTGGGGATGTTGTTCTTGGGGTCATAGGCAGCATTCCTCCTCCTCCAAACACGGCGAGTTGAGTTGATGCCAAAGAGTTTGATTTTGGTCTCATCTGACCACAACACTTTCACCCAGTTCTCCTCTGAATCATTCAGATGTTCATTGGAAAACTTCAGACGGGCCTATATATGTGCTTTCTTGAGCAGGGGGACCTTGCGGGCGCTGCAGGATTTCAGTCCTTCACGGCGTAGTGTGTTACCAATTGTTTTCTTGGTGACTATGGTCCCAGCTGCCTTGAGATCATTGACAAGATCCTCCCGTGTAGTTCTGGGCTGATTCCTCACCGTTCTTATGATTTTTGCAACTCCACAAGGTGAGATCTTGCATGGAGCCCCAGGCCGAGGGAGATTGACAGTTATTTTGTGTTTCTTCCATTTGCGAATAATCGCACCAACTGTTGTCACCTTCTCACCAAGCTGCTTGGCGATGGTCTTGTAGCCCGTTCCAGCCTTGTGTAGGTCTACAATCTTGTCCCTGACATCCTTGGAGAGCTCATTGGTCTTGGCCATGGTGGAGAGTTTGGAATCTGATTGATTGATTGCTTCTGTGGACAGGTGTCTTTTATACAGGTAACAAACTGAGATTAGGAGCACTCCCTTTAAGGGTGTGCTCCTAATATCAGCTCGTTACCTGTATAAAAGACACCTGGGAGCCAGAAGTCTTTCTGATTGAGAGGGGGTCAAATACTTATTTCCCTCATTAAAATGCAAATCAATTTATAACATTTTTGACATGCGTTTTTCTGGATTTTGTTGTTGTTATTCTGTCTCTCACTGTTCAAATAAACCTACCATTAAAATTATAGACTGATCATTTCTTTGGCAGTGGGCAAACGTACAAAATCAGCAGGGGATCAAATACTTTTTTCCCTCACTGTAGGTCTGTTAATACAGGACTAGTAAAGGACCAGTGTTACATACTGCTATATAGGTCCACTAATACAGGACTAGTAAAGGACTAGTGTTACAGACTGCTATATAGGTCTGTTAATACAGGACTAGTAAAGGCCCAGTGTTACAGACTGCTATATAGGTCCACTAATACAGGACTAGTAAAGGCCCAGTGTTACAGACTGCTATATAGGTCCACTAATACAGGACTAGTAAAGGCCCAGTGTTACAGACTGCTATATAGGTCCACTAATACAGGACTAGCAAAGGACCAGTGTTACAGACTGCTATATAGGTCTGTTAATACAGGACTAGTAAAGGCCCAGTGTTACAGACTGCTATATAGGTCTGTTAATACAGGACTAGTAAAGGCCCAGTGTTACAGACTGCTATATAGGTCTGTTAATACAGGACTAGTAAAGGACCAGTGTTACAGACTGCTATATAGGTCTGTTAATACAGGACTAGTAAAGGACCAGTGTTACAGACTGCTATATAGGTCTGTTAATACAGGACTAGTAAAGGACCAGTGTTACAGACTGCTATATAGGTCTGTTAATACAGGACTAGTAAAGGACCAGTGTTACAGACTGCTATATAGGTCCACTAATACAGGACTAGTAAAGGCCCAGTGTTACAGACTGCTATATAGGTCCACTAATACAGGACTAGTAAAGGCCCAGTGTTACAGACTGCTATATAGGTCTGTTAATACAGGACTAGTAAAGGCCCAGTGTTACAGACTGCTATATAGGTCTGTTAATACAGGACTAGTAAAGGCCCAGTGTTACAGACTGCTATATAGGTCTGTTAATACAGGACTAGTAAAGGACCAGTGTTACAGACTGCTATATAGGTCTGTTAATACAGGACTAGTAAAGGACCAGTGTTACAGACTGCTATATAGGTCCACTAATACAGGACTAGTAAAGGACCAGTGTTACAGACTGCTATATAGGTCCACTAATACAGGACTAGTAAAGGCCCAGTGTTACAGACTGCTATATAGGTCTGTTAATACAGGACTAGTAAAGGCCCAGTGTTACATACTGCTATATATGTTTGTTAATACAGGACTAGTAAAGGACCAGTGTTACAGACTGCTATATAGGTTTGTTAATACAGGACTAGTAAAGGACCAGTGTTACAGACTGCTATATAGGTCCACTAATACAGGACTAGTAAAGGCCCAGTGTTACAGACTGCTATATAGGTCTGTTAATACAGGACTAGTAAAGGCCCAGTTTTACAGACTGCTATATAGGTCTGTTAATACAGGACTAGTAAAGGACCAGTGTTACAGACTGCTATATAGGTCCACTAATACAGGACTAGTAAAGAACCAGTGTTACAGACTTCTATATAGGTCTGTTAATACAGGACTAGTAAAGGCCCAGTGTTACAGACTGCTATATAGGTCCACTAATACAGGACTAGTAAAGAACCAGTGTTACAGACTTCTATATAGGTCTGTTAATACAGGACTAGTAAAGGCCCAGTGTTACAGACTGCTATATAGGTCTGTTAATACAGGACTAGTAAAGGCCCAGTGTTACAGACTGCTATATAGGTCTGTTAATACAGGACTAGTAAAGGCCCAGTGTTACAGACTGCTATATAGGTCCACTAATACAGGACTAGTAAAGGCCCAGTGTTACAGACTGCTATATAGGTCTGTTAATACAGGACTAGTAAAGGCCCAGTGTTACAGACTGCTATATAGGTCTGTTAATACAGGACTAGTAAAGGCCCAGTGTTACAGACTGCTATATAGGTCCACTAATACAGGACTAGTAAAGGACCAGTGTTACAGACTGCTATATAGGTCCACTAATACAGGACTAGTAAAGGCCCAGTGTTACAGACTTCTATATAGGTCTGTTAATACAGGACTAGTAAAGGCCCAGTGTTACAGACTGCTATATAGGTCCACTAATACAGGACTAGTAAAGGCCCAGTGTTACAGACTTCTATATAGGTCTGTTAATACAGGACTAGTAAAGGCCCAGTGTTACAGACTGCTATATAGGTCCACTAATACAGGACTAGTAAAGGCCCAGTGTTACAGACTGCTATATAGGTCTGTTAATACAGGACTAGTAAAGGACCAGTGTTACAGACTGCTATATAGGTCCACTAATACAGGACTAGTAAAGGACCAGTGTTACAGACTGCTATATAGGTCCACTAATACAGGACTAGTAAAGGACCAGTGTTACAGACTGCTATATAGGTCCACTAATACAGGACTAGTAAAGGACCAGTGTTACAGACTGCTATATAGGTCTGTTAATACAGGACTAGTAAAGGCCCAGTGTTACAGACTGCTATATAGGTCCACTAATACAGGACTAGTAAAGGACCAGTGTTACAGACTGCTATATAGGTCCACTAATACAGGACTAGTAAAGGACCAGTGTTACAGACTGCTATATAGGTCCACTAATACAGGACTAGTAAAGGACCAGTGTTACAGACTGCTAAATAGGTCCACTAATACAGGACTAGTAAAGGCCCAGTGTTACAGACTGCTATATAGGTCTGTTAATACAGGACTAGTAAAGGCCCAGTGTTACAGACTGCTATATAGGTCTGTTAATACAGGACTAGTAAAGGCCCAGTGTTACAGACTGCTATATAGGTCCACTAATACAGGACTAGTAAAGGACCAGTGTTACAGACTGCTATATAGGTCTGTTAATACAGGACTAGTAAAGGACCAGTGTTACAGACTGCTATATAGGTCCACTAATACAGGACTAGTAAAGGCCCAGTGTTACAGACTGCTATATAGGTCCACTAATACAGGACTAGTAAAGGCCCAGTGTTACAGACTGCTATATAGGTCTGTTAATACAGGACTAGTAAAGGCCCAGTGTTACAGACTGCTATATAGGTCCACTAATACAGGACTAGTAAAGGACCAGTGTTACAGACTGCTATATAGGTCTGTTAATACAGGACTAGTAAAGGACCAGTGTTACAGACTGCTATATAGGTCCACTAATACAGGACTAGTAAAGGCCCAGTGTTACAGACTGCTATATAGGTCCACTAATACAGGACTAGTAAAGGCCCAGTGTTACAGACTGCTATATAGGTCTGTTAATACAGGACTAGTAAAGGCCCAGTGTTACAGACTGCTATATAGGTCCACTAATACAGGACTAGTAAAGGCCCAGTGTTACAGACTGCTATATAGGTCCACTAATACAGGACTAGTAAAGGCCAAGTGTTACAGACTGCTATATAGGTCCACTAATACAGGACTAGTAAAGGCCCAGTGTTACAGACTGCTATATAGGTCTGTTAATACAGGACTAGTAAAGGACCAGTGTTACAGACTGCTATATAGGTCCACTAATACAGGACTAGTAAAGGCCCAGTGTTACAGACTGCTATATAGGTCCACTAATACAGGACTAGTAAAGGCCCAGTGTTACAGACTGCTATATAGGTCCACTAATACAGGACTAGTAAAGGCCCAGTGTTACAGACTGCTATATAGGTCTGTTAATACAGGACTAGTAAAGGCCCAGTGTTACAGACTGCTATATAGGTCTGTTAATACAGGACTAGTAAAGGCCCAGTGTTACAGACTGCTATATAGGTCTGTTAATACAGGACTAGTAAAGGACCAGTGTTACAGACTGCTATATAGGTCTGTTAATACAGGACTAGTAAAGGACCAGTGTTACAGACTACTATATAGGTCCACTAATACAGGACTAGTAAAGGACCAGTGTTACAGACTGCTATATAGGTCCACTAATACAGGACTAGTAAAGGCCCAGTGTTACAGACTGCTATATAGGTCTGTTAATACAGGACTAGTAAAGGCCCAGTGTTACATACTGCTATATAGGTTTGTTAATACAGGACTAGTAAAGGACCAGTGTTACAGACTGCTATATAGGTTTGTTAATACAGGACTAGTAAAGGACCAGTGTTACAGACTGCTATATAGGTCCACTAATACAGGACTAGTAAAGGCCCAGTGTTACAGACTGCTATATAGGTCTGTTAATACAGGACTAGTAAAGGCCCAGTTTTACAGACTGCTATATAGGTCTGTTAATACAGGACTAGTAAAGGCCCAGTGTTACAGACTGCTATATAGGTCCACTAATACAGGACTAGTAAAGGACCAGTGTTACAGACTGCTATATAGGTCCACTAATACAGGACTAGTAAAGGACCAGTGTTACAGACTGCTATATAGGTCTGTTAATACAGGACTAGTAAAGGACCAGTGTTACAGACTGCTATATAGGTCTGTTAATACAGGACTAGTAAAGGACCAGTGTTACAGACTGCTATATAGGTTTGTTAATACAGGACTAGTAAAGGACCAGTGTTACAGACTGCTATATAGGTCTGTTAATACAGGACTAGTAAAGGACCAGTGTTACAGACTGCTATATAGGTCCACTAATACAGGACTAGTAAAGGCCCAGTGTTACAGACTGCTATATAGGTCCACTAATACAGGACTAGTAAAGGACCAGTGTTACAGACTGCTATATAGGTCCACTAATACAGGACTAGTAAAGGCCCAGTGTTACAGACTTCTATATAGGTCTGTTAATACAGGACTAGTAAAGGCCCAGTGTTACAGACTGCTATATAGGTCCACTAATACAGGACTAGTAAAGGCCCAGTGTTACAGACTTCTATATAGGTCTGTTAATACAGGACTAGTAAAGGCCCAGTGTTACAGACTGCTATATAGGTCCACTAATACAGGACTAGTAAAGGCCCAGTGTTACAGACTGCTATATAGGTCTGTTAATACAGGACTAGTAAAGGACCAGTGTTACAGACTGCTATATAGGTCCACTAATACAGGACTAGTAAAGGACCAGTGTTACAGACTGCTATATAGGTCCACTAATACAGGACTAGTAAAGGACCAGTGTTACAGACTGCTATATAGGTCCACTAATACAGGACTAGTAAAGGACCAGTGTTACAGACTGCTATATAGGTCTGTTAATACAGGACTAGTAAAGGCCCAGTGTTACAGACTGCTATATAGGTCCACTAATACAGGACTAGTAAAGGACCAGTGTTACAGACTGCTATATAGGTCCACTAATACAGGACTAGTAAAGGACCAGTGTTACAGACTGCTATATAGGTCCACTAATACAGGACTAGTAAAGGACCAGTGTTACAGACTGCTAAATAGGTCCACTAATACAGGACTAGTAAAGGCCCAGTGTTACAGACTGCTATATAGGTCTGTTAATACAGGACTAGTAAAGGCCCAGTGTTACAGACTGCTATATAGGTCTGTTAATACAGGACTAGTAAAGGCCCAGTGTTACAGACTGCTATATAGGTCCACTAATACAGGACTAGTAAAGGACCAGTGTTACAGACTGCTATATAGGTCTGTTAATACAGGACTAGTAAAGGACCAGTGTTACAGACTGCTATATAGGTCCACTAATACAGGACTAGTAAAGGCCCAGTGTTACAGACTGCTATATAGGTCCACTAATACAGGACTAGTAAAGGCCCAGTGTTACAGACTGCTATATAGGTCTGTTAATACAGGACTAGTAAAGGCCCAGTGTTACAGACTGCTATATAGGTCCACTAATACAGGACTAGTAAAGGACCAGTGTTACAGACTGCTATATAGGTATGTTAATACAGGACTAGTAAAGGACCAGTGTTACAGACTGCTATATAGGTCCACTAATACAGGACTAGTAAAGGCCCAGTGTTACAGACTGCTATATAGGTCCACTAATACAGGACTAGTAAAGGCCCAGTGTTACAGACTGCTATATAGGTCTGTTAATACAGGACTAGTAAAGGCCCAGTGTTACAGACTGCTATATAGGTCCACTAATACAGGACTAGTAAAGGCCCAGTGTTACAGACTGCTATATAGGTCCACTAATACAGGACTAGTAAAGGCCAAGTGTTACAGACTGCTATATAGGTCCACTAATACAGGACTAGTAAAGGCCCAGTGTTACAGACTGCTATATAGGTCTGTTAATACAGGTCTAGTAAAGGACCAGTGTTACAGACTGCTATATAGGTCCACTAATACAGGACTAGTAAAGGCCCAGTGTTACAGACTGCTATATAGGTCCACTAATACAGGACTAGTAAAGGCCCAGTGTTACAGACTGCTATATAGGTCTGTTAATACAGGACTAGTAAAGGCCCAGTGTTACAGACTGCTATATAGGTCTGTTAATACAGGACTAGTAAAGGCCCAGTGTTACAGACTGCTATATAGGTCTGTTAATACAGGAATAGTAAAGGACCAGTGTTACAGACTGCTATATAGGTCTGTTAATACAGGACTAGTAAAGGACCAGTGTTACAGACTGCTATATAGGTCCACTAATACAGGACTAGTAAAGGACCAGTGTTACAGACTGCTATATAGGTCCACTAATACAGGACTAGTAAAGGCCCAGTGTTACAGACTGCTATATAGGTCTGTTAATACAGGACTAGTAAAGGCCCAGTGTTACATACTGCTATATAGGTTTGTTAATACAGGACTAGTAAAGGACCAGTGTTACAGACTGCTATATAGGTTTGTTAATACAGGACTAGTAAAGGACCAGTGTTACAGACTGCTATATAGGTCCACTAATACAGGACTAGTAAAGGCCCAGTGTTACAGACTGCTATATAGGTCTGTTAATACAGGACTAGTAAAGGCCCAGTGTTACAGACTGCTATATAGGTCCACTAATACAGGACTAGTAAAGGACCAGTGTTACAGACTGCTATATAGGTCCACTAATACAGGACTAGTAAAGGACCAGTGTTACAGACTGCTATATAGGTCTGTTAATACAGGACTAGTAAAGGCCCAGTTTTACAGACTGCTATATAGGTCTGTTAATACAGGACTAGTAAAGGCCCAGTGTTACAGACTGCTATATAGGTCCACTAATACAGGACTAGTAAAGGACCAGTGTTACAGACTGCTATATAGGTCCACTAATACAGGACTAGTAAAGGACCAGTGTTACAGATTGCTATATAGGTCTGTTAATACAGGACTAGTAAAGGCCCAGTGTTACAGACTGCTATATAGGTCTGTTAATACAGGACTAGTAAAGGCCCAGTGTTACAGACTGCTATATAGGTCCACTAATACAGGACTAGTAAAGGCCCAGTGTTACAGACTGCTATATAGGTCTGTTAATACAGGACTAGTAAAGGCCCAGTGTTACAGACTGCTATATAGGTCTGTTAATACAGGACTAGTAAAGGCCCAGTGTTACAGACTGCTATATAGGTCCACTAATACAGGACTAGTAAAGGACCAGTGTTACAGACTGCTATATAGGTCCACTAATACAGGACTAGTAAAGGCCCAGTGTTACAGACTTCTATATAGGTCTGTTAATACAGGACTAGTAAAGGCCCAGTGTTACAGACTGCTATATAGGTCCACTAATACAGGACTAGTAAAGGCCCAGTGTTACAGACTTCTATATAGGTCTGTTAATACAGGACTAGTAAAGGCCCAGTGTTACATACTGCTATATAGGTCCACTAATACAGGACTAGTAAAGGCCCAGTGTTACAGACTGCTATATAGGTATGTTAATACAGGACTAGTAAAGGACCAGTGTTACAGACTGCTATATAGGTCCACTAATACAGGACTAGTAAAGGACCAGTGTTACAGACTGCTATATAGGTCCACTAATACAGGACTAGTAAAGGACCAGTGTTACAGACTGCTATATAGGTCCACTAATACAGGACTAGTAAAGGACCAGTGTTACAGACTGCTATATAGGTCTGTTAATACAGGACTAGTAAAGGCCCAGTGTTACAGACTGCTATATAGGTCCACTAATACAGGACTAGTAAAGGACCAGTGTTACAGACTGCTATATAGGTCCACTAATACAGGACTAGTAAAGGACCAGTGTTACAGACTGCTATATAGGTCTGTTAATACAGGACTAGTAAAGGCCCAGTGTTACAGACTGCTATATAGGTCCACTAATACAGGACTAGTAAAGGCCCAGTGTTACAGACTGCTATATAGGTCTGTTAATACAGGACTAGTAAAGGCCCAGTGTTACAGACTGCTATATAGGTCTGTTAATACAGGACTAGTAAAGGCCCAGTGTTACAGACTGCTATATAGGTCCACTAATACAGGACTAGTAAAGGACCAGTGTTACAGACTGCTATATAGGTCTGTTAATACAGGACTAGTAAAGGACCAGTGTTACAGACTGCTATATAGGTCCACTAATACAGGACTAGTAAAGGCCCAGTGTTACAGACTGCTATATAGGTCCACTAATACAGGACTAGTAAAGGACCAGTGTTACAGACTGCTATATAGGTCTGTTAATACAGGACTAGTAAAGGCCCAGTGTTACAGACTGCTATATAGGTCCACTAATACAGGACTAGTAAAGGACCAGTGTTACAGACTGCTAAATAGGTCCACTAATACAGGACTAGTAAAGGCCCAGTGTTACAGACTGCTATATAGGTCTGTTAATACAGGACTAGTAAAGGCCCAGTGTTACAGACTGCTATATAGGTCTGTTAATACAGGACTAGTAAAGGCCCAGTGTTACAGACTGCTATATAGGTCCACTAATACAGGACTAGTAAAGGACCAGTGTTACAGACTGCTATATAGGTCTGTTAATACAGGACTAGTAAAGGACCAGTGTTACAGACTGCTATATAGGTCCACTAATACAGGACTAGTAAAGGCCCAGTGTTACAGACTGCTATATAGGTCCACTAATACAGGACTAGTAAAGGCCCAGTGTTACAGACTGCTATATAGGTCTGTTAATACAGGACTAGTAAAGGCCCAGTGTTACAGACTGCTATATAGGTCCACTAATACAGGACTAGTAAAGGACCAGTGTTACAGACTGCTATATAGGTCTGTTAATACAGGACTAGTAAAGGACCAGTGTTACAGACTGCTATATAGGTCCACTAATACAGGACTAGTAAAGGCCCAGTGTTACAGACTGCTATATAGGTCCACTAATACAGGACTAGTAAAGGCCCAGTGTTACAGACTGCTATATAGGTCTGTTAATACAGGACTAGTAAAGGCCCAGTGTTACAGACTGCTATATAGGTCCACTAATACAGGACTAGTAAAGGCCCAGTGTTACAGACTGCTATATAGGTCCACTAATACAGGACTAGTAAAGGCCAAGTGTTACAGACTGCTATATAGGTCCACTAATACAGGACTAGTAAAGGCCCAGTGTTACAGACTGCTATATAGGTCTGTAAATACAGGACTAGTAAAGGCCCAGTGTTACAGACTGCTATATAGGTCCACTAATACAGGACTAGTAAAGGCCCAGTGTTACAGACTGCTATATAGGTCTGTTAATACAGGACTAGTAAAGGACCAGTGTTACAGACTGCTATATAGGTCTGTTAATACAGGACTAGTAAAGGCCCAGTGTTACAGACTGCTATATAGGTCCACTAATACAGGACTAGTAAAGGCCCAGTGTTACAGACTGCTATATAGGTCTGTAAATACAGGACTAGTAAAGGCCCAGTGTTACAGACTGCTATATAGGTCCACTAATACAGGACTAGTAAAGGACCAGTGTTACAGACTGCTATATAGGTCCACTAATACAGGACTAGTAAAGGCCCAGTGTTACAGACTGCTATATAGGTCCACTAATACAGGACTAGTAAAGGCCCAGTGTTACAGACTTCTATATAGGTCTGTTAATACAGGACTAGTAAAGGCCCAGTGTTACAGACTGCTATATAGGTCCACTAATACAGGACTAGTAAAGGCCCAGTGTTACAGACTGCTATATAGGTCCACTAATACAGGACTAGTAAAGGCCCAGTGTTACAGACTGCTATATAGGTCTGTTAATACAGGACTAGTAAAGGCCCAGTGTTACAGACTGCTATATAGGTCTGTTAATACAGGACTAGTAAAGGACCAGTGTTACAGACTGCTATATAGGTCCACTAATACAGGACTAGTAAAGGCCCAGTGTTACAGACTGCTATATAGGTCTGTTAATACAGGACTAGTAAAGGCCCAGTGTTACAGGCTGCTATATAGGTCCACTAATACAGGACTAGTAAAGGCCCAGTGTTACAGACTGCTATATAGGTCCACTAATACAGGACTAGTAAAGGACCAGTGTTACAGACTGCTATATAGGTCCACTAATACAGGACTAGTAAAGGACTAGTGTTACAGACTGCTATATAGGTCTGTTAATACAGGACTAGTAAAGGCCCAGTGTTACAGACTGCTATATAGGTCCACTAATACAGGACTAGTAAAGGCCCAGTGTTACAGACTGCTATATAGGTCCACTAATACAGGACTAGTAAAGGCCCAGTGTTACAGACTGCTATATAGGTCTGTTAATACAGGACTAGTAAAGGACCAGTGTTACAGACTGCTATATAGGTCCACTAATACAGGACTAGTAAAGGACCAGTGTTACAGACTGCTATATAGGTCTGTTAATACAGGACTAGTAAAGGCCCAGTGTTACAGACTGCTATATAGGTCTGTTAATACAGGACTAGTAAAGGCCCAGTGTTACAGACTGCTATATAGGTCTGTTAATACAGGACTAGTAAAGGACCAGTGTTACAGACTGCTATATAGGTCTGTTAATACAGGACTAGTAAAGGACCAGTGTTACAGACTGCTATATAGGTCTGTTAATACAGGACTAGTAAAGGACCAGTGTTACAGACTGCTATATAGGTCTGTTAATACAGGACTAGTAAAGGACCAGTGTTACAGACTGCTATATAGGTCCACTAATACAGGACTAGTAAAGGCCCAGTGTTACAGACTGCTATATAGGTCCACTAATACAGGACTAGTAAAGGCCCAGTGTTACAGACTGCTATATAGGTCTGTTAATACAGGACTAGTAAAGGCCCAGTGTTACAGACTGCTATATAGGTCTGTTAATACAGGACTAGTAAAGGACCAGTGTTACTGACTGCTATATAGGTCTGTTAATACAGGACTAGTAAAGGACCAGTGTTACAGACTGCTATATAGGTCTGTTAATACAGGACTAGTAAAGGCCCAGTGTTACAGACTGCTATATAGGTCCACTAATACAGGACTAGTAAAGGACCAGTGTTACAGACTGCTATATAGGTCCACTAATACAGGACTAGTAAAGGCCCAGTGTTACAGACTGCTATATAGGTCTGTTAATACAGGACTAGTAAAGGCCCAGTGTTACATACTGCTATATAGGTCTGTTAATACAGGACTAGTAAAGGCCCAGTGTTACATACTGCTATATAGGTCTGTTAATACAGGACTAGTAAAGGCCCAGTGTTACAGACTGCTATATAGGTCCACTAATACAGGACTAGTAAAGGACCAGTGTTACAGACTGCTATATAGGTCCACTAATACAGGACTAGTAAAGGACCAGTGTTACAGACTGCTATATAGGTCTGTTAATACAGGACTAGTAAAGGACCAGTGTTACAGACTGCTATATAGGTCTGTTAATACAGGACTAGTAAAGGCCCAGTGTTACAGACTGCTATATAGGTCTGTTAATACAGGACTAGTAAAGGCCCAGTGTTACAGACTGCTATATAGGTCTGTTAATACAGGACTAGTAAAGGCCCAGTGTTACAGACTGCTATATAGGTCTGTTAATACAGGACTAGTAAAGGCCCAGTGTTACAGACTGCTATATAGGTCTGTTAATACAGGACTAGTAAAGGCCCAGTGTTACAGACTGCTATATAGGTCTGTTAATACAGGACTAGTAAAGGACCAGTGTTACAGACTGCTATATAGGTCCGTTAATACAGGACTAGTAAAGGCCCAGTGTTACAGACTGCTATATAGGTCCACTAATACAGGACTAGTAAAGGACCAGTGTTACAGACTGCTATATAGGTCCACTAATACAGGACTAGTAAAGGCCCAGTGTTACAGACTGCTATATAGGTCCACTAATACAGGACTAGTAAAGGACCAGTGTTACAGACTGCTATATAGGTCCACTAATACAGGACTAGTAAAGGACTAGTGTTACAGACTGCTATATAGGTCTGTTAATACAGGACTAGTAAAGGCCCAGTGTAAAAAACTGCTATATAGGTCAACTAATACAGGACTAGTAAAGGCCCAGTGTTACAGACTGCTATATAGGTCTGTTAATACAGGACTAGTAAAGGACCAGTGTTACAGACTGCTATATAGGTCTGTTAATACAGGACTAGTAAAGGCCCAGTGTTACAGACTGCTATATAGGTCCACTAATACAGGACTAGTAAAGGCCCAGTGTTACAGACTGCTATATAGGTCTGTTAATACAGGACTAGTAAAGGCCCAGTGTTACAGACTGCTATATAGGTCCACTAATACAGGACTAGTAAAGGCCCAGTGTTACAGACTGCTATATAGGTCCACTAATACAGGACTAGTAAAGGACCAGTGTTACAGACTGCTATATAGGTCCACTAATACAGGACTAGTAAAGGACCAGTGTTACAGACTGCTATATAGGTCCACTAATACAGGACTAGTAAAGGCCCAGTGTTACAGACTGCTATATAGGTCTACTAATACAGGACTAGTAAAGGCCCAGTGTTACAGACTTCTATATAGGTCTGTTAATACAGGACTAGTAAAGGCCCAGTGTTACAGACTGCTATATAGGTCCACTAATACAGGACTAGTAAAGGCCCAGTGTTACAGACTGCTATATAGGTCCACTAATACAGGACTAGTAAAGGACCAGTGTTACAGACTGCTATATAGGTCCACTAATACAGGACTAGTAAAGGCCCAGTGTTACAGACTGCTATATAGGTCTGTTAATACAGGACTAGTAAAGGCCCAGTGTTACAGACTGCTATATAGGTCCACTAATACAGGACTAGTAAAGGCCCAGTGTTACAGACTGCTATATAGGTCTGTTAATACAGGACTAGTAAAGGACCAGTGTTACAGACTGCTATATAGGTCCACTAATACAGGACTAGTAAAGGCCCAGTGTTACAGACTGCTATATAGGTCTGTTAATACAGGACTAGTAAAGGCCCAGTGTTACAGGCTGCTATATAGGTCCACTAATACAGGACAGGTAAAGGCCCAGTGTTACAGACTGCTATATAGGTCCACTAATACAGGACTAGTAAAGGACCAGTGTTACAGACTGCTATATAGGTCCACTAATACAGGACTAGTAAAGGACTAGTGTTACAGACTGCTATATAGGTCTGTTAATACAGGACTAGTAAAGGCCCAGTGTTACAGACTGCTATATAGGTCTGTTAATACAGGACTAGTAAAGGCCCAGTGTTACAGACTGCTATATAGGTCTGTTAATACAGGACTAGTAAAGGACCAGTGTTACAGACTGCTATATAGGTCCACTAATACAGGACTAGTAAAGGCCCAGTGTTACAGACTGCTATATAGGTCCACTAATACAGGACTAGTAAAGGACCAGTGTTACAGACTGCTATATAGGTCCACTAATACAGGACTAGTAAAGGACTAGTGTTACAGACTGCTATATAGGTCTGTTAATACAGGACTAGTAAAGGCCCAGTGTTACAGACTGCTATATAGGTCAACTAATACAGGACTAGTAAAGGCCCAGTGTTACAGACTGCTATATAGGTCTGTTAATACAGGACTAGTAAAGGACCAGTGTTACAGACTGCTATATAGGTCTGTTAATACAGGACTAGTAAAGGCCCAGTGTTACAGACTGCTATATAGGTCCACTAATACAGGACTAGTAAAGGCCCAGTGTTACAGACTGCTATATAGGTCTGTTAATACAGGACTAGTAAAGGCCCAGTGTTACAGACTGCTATATAGGTCCACTAATACAGGACTAGTAAAGGCCCAGTGTTACAGACTGCTATATAGGTCCACTAATACAGGACTAGTAAAGGACCAGTGTTACAGACTGCTATATAGGTCCACTAATACAGGACTAGTAAAGGACCAGTGTTACAGACTGCTATATAGGTCCACTAATACAGGACTAGTAAAGGCCCAGTGTTACAGACTGCTATATAGGTCTACTAATACAGGACTAGTAAAGGCCCAGTGTTACAGACTTCTATATAGGTCTGTTAATACAGGACTAGTAAAGGCCCAGTGTTACAGACTGCTATATAGGTCCACTAATACAGGACTAGTAAAGGCCCAGTGTTACAGACTGCTATATAGGTCCACTAATACAGGACTAGTAAAGGACCAGTGTTACAGACTGCTATATAGGTCCACTAATACAGGACTAGTAAAGGCCCAGTGTTACAGACTGCTATATAGGTCTGTTAATACAGGACTAGTAAAGGCCCAGTGTTACAGACTGCTATATAGGTCCACTAATACAGGACTAGTAAAGGCCCAGTGTTACAGACTGCTATATAGGTCTGTTAATACAGGACTAGTAAAGGACCAGTGTTACAGACTGCTATATAGGTCCACTAATACAGGACTAGTAAAGGCCCAGTGTTACAGACTGCTATATAGGTCTGTTAATACAGGACTAGTAAAGGCCCAGTGTTACAGGCTGCTATATAGGTCCACTAATACAGGACTAGTAAAGGCCCAGTGTTACAGACTGCTATATAGGTCCACTAATACAGGACTAGTAAAGGACCAGTGTTACAGACTGCTATATAGGTCCACTAATACAGGACTAGTAAAGGACTAGTGTTACAGACTGCTATATAGGTCTGTTAATACAGGACTAGTAAAGGCCCAGTGTTACAGACTGCTATATAGGTCCACTAATACAGGACTAGTAAAGGCCCAGTGTTACAGGCTGCTATATAGGTCCACTAATACAGGACTAGTAAAGGCCCAGTGTTACAGACTGCTATATAGGTCCACTAATACAGGACTAGTAAAGGACTAGTGTTACAGACTGCTATATAGGTCTGTTAATACAGGACTAGTAAAGGCCCAGTGTTACAGACTGCTATATAGGTCCACTAATACAGGACTAGTAAAGGACCAGTGTTACAGACTGCTATATAGGTCCACTAATACAGGACTAGTAAAGGCCCAGTGTTACAGACTGCTATATAGGTCCACTAATACAGGACTAGTAACGGCCCAGTGTTACAGACTGCTATATAGGTCTGTTAATACAGGACTAGTAAAGGACCAGTGTTACAGACTGCTATATAGGTCTGTTAATACAGGACTAGTAAAGGCCCAGTGTTACAGACTGCTATATAGGTCTGTTAATACAGGACTAGTAAAGGCCCAGTGTTACAGACTGCTATATAGGTCTGTTAATACAGGACTAGTAAAGGACCAGTGTTACAGACTGCTATATAGGTCTGTTAATACAGGACTAGTAAAGGACCAGTGTTACAGACTGCTATATAGGTCTGTTAATACAGGACTAGTAAAGGACCAGTGTTACAGACTGCTATATAGGTCTGTTAATACAGGACTAGTAAAGGACCAGTGTTACAGACTGCTATATAGGTCCACTAATACAGGACTAGTAAAGGACCAGTGTTACAGACTGCTATATAGGTCTGTTAATACAGGACTAGTAAAGGACCAGTGTTACAGACTGCTATATAGGTCCACTAATACAGGACTAGTAAAGGACCAGTGTTACAGACTGCTATATAGGTCTGTTAATACAGGACTAGTAAAGGACCAGTGTTACAGACTGCTATATAGGTCCACTAATACAGGACTAGTAAAGGCCCAGTGTTACAGACTGCTATATAGGTCTGTTAATACAGGACTAGTAAAGGCCCAGTGTTACATACTGCTATATAGGTCTGTTAATACAGGACTAGTAAAGGCCCAGTGTTACATACTGCTATATAGGTCTGTTAATACAGGACTAGTAAAGGCCCAGTGTTACAGACTGCTATATAGGTCCACTAATACAGGACTAGTAAAGGACCAGTGTTACAGACTGCTATATAGGTCTGTTAATACAGGACTAGTAAAGGACCAGTGTTACAGACTGCTATATAGGTCCACTAATACAGGACTAGTAAAGGACCAGTGTTACAGACTGCTATATAGGTCTGTTAATACAGGACTAGTAAAGGACCAGTGTTACAGACTGCTATATAGGTCTGTTAATACAGGACTAGTAAAGGCCCAGTGTTACAGACTGCTATATAGGTCTGTTAATACAGGACTAGTAAAGGACCAGTGTTACAGACTGCTATATAGGTCTGTTAATACAGGACTAGTAAAGGCCCAGTGTTACAGACTGCTATATAGGTCTGTTAATACAGGACTAGTAAAGGACCAGTGTTACAGACTGCTATATAGGTCCACTAATACAGGACTAGTAAAGGCCCAGTGTTACAGACTGCTATATAGGTCTGTTAATACAGGACTAGTAAAGGCCCAGTGTTACAGACTGCTATATAGGTCTGTTAATACAGGACTAGTAAAGGCCCAGTGTTACAGACTGCTATATAGGTCTGTTAATACAGGACTAGTAAAGGCCCAGTGTTACAGACTGCTATATAGGTCTGTTAATACAGGACTAGTAAAGGACCAGTGTTACAGACTGCTATATAGGTCTGTTAATACAGGACTAGTAAAGGCCCAGTGTTACAGACTGCTATATAGGTCCACTAATACAGGACTAGTAAAGGACCAGTGTTACAGACTGCTATATAGGTCCACTAATACAGGACTAGTAAAGGACCAGTGTTACAGACTGCTATATAGGTCCACTAATACAGGACTAGTAAAGGACTAGTGTTACAGACTGCTATATAGGTCTGTTAATACAGGACTAGTAAAGGCCCAGTGTTACAGACTGCTATATAGGTCCACTAATACAGGACTAGTAAAGGCCCAGTGTTACAGACTTCTATATAGGTCTGTTAATACAGGACTAGTAAAGGACCAGTGTTACAGACTGCTATATAGGTCCACTAATACAGGACTAGTAAAGGTCCAGTGTTACAGACTGATATATAGGTCCACTAATACAGGACTAGTAAAGGACCAGTGTTACAGACTGCTATATAGGTCCACTAATACAGGACTAGTAAAGGACCAGTGTTACAGACTGCTATATAGGTCCACTAATACAGGACTAGTAAAGGCCCAGTGTTACAGACTGCTATATAGGTCCACTAATACAGGACTAGTAAAGGACCAGTGTTACAGACTGCTATATAGGTCCACTAATACAGGACTAGTAAAGGACTAGTGTTACAGACTGCTATATAGGTCTGTTAATACAGGACTAGTAAAGGCCCAGTGTTACAGACTGCTATATAGGTCCACTAATACAGGACTAGTAAAGGCCCAGTGTTACAGACTTCTATATAGGTCTGTTAATACAGGACTAGTAAAGGACCAGTGTTACAGACTGCTATATAGGTCCACTAATACAGGACTAGTAAAGGACCAGTGTTACAGACTGCTATATAGGTCCACTAATACAGGACTAGTAAAGGCCCAGTGTTACAGACTGCTATATAGGTCCACTAATACAGGACTAGTAAAGGTCCAGTGTTACAGACTGCTATATAGGTCTGTTAATTCAGGACTAGTAAAGGACCAGTGTTACAGACCGCTATATACAGTTGGTGAAAAAAAGTATTTAGTCAGCCACCAATTGTGCAAGTTCTCCCACTTAAAAAGATGAGAGAGGCCTGTAATTTTCATCATAGGGACACGTCAACTATGACAGACAAAATGAGAAAAAAAATCCAGAAAATCACATTGTAGGATTTTTTATGAATTTATTTGCAAATTATGGTGGAAAATAAGTATTTGGTCAATAACAAAAGTTTCTCAATACTTTGTTATATACCCTTTGTTGGCAATGACACAGGTCAAACGTTTTCTGTAAGTCTTCACAAGGTTTTCACACACTGTTGCTGGTATTTTGGCCCATTCCTCCATGCAGATCTCCTCTAGAGCAGTGATGTTTTGGGGCTGTCGCTGGGCAACACAGACTTTCAACTCCCTCCAAAGATTTTCTATGGGGTTGAGATCTGGAGACTGGCTAGGCCACTCCAGGACCTTGAAATGCTTCTTACGAAGCCACTCCTTCGTTGCCCGGGCGGTGTGTTTGGGATCATTGTCATGCTGAAAGACCCAGCCACGTTTCATCTTCAATGCCCATGATCTCACGATACATGGCCCCATTCATTCTTTTCAGTCGTCCTGGTCCCTTTGCAGAAAAATAGCCCCAAAGCATGATGTTTCCATCCCCATGCTTCACAGTAGGTAAGGTGTTCTTTGGATGCAACTCAGCATTCTTTGTCCTCCAAACACGACGAGTTGAGTTTTTACCAAAAAGTTCTATTTTGGTTTCATCTGAACATATGACATTCTCCCAATCCTCTTCTGGATCATCCAAATGCACTCTAGCAAACTTCAGACGGGCCTGGACATGCACTGGCTTAAGCAGGGGGACACGTCTGCACTGCAGGATTTGAGTCCATGGCGGCGTAGTGTGTTACTGATGGTAGGCTTTGTTACTTTGGTCCCAGCTCTCTGCAGGTCATTCACTAGGTCCCCCCTTGTGGTTCTGATTTTTGCTCACCGTTCTTGTGATCATTTTGACCCCACGGGGTGAGATCTTGCGTGGAGCCCCAGATCGAGGGAGATTATCAGTCGTCTTGTATGTCTTCCATTTCCTAATAATTGCTTCCACAGTTGATTTCTTCAAACCAAGCTGCTTACCTATTGCAGATTCAGTCTTCCCAGCCTGGTGCAGGTCTACAATTTTGTTTCTGGTGTCCTTTGACAGCTCTTTGGTCTTGGCCATAGTGGAGTTTGGAGTGTGACTGTTTGAGGTTGTGGACAGGTGTCTTTTAAACTGATAACAAGTTCAAACAGGTGCCATTAATACAGGTAACGAGTGGAGGACAGAGGAGCCTCTTAAAAAAGAAGTTACAGGTCTGTGAGAGCCAGAAATATTGCTTGTTTGTAGGTGACCAAATACTTATTTTCCACCATCATTTGCAAATAAATTCATTAAAAATCCTACAATGTGATTTTCTGGATTTTTTTTTCTCAATTTGTCTGTCATAGTTGACGTGTACCTATGATGAAAATTACAGGCCTCTCTCATCTTTTTAAGTGGGAGAACTTGCACAATTGGTGGCTGACTAAATACTTTTTTCCCCACTGTATATATCTCAAGATATTCTGTAATGTCAAAGTGGAAGCAAAATTATAAAACACTAATATATCTTGATTAGATAAGTATTCAACCCCCTGAGTCAATACATGTTAGAATCACCTTTCTGGTTAAGTCTCTAAGAGCTTTGCACACCTGAATTGTACAATAGTTGCACATTATTTTTATTTTTTTATTCTTCAAGCTCTGTCTTGTTAGTTGTTGATCATTGCTAGACAGCCATTTTCGAGTCTTGCCATAGATTGTCAAGCCGATTTAAGTCAAAACTGTAACTATGCCACTCAGGAACATTAAATGTCATCTTGGTAAGCAACTCCAGTGTATATTTGGCCATGTGTTTTAGGTTATTGTCCTGCTGAAAGGTGAATTTGTCTCCAAGTGTCTGTTGGAAAGCAGACTGAACCAGATTTTTCTCGGATTTTGCCTGTGCTTAGCTCCATTCCATTTCTTTTTATCCTAAAAAATACTCCCTAGTCCTTGCTGATGACAAGCCCAGAACATGATGCAGCCACCACCATGCTTGAAAATATGAAGAGTGGTACTCAGTGATGTGTTGTGTTGGATTTGCTGCCAAATGTAACGCTTTTTATTCAGGACATACAGTTTATTTCTTTGCCACATTTCTTGGAGGCAAATCCAACATGTTTTGGAATATTTGTATTCTGTACAGGCTTCCTTCTTTTCACTCTGTCAATTAGGTTAGTATTGTGGAGTAACTACAATGTTGCTGATCCATCCTCAGTTTTCTCCTATCACAGCCATTAAACTCTGTAAGGTTTTAAAGTCACCATTGGCCTCATGGTGAAATTGCTGAGCGGTTTCTTTCCTCTCCGGCAACTGAGTTAGGAAGGACGCCTGTATCTTTGTAGTGACTGGGTGTATTGATACACCATCCAAAACGTAATTAATAACTTCACCATACTTAAAGGGATATTCAATGTCTGCTTTTAAAAAAAAAACAATCTACCAATAGGTGCCCTTCTTTGCGAGCCATTGGAAAACCTCCCTAGTCTTTGTGGTTGAAACTGTGTTTGAAATCCACTTTTTGATTGAGGGACCTTATAGATAACTGTACGTGTGGTGTACAGAGATGAGGTAGTCATTCAGAAATCATGTTAAACACTATTATTGCACACAGAGTGAGTCCATGCAACTTATTATGTGACTTGTTAAGCAAAAAAATGTTTTGCCGGCATCACGCAATAGAAAAAAATGAGTAGGCCTAACATTTTATAAAGTCATTACCAGTGCTTTATTAAAACATGTAATCGACTACTGAGATATTATTGAAGAAATAAGTTGTTTCATCTTGTCATGTTGTGATTCAGCCTAATGATTGTCATGCTGCTGTTATCAGTTACAATAGGGCTCCCGAATGTTCAGCTTTACTCTTGGTCAACAGAGATGAATTTACCTTTATGTGCTCCAATATCATAGTCTGATTCACCACCTGAGCGGAAACTCAAAACACATCACTAACTCTAAACTCCCCCAGGAAAGGAGAGAAAGAGAGTGGCTCACAGTGGAACAGGGGAACAGGGGCACAGGGGAACAGGGGATCAGGGGAACAGGGGAACAGGGGATCAGGGGAACAGGAGAACAGGGGATCAGGGGAACAGGGGAACAGGGGAACAGGGGATCAGGGGAACAGGGGATCAGGGGAACAGGAGAACAGGGGATCAGGGGAACAGGGGAACAGGGGATCAGGGGAACAGGAGAACAGGGTAACAGGGGAACAGGGGAACAGGGGAACAGGGGATCAGGGGAACAGGGGATCAGGGGAACAGGAGAACAGGGGATCAGGGGAACAGGAGAACAGGGGATCAGGGGAACAGGAGAACAGGGGATCAGGGGAACAGGGGAACAGGGGCAGGCAAACACTTTCATTACATGAGGATAATGTACTTTACTGTTTGACCAAATCATGGTTTTAGACCAATAGGCCCCCAATTTTATTTCCGCACAGCCAAGTCAACTGGTCACAAAATGCAACTAAATGGTCACAGGATTTTCAATATAGTCCAACTCTCAAACTTTAGTTTTACTTCAATTAAAAAAGCCTCCATCTTCACAATCAACAGTTGCCTTTGCCCTGGCTCGCCTCAGCAGCCCCGGACAATTTGGCCAGACTACAATTTTATTTATCAGCTTTTTAATTAATTTTATCGGCCAAAAGCTGGCAATTGCCGGCTGACCGAAACGCTGCTCCCTAGACTAGCCTCAGTCAGCGTCTCAGACTGTCGTGACTCTCATGACCTCCCTAGACTAGCCTACACCACATTGCAATGCATTCTGTTTCAATGCATTCTGTTTCAATGCATTTTGTTTCAATGCATTCTGTTTCAATGCATTCTGTTTCAATGCATTCTGTTTCAATGCATTCTGTTTCAATGCATTTTGTTTCAATGCATTCTGTTTCAATGCATTCTGTTTCAATGCATTTTGTTTCAATGCATTCTGTTTCAATGCATTTTTTTTCAATGCATTCTGTTTCAATGCATTTTGTTTCAATGCATTCTGTTTTCAAGTGAGTTCAATCCTACTCTAGACTGTAAACTGCAGTGAAAATGTCATTTGAATAACACTTCAATATAGCCTAAATATTTGTCATTTCACTTTTTAAATGTTTTACCATTTATATGTGGCATGAACACAAAACATGCAACAATTTCAAAGATTTTACTGAGTTACAGTTCATATAAGGAAATCAGTCAATTTAAATAAATGTATTAGGCCCTAATCTATGGATTTCACATGACTGGGCAGGGGCACAGCCATGGGTGGGCCTGGGAGGGAATAGGCCCACCCGATTGGGAGCCACGCCCAGCCAATCAGAATGAGTTTTTCCCCACAAAAGGGCTTTATTACAGACAGAGACCCCCCACCTCCCACAGACGTTCCCGCAGGGGGGGTCATGAGAAGAAAAAAATACGTTGGAGAGAGGGGGCATTTTTATGACACCTTGAGTTGGACCAGCCCCTACCCCCAGTACATTTCAAACTGTCTTTAAGGTCATCAAAGGTGCATTTGAAACAAACAAGAGCATTGTTGGTCCTTTTAGACCAAGGCCTTCCATGTCAATGTCAAGTCTCTCCCTGACAAGGCCTCAGTCGGAGCCTCAGACTGTAGTGACTCTCATGACCAGCTCCCGGGTGCTGTGGCTGGGGTGGCCGTGGGCCTCTGGCTGCCGCAGGTGGCTGAGGAGCTGGAGGATATTGTAGGCAGCGCAGTGTTGGTCTGGTCCAGCTGTCTCACTGGCCTGCTCAGTGGAACCGTGTGGAACCAGCCCTATCCCTGGGTCTGGTGATGCTGTAGGTAGGTCCGGTGCTGTGGTGGCGGCAGCCAGAGGGGAGGTGGAAGAGGACAGTCCCAGTTCTGTCCCAGGCTGGTTCCTCTGGCCAGACTGAGGCTGAGAGAGGGTCCGCACTGTGGCTGCTCTCTTCAGGTCCTCACTGTCAGTGGTCTTGTCGTAGTTGAGAACCTTCCACTGCTGGTTGACAGCCTGCCACCGGTTAAAGATACGGAACACTGAAGGTCCTTCATGGATGATTAGAGCTGCAGGGGAAGATAAGAGATATGAACATTAGTCAGGTAATCCTGCATTAAACAATCAGAAGCACAGAGTGGCGTCTTACTACATAAAGAAATCTAGACACACATAAATAAATCTTTATTTTAACAGGGAAAAAACAGACTGAGACCTGGATCTCTTTTACGGCTGTGCCCTGTGTAAACATGTTGACATGTACTGTTTTAGACATACAGACAAGAACATTTCAAACATACAAAACAAAAACACAATTCAACAGAAACAGTCACAGACAACATCATATTGATCCTCCATAACATTTTTAAAATGGGCAAGGGACACCAGAGTGTCTAACTTAAGTTGGATCTGCAGTTTGTTCCATAAATAAGGTGCAAAGGAACTGAAGGCAGTCCTACCCAACTCTGTGGAGACCACAGGAGTCTCTAATGTAATCCACATCTGTGATCTGGTTTTAAAATTAGTATATCTAGTGGAAATTAATGATGATATATATGGAGGTAGTTTTAAAAGAAGTGCTTTATAAATAAACAGGAGGGCATGTTGCTCTCGCCTCACAGATAGAGAGGCCCAACCCACATGTTGATATAGGAAACAGTGATGAGTTTTGTAACTATCACCCCGTGATAAACCTGAGTGCACAATGGTAAATAGCATCCAGTGGTTTTAATGTGTTTGCCGATGCATGCATATAGATAATTACATTTACATTTTAGTCATTTAGCAGACGCTCTTAACCAGAGCGACTTACAGGAGCAATTAGGGTTAAGTGCCTTGCTCAAGGGCACATTAACGTCATTTAGCAGACGCTCTTAGCCAGAGCGACTCACAAATTGGTGCGTTCACCCTATAGCCAGTGGGATAACCACTTTACAATTTGGGGGGGGGGGGGGGTTAGAAGGAATACTTTATCCTATCCCAGGTATTCCTTAAAGAGGTGGGGTTTCAAATGTCTCCGGAAGGTGGTGAGTGACTCCGCTGTCCTGGCGTCGTGAGGGAGCTTGTTCCACCATTGGGGTGCCAGAGCAGCGAACAGTTTTGACTGGGCTGAGCGGGAGCTATGCTTCCGCAGAGGAAGGGGAGCCAGCAGGCCAGAGGTGGATGAACGCAATGTCCTCGTTTGGGTGTAGGGACTGATCAGAGCCTGAAGGTACAGAGGTGCCGTTCCCCTCACTGCTCCATAGGCAAGCACCATGGTCTTGTAGCGGATGCGAGCTTCAACTGGAAGCCAGTGGAGTGTGCGGAGGAGGGGGGTGACGTGAGAGAACTTGGGAAGGTTGAACACCAGACGGGCTGCGGCATTCTGGATGAGTTGTAGGGGTTTAATGGCACAGGCAGGGAGCCCAGCCAACAGCGAGTTGCAGTAGTCCAGACGGGAGATGACAAGTGCCTGGACCAGGACCTGCGCCGCTTCCTGTGTAAGGCAGGGTCGCACTCTCCGAATGTTGTAGAGCATGAACCTGCAGGAGCGGGTCACCGCCTTGATGTTGGCGGAGAACGACAGGGTGTTGTCCAGGGTCACGCCTAGGCTCTTCGCACTCTGGGAGGAGGACACAGCGGAGTTGTCAACCGTGATGGCGAGATCATGGAACGGGCAGTCCTTCCCCGGGAGGAAGAGCAGCTCCGTCTTGCCAGGGTTCAGCTTGAGGTGGTGATCCGTCATCCATACTGATATGTCTGCCAGACATGCAGAGATGCGATTCGCCACCTGGTTATCAGAAGGGGGAAAGGAGAAGATTAGTTGTGTATCGTCAGCGTAGCAATGATAGGAGAGACCATGTGAGGATATGACAGAGCCAAGTGACTTGGTGTATAGGGAGAAAAGGAGAGGGCCCAGAACCGATCCCTGGGGGACACCAGTGGTGAGAGCACGTGGTGCGGAGACAGCTTCCCGCCACGCCACTTGGTAGGAGCGACCGGTCAGGTAGGACGCAATCCAGGAGTGAGCCGCGCCGGAGATGCCCATCTCGGAGAGGGTGGAGAGGAGGATCTGATGGTTCACAGTATCAAAGGCAGCAGACAGGTCTAGAAGGACAAGAGCAGAGGAGAGAGAGTTAGCTTTAGCAGTGCGGAGAGTCTCCGTGACACAGAGAAGAGCAGTCTCAGTTGAATGACCAGTCCTGAAACCTGATTGGTTTGGATCAAGAAGGTCATTCTGAGAGAGATAGCAAGAGAGTTGGCTAAAGACGGCACGCTCAATAGTTTTGGAAAGAAAAGAAAGAAGGGATACTGGTCTGTAGTTGTTGACATCAGTGGGGTCGAGTGTTGGTTTTTTGAGAAGGGGAGCAACTCTCGCTCTCTTGAAGACGGAAGGGACATGGCCAGCGGTCAAGGATGAGTTGATCAGCGAGGTGAGGTAGGGGAGAAGGTCACCGGAGATGGTCTGGAGAAGGGAGGAGGGGATGGGGTCAAGCGGGCAGGTTGTTGGGCGGCCTGCAGTCACAAGTCGCAGGATTTTATCTGGAGAGAGAGGGGAGAAAGAAGTCAAAGCATAGGGTAGGGCAGTGTGAGCAGGACCAGCAGTGTTATTAGACTTAACAAACGAGGATCGGATGTCGTCAACCTTCTTTTCAAAGTGGTTGACGAAGTCATCCACAGAGAGAGAGGAGGGGGGGGGGGGGGGGGAGGAGGATTCAGGAGGGAGGAAAATGTGGCAAAGAGCTTCCTAGGGTTAGAGGCAGATGCTTGGAATTTAGAGTGGTAGAAGGTGGCCTTAGCAGCAGAAACAGATGAAGAAAATGTAGAGAGGAGGGAGTGAAAAGATGCCAGGTCGGCAGGGAGTTTAGTTTTCTTCCATTTCCGCTCAGCTGCCCGGAGCTCTGTTCTGTGAGCTCGCAATGAGTCATCAAGCCACGGAGCTGGAGGGGAGGACCGAGCCGGCCGGGAGGATAGGGGACACAGGGAGTCAAAGGATGCAGAAAGGGAGGAGAGGAGGGTTGAGGAGGCAGAATCAGGAGATTGGAGGGAGAAGGATTGAGCAGAGGGAAGGGATGATAGGATGGAAGAGGAGAGAGTAGTGGGAGAGAGAGAGCGAAGGTTGCGGCGGCGCGTTACCATCTGTGTAGGGGCAGAGTGAGTAGTGTTGGATGAGAGCGAGAGAGAAAAGGATACAAAGTAGTGGTCGGAGACATGGAGGGGAGTTGCAGTGAGATTAGTAGAAGAGCAACATCTAGTAAAGATGAAGTCAAGCGTATTGCCTGCCTTGTGAGTAGGGGGGGACGGTGAGAGGGTGAGGTCAAAAGAGGAGAGGAGTGGAAAGAAGGAGGCAGAGAGAAATGAGTCAAATGTAGACGTAGGGAGGTTGAAATCCCCCAAAACTGTGAAGGGTGAGCCATCCTCAGGAAAGGAACTTATCAAGGCGTCAAGCTCATTGATGAACTCTCCAAGGGAACCTGGAGGGCGATAGATGACAAGGATATTAAGCTTAAATGGGCTAGTGACTGTGACAGCGTGGAATTCAAATGAGGAGATAGACAGATGGGTTAGGGGAAAAATTGAGAATGACCACTTGGGAGAGATGAGGATTCCTGTGCCACCACCCCTCTGACCAGATGCTCTCGGGGTATGCAAGAACACATGGTCAGACGAGGAGAGAGCAGTAGGAGTAGCAGTGTTTTCAGTGGTAATCCATGTTTCCGTCAGCGCCAGGAAGTCGAGGGACTGGAGGGTAGCATAGGCTGGGATGAAGTCAGCCTTGTTGGCAGCAGAACGGCAGTTCCAGAGGCTGCCTGAGACCTGGAACTCCAGGTGTGTGGTGCGTGCAGGGACCACCAGGTTAGAGAGGCAGCAGCCACGCGGTGTGAGGCGTTTGTGTAGCCTGTGCGGAGAGGAGAGAACAGGGATAGGCAGAGGCATAGTTGACAGGCTGTAGCAGATGGCTACAATAATGCAGAGGAGATCGGAATGAAATGAACTAAACATCTGGGAAAGGAGAGAGCAGGGCCTCCCTCACCAAAAAAATATAACTCTCCCAACTTCCACCTCAGAAACTATAATTGTTTCACTGAACCACCCGAATAAAACTCTCCCAACTTCCACTTTAGAAATTAGAATTGTTGTAAACTACAGCGGTTCAATGTTTCAAGGAATGGACTCAACTTACTTTATTCAGCTAGCTAACTATGACGCCATAGCTAACTAGCATGCTAGCATCCAATAACACACAGTTTAGCACCAATACTTGGTTACAACAAACTACCAATAGTGTGTTAACACACTAAACAGATAATTTGTGTCCGTGTCTAGTTCTTTCATAACACAGCAATAATTAAACGTTGGCTAGCTAGCACAAAGATATTGTATTTAGCTACTACAGTACAGCTAGCTGGTAGTGTTGGCTAGCTAGCAATGGCTGCTGTGTTGACTTTGTTTGGAAAACGGCGTCGCTGCGAACGAATGTAGCTGGCTAAAAGGATATTGTATTTAGTAGCTACAGTTGCTAATAGCTACTCGCCAGCTAGTTCAGGAGGTGAGTTAGCTAGCTAGCTTCGTGCTACACCCGGCACCGCCGAATACAAAAGTAACCTACAATAACTACATACAACAACTACCCACAACAGCCCACGATGCCTACCTATAATACCTAATAATATACAGCCCACGATGCCTACCTATAGTACCTAACTACAATCTAAATACATAGTTTAAGCCTTACTCGACAAAGCCCAAGCTATGTATAAAGCCAAACTTAGCTGTCTGGGTGGCAGACTGCAATCAGTAGCTGTAATTAAGTACAGCAGCTACCAACCACCTAACGTTAATGCCTCGGATAATGAGGTTAGAAACACAGTTGAATGGTAGGCAGCTAGCTGGCTCAATCACAGGTACTCTTAAGCGTGAAATAACATTGGAAACAACTAACCACAGTTGCTAAAAGTTACCAGTAGCTACCCGCTAGCTAGCTAGCTTTGTTGGTCCAAGTAGTGGGTTAGCTAGCCTCGTGCTTCGCCGGGGTCCGCCGAATACAATACTTACCTACAATGATTACCTACAATAACCTACAATAACTACCTAAGTAAGCTACCTATAATACCTAACTACAATACCTACCTACAATCTAAATACATGGTTTAAGCTTTACTCAACACCATATAAGAAGCCAAGCTTACCTCCTGCTAGAGAAAACACAACCTCTCCCGACCACCGTCAATATACCGTCGACCATGACCATGGTAAACAATGTTGCTGTTGCTAACTCAGTCGTTATTTCTAATCATTTTGGTGAATTCACATCAATTGCTAGCTAGCCGGAAAAAAGTATCACAACCTTTGAAGAACAGACAAAATGTGTTCTTGGAACATTCTTGCAACATCAGGCGAATGTTTTATACAAACATTCTATGAACCTCAGCATGACTGGACCGTTTGTGTTATGAGAACATTGCTGCAACCTAACGAATGTTATGGGAACTTTCACAGAACCAATTGTGGTTTGCTGGGAAGTCAACAACACTGCAGCATCCTGTTACAGAGGTATACTTCAGACACAGCTTCATATCAACATCCTGTTACAGAGGTATACTTCAGACAGCTTTATATCAACATCCTGTTACAGAGGTATACTTCAGACACAGCTTCATATCAACATCCTGTTACAGAGGTATACTTCAGACAGCTTCATATCAACATCCTGTTACAGAGGTATACTTCAGACAGCTTCATATCAACATCCTGTTACAGAGGTATACTTCAGACTGGCCTTTATATATGTCTCTGCCTGTTGTCGTGTAAAATACATGATTTAACCCTGTAAGGCAGCCAGAGGTTTACGTGTAAGTTCGTCTGTTAACTCTTACAGTGTAATTAGTTTGAACATAAAAGACAGTAAAAAGGAAACAAAGCTGATGGGAGAATATGGTGGCTTTGTTCCATATAACACATTATCAAGAGAATTCTTCCTGCAGCAGGTGGTGGGAGTAAACACTTGGTATGTTTTCTAAACAGCACCCTATTCCCTATGGGCCCTGGTCTAAAGTAGTGCACTACATAGGGAATAGGGTACCATTTGGGAGTAAACACTTACAGTAAGTCTTAGGATACTTGGCTGGTTAGTATAAACTCAGCAGGATTCTGTGGAAGTTCAGCCTCACAGCTCTCTGGTTTTACCCTTACATGGAAGACTCCCAGTCAGCTCCCAAATGTATGAATTTACCCTTACATGGAAGCAGTGATACAGACTCCCAGTCAGGTCCCAAAAGGCCCAGTGTTACAGACTGCTATATAGGTCTGTTAATACAGGACTAGTAAAGGCCCAGTGTTACAGACTGCTATATAGGTCCACTAATACAGGACTAGTAAAGGCCCAGTGTTACAGACTGCTATATAGGTCTGTTAATACAGGACTAGTAAAGGCCCAGTGTTACAGACTGCTATATAGGTCCACTAATACAGGACTAGTAAAGGCCCAGTGTTACAGACTGCTATATAGGTCCACTAATACAGGACTAGTAAAGGACCAGTGTTACAGACTGCTATATAGGTCCACTAATACAGGACTAGTAAAGGCCCAGTGTTACAGACTGCTATATAGGTCCACTAATACAGGACTAGTAAAGGACCAGTGTTACAGACTGCTATATAGGTCTGTTAATACAGGACTAGTAAAGGCCCAGTGTTACAGACTGTTATATAGGTCTGTTAATACAGGACTAGTAAAGGACCAGTGTTACAGACTGCTATATAGGTCCACTAATACAGGACTAGTAAAGGCCCAGTGTTACAGACTGCTATATAGGTCCACTAATACAGGACTAGTAAAGGCCCAGTGTTACAGACTGCTATATAGGTCTGTTAATACAGGACTAGTAAAGGCCCAGTGTTACAGACTGCTATATAGGTCTGTTAATATAGGACTAGTAAAGGCCCAGTGTTACAGACTTCTATATAGGTCTGTTAATACAGGACTAGTAAAGGCCCAGTGTTACAGACTGCTATATAGGTCCACTAATACAGGACTAGTAAAGGCCCAGTGTTACAGACTGCTATATAGGTCTGTTAATACAGGACTAGTAAAGGCCCAGTGTTACAGACTGCTATATAGGTCCACTAATACAGGACTAGTAAAGGCCCAGTGTTACAGACTGCTATATAGGTCTGTTAATACAGGACTAGTAAAGGACCAGTGTTACAGACTGCTATATAGGTCCACTAATACAGGACTAGTAAAGGACCAGTGTTACAGACTGTTATATAGGTCCACTAATACAGGACTAGTAAAGGACCAGTGTTACAGACTGCTATATAGGTCTGTTAATACAGGACTAGTAAAGGACCAGTGTTACAGACTGCTATATAGGTCCACTAATACAGGACTAGTAAAGGCCCAGTGTTACAGACTGCTATATAGGTCCACTAATACAGGACTAGTAAAGGCCCAGTGTTACAGACTGCTATATAGGTCTGTTAATACAGGACTAGTAAAGGACCAGTGTTATAGACTGCTATATAGGTCCACTAATACAGGACTAGTAAAGGCCCAGTGTTACAGACTGCTATATAGGTCCACTAATACAGGACTAGTAAAGGACCAGTGTTACAGACTGCTATATAGGTCTGTTAATACAGGACTAGTAAAGGCCCAGTGTTACAGACTGCTATATAGGTCCACTAATACAGGACTAGTAAAGGCCCAGTGTTACAGACTGCTATATAGGTCTGTTAATACAGGACTAGTAAAGGACCAGTGTTACAGACTGCTATATAGGTCTGTTAATACAGGACTAGTAAAGGACCAGTGTTACAGACTGCTATATAGGTCTGTTAATACAGGACTAGTAAAGGCCCAGTGTTACAGACTGCTAAATAGGTCTGTTAATACAGGACTAGTAAAGGCCCAGTGTTACAGACTGCTATATAGGTCTGTTAATACAGGACTAGTAAAGGCCCAGTGTTACAGACTGCTATATAGGTCCACTAATACAGGACTAGTAAAGGACCAGTGTTACAGACTGCTATATAGGTCTGTTAATACAGGACTAGTAAAGGCCCAGTGTTACAGACTGCTATATAGGTCTGTTAATACAGGACTAGTAAAGGCCCAGTGTTACAGACTGCTATATAGGTCCACTAATACAGGACTAGTAAAGGACCAGTGTTACAGACTGCTATATAGGTCCACTAATACAGGACTAGTAAAGGACCAGTGTTACAGACTGCTATATAGGTCTGTTAATACAGGACTAGTAAAGGCCCAGTGTTACAGACTGCTATATAGGTCTGTTAATACAGGACTAGTAAAGGACCAGTGTTACAGACTGCTATATAGGTCTGTTAATACAGGACTAGTAAAGGACCAGTGTTACAGACTGCTATATAGGTCTGTTAATACAGGACTAGTAAAGGCCCAGTGTTACAGACTGCTATATAGGTCCACTAATACAGGACTAGTAAAGGACCAGTGTTACAGACTGCTATATAGGTCCACTAATACAGGACTAGTAAAGGACCAGTGTTACAGACTGCTATATAGGTCCACTAATACAGGACTAGTAAAGGCCCAGTGTTACAGACTGCTATATAGGTCCACTAATACAGGACTAGTAAAGGCCCAGTGTTACAGACTGCTATATAGGTCTGTTAATACAGGACTAGTAAAGGCCCAGTGTTACAGACTGCTATATAGGTATGTTAATACAGGACTAGTAAAGGCCCAGTGTTACAGACTGCTATATAGGTCTGTTAATACAGGACTAGTAAAGGCCCAGTGTTACAGACCGCTATATAGGTCCACTAATACAGGACTAGTAAAGGCCCAGTGTTACAGACTGCTATATAGGTCTATTAATACAGGACTAGTAAAGGCCCAGTGTTACAGACTGCTATATAGGTCTGTTAATACAGGACTAGTAAAGGCCCAGTGTTACAGACTGCTATATAGGTCTGTTAATACAGGACTAGTAAAGGACCAGTGTTACAGACTGCTATATAGGTCCACTAATACAGGACTAGTAAAGGACCAGTGTTACAGACTGCTATATAGGTCTGTTAATACAGGACTAGTAAAGGCCCAGTGTTACAGACTGCTATATAGGTCCACTAATACAGGACTAGTAAAGGACCAGTGTTACAGACTGCTATATAGGTCCACTAATACAGGACTAGTAAAGGACCAGTGTTACAGACTGCTATATAGGTCCACTAATACAGGACTAGTAAAGGACCAGTGTTACATACTGCTATATAGGTCTGTTAATACAGGACTAGTAAAGGCCCAGTGTTACAGACTGCTATATAGGTCTGTTAATACAGGACTAGTAAAGGACCAGTGTTACAGACTGCTATATAGGTCCACTAATACAGGACTAGTAAAGGCCCAGTGTTACAGACTGCTATATAGGTCCACTAATACAGGACTAGTAAAGGCCCAGTGTTACAGACTGCTATATAGGTCCACTAATACAGGACTAGTAAAGGCCCAGTGTTACAGACTGCTATATAGGTCCACTAATACAGGACTAGTAACGGCCCAGTGTTACAGACTGCTATATAGGTCTGTTAATATAGGACTAGTAAAGGACCAGTGTTACAGACTGCTATATAGGTCTGTTAATACAGGACTAGTAAAGGACCAGTGTTACAGACTGCTATATAGGTCCACTAATACAGGACTAGTAAAGGACCAGTGTTACAGACTGCTATATAGGTCCACTAATACAGGACTAGTAAAGGACCAGTGTTACAGACTGCTATATAGGTCTGTTAATACAGGACTAGTAAAGGACCAGTGTTACAGACTGCTATATAGGTCTGTTAATACAGGACTAGTAAAGGCCCAGTGTTACAGACTGCTATATAGGTCTGTTAATACAGGACTAGTAAAGGACCAGTGTTACAGACTGCTATATAGGTTTGTTAATACAGGACTAGTAAAGGACCAGTGTTACAGACTGCTATATAGGTCCACTAATACAGGACTAGTAAAGGCCCAGTGTTACAGACTGCTATATAGGTCTGTTAATACAGGACTAGTAAAGGACCAGTGTTACAGACTGCTATATAGGTCCACTAATACAGGACTAGTAAAGGACCAGTGTTACAGACTGCTATATAGGTCTGTTAATACAGGACTAGTAAAGGACCAGTGTTACAGACTGCTATATAGGTCTGTTAATACAGGACTAGTAAAGGACCAGTGTTACAGACTGCTATATAGGTTTGTTAATACAGGACTAGTAAAGGACCAGTGTTACAGACTGCTATATAGGTCTGTTAATACAGGACTAGTAAAGGCCCAGTGTTACAGACTGCTATATAGGTCCACTAATACAGGACTAGTAAAGGACCAGTGTTACAGACTGCTATATAGGTCCACTAATACAGGACTAGTAAAGGACCAGTGTTACAGACTGCTATATAGGTCCACTAATACAGGACTAGTAAAGGACCAGTGTTACAGACTGCTATATAGGTCTGTTAATACAGGACTAGTAAAGGACCAGTGTTACAGACAGCTATATAGGTCCACTAATACAGGACTAGTAAAGGCCCAGTGTTACAGACTGCTATATAGGTCCACTAATACAGGACTAGTAAAGGCCCAGTGTTACAGACCGCTATATAGGTCCACTAATACAGGACTAGTAAAGGCCCAGTGTTACAGACTGCTATATAGGTCCACTAATACAGGACTAGTAAAGGCCCAGTGTTACAGACTGCTATATAGGTCCACTAATACAGGACTAGTAAAGGACCAGTGTTACAGACTGCTATATAGGTCCACTAATACAGGACTAGTAAAGGCCCAGTGTTACAGACTGCTATATAGGTCTGTTAATACAGGACTAGTAAAGGCCCAGTGTTACAGACTGCTATATAGGTCTGTTAATACAGGACTAGTAAAGGCCCAGTTTTACAGACTGCTATATAGGTCTGTTAATACAGGACTAGTAAAGGCCCAGTGTTACAGACTGCTATATAGGTCCACTAATACAGGACTAGTAAAGGACCAGTGTTACAGACTGCTATATAGGTCCACTAATACAGGACTAGTAAAGGACCAGTGTTACAGACTGCTATATAGGTCTGTTAATACAGGACTAGTAAAGGACCAGTGTTACAGACTGCTATATAGGTCTGTTAATACAGGACTAGTAAAGGACCAGTGTTACAGACTGCTATATAGGTTTGTTAATACAGGACTAGTAAAGGACCAGTGTTACAGACTGCTATATAGGTCTGTTAATACAGGACTAGTAAAGGACCAGTGTTACAGACTGCTATAAAGGTCCACTAATACAGGACTAGTAAAGGCCCAGTGTTACAGACTGCTATATAGGTCCACTAATACAGGACTAGTAAAGGCCCAGTGTTACAGACTGCTATATAGGTCTGTTAATACAGGACTAGTAAAGGCCCAGTGTTACAGACTGCTATATAGGTCTGTTAATACAGGACTAGTAAAGGCCCAGTGTTACAGACTGCTATATAGGTCTGTTAATACAGGACTAGTAAAGGCCCAGTGTTACAGACTGCTATATAGGTCCACTAATACAGGACTAGTAAAGGCCCAGTGTTACAGACTGCTATATAGGTCCACTAATACAGGACTAGTAAAGGACCAGTGTTACAGACTGCTATATAGGTCCACTAATACAGGACTAGTAAAGGCCCAGTGTTACAGACTTCTATATAGGTCTGTTAATACAGGACTAGTAAAGGCCCAGTGTTACAGACTGCTATATAGGTCCACTAATACAGGACTAGTAAAGGCCCAGTGTTACAGACTTCTATATAGGTCTGTTAATACAGGACTAGTAAAGGCCCAGTGTTACAGACTGCTATATAGGTCCAATAATACAGGACTAGTAAAGGCCCAGTGTTACAGACTGCTATATAGGTCTGTTAATACAGGACTAGTAAAGGACCAGTGTTACAGACTGCTATATAGGTCCACTAATACAGGACTAGTAAAGGACCAGTGTTACAGACTGCTATATAGGTCTGTTAATACAGGACTAGTAAAGGCCCAGTGTTACAGACTGCTATATAGGTCTGTTAATACAGGACTAGTAAAGGCCCAGTGTTACAGACTGCTATATAGGTCCACTAATACAGGACTAGTAAAGGACCAGTGTTACAGACTGCTATATAGGTCCACTAATACAGGACTAGTAAAGGACCAGTGTTACAGACTGCTATATAGGTCCACTAATACAGGACTAGTAAAGGACCAGTGTTACAGACTGCTATATAGGTCCACTAATACAGGACTAGTAAAGGCCCAGTGTTACAGACTGCTATATAGGTCTGTTAATACAGGACTAGTAAAGGCCCAGTGTTACAGACTGCTATATAGGTCCACTAATACAGGACTAGTAAAGGACCAGTGTTACAGACTGCTATATAGGTCTGTTAATACAGGACTAGTAAAGGACCAGTGTTACAGACTGCTATATAGGTCCACTTATACAGGACTAGTAAAGGCCCAGTGTTACAGACTGCTATATAGGTCCACTAATACAGGACTAGTAAAGGCCCAGTGTTACAGACTGCTATATAGGTATGTTAATACAGGACTAGTAAAGGCCCAGTGTTACAGACTGCTATATAGGTCCACTAATACAGGACTAGTAAAGGACCAGTGTTACAGACTGCTATATAGGTCTGTTAATACAGGACTAGTAAAGGACCAGTGTTACAGACTGCTATATAGGTCCACTAATACAGGACTAGTAAAGGCCCAGTGTTACAGACTGCTATATAGGTCCACTAATACAGGACTAGTAAAGGCCCAGTGTTACAGACTGCTATATAGGTCCACTAATACAGGACTAGTAAAGGCCAAGTGTTACAGACTGCTATATAGGTCCACTAATACAGGACTAGTAAAGGACCAGTGTTACAGACTGCTATATAGGTCTGTTAATACAGGACTAGTAAAGGCCCAGTGTTACAGACTGCTATATAGGTCCACTAATACAGGACTAGTAAAGGCCCAGTGTTACAGACTGCTATATAGGTCTGTTAATACAGGACTAGTAAAGGACCAGTGTTACAGACTGCTATATAGGTCTGTTAATACAGGACTAGTAAAGGCCCAGTGTTACAGACTGCTATATAGGTCCACTAATACAGGACTAGTAAAGGCCCAGTGTTACAGACTGCTATATAGGTCTGTTAATACAGGACTAGTAAAGGCCCAGTGTTACAGACTGCTATATAGGTCTGTTAATACAGGACTAGTAAAGGCCCAGTGTTATTGACTGCTATATAGGTCCACTAATACAGGACTAGTAAAGGCCCAGTGTTACAGACTGCTATATAGGTCCACTAATACAGGACTAGTAAAGGACCAGTGTTACAGACTGCTATATAGGTCCACTAATACAGGACTAGTAAAGGCCCAGTGTTACAGACTGCTATATAGGTCCACTAATACAGGACTAGTAAAGGCCCAGTGTTACAGACTTCTATATAGGTCTGTTAATACAGGACTAGTAAAGGCCCAGTGTTACAGACTGCTATATAGGTCCACTAATACAGGACTAGTAAAGGCCCAGTGTTACAGACTGCTATATAGGTCCACTAATACAGGACTAGTAAAGGCCCAGTGTTACAGACTGCTATATAGGTCTGTTAATACAGGACTAGTAAAGGCCCAATGTTACAGACTGCTATATACAGTGAGGGAAAAAAGTATTTTATCCCCTGCTGATTTTGTACGTTTGCCCACTGACAAAGACATGATCAGTCTACAATTTTAATGGTAGGTTTATTTGAACAGTGTGAGACAGAATAACAACAAAAAAATCCAGAAAAACGCATGTCAAAGATGTTATAAATTGATTTTCATTTTAATGAGGGAAATAAGTATTTGACCCCTCTGCAAAACATGACTTAGTACTTGGTGGCAAAACCCTTGTTGGCAATCACAGAGGTCAGACGTTTCTTGTAGTTGGCCACCAGGTTTGCACACATCTCAGGAGGGATTTTGTCCCACTGCTCTTTGCAGATCTTCTCCAAGTCATTAAGGTTTCGAGGCTGACGTTTGGCAACTCGAACCTTCAGCTCCCTCCACAGATTTTCTATGGGATTAAGGTCTGGAGACTGGCTAGACCAGTCCAGGACCTTAATGTGCCTCTTCTTGAGCCACTCCTTTGTTGTCTTGGCCGTGTGTTTTGGGTCATTGTCTTGCTGGAATACCCATCCACGACCCATTTTCAATGCCCTGGCTGAGGGAAGGAGGTTCTCACCCAAGATTTGACGGTACATGGCCCCGTCCATCGTCCCTTTGATGCGGTGAAGTTGTCCTGTCCCCTTAGCAGAAAAACACCCCCAAAGCATAATGTTTCCACCTCCATGTTTGACGGTGGGGATGTTGTTCTTGGGGTCATAGGCAGCATTCCTCCTCCTCCAAACACGGCGAGTTGAGTTGATGCCAAAGAGTTTGATTTTGGTCTCATCTGACCACAACACTTTCACCCAGTTCTCCTCTGAATCATTCAGATGTTCATTGGAAAACTTCAGACGGGCCTATATATGTGCTTTCTTGAGCAGGGGGACCTTGCGGGCGCTGCAGGATTTCAGTCCTTCACGGCGTAGTGTGTTACCAATTGTTTTCTTGGTGACTATGGTCCCAGCTGCCTTGAGATCATTGACAAGATCCTCCCGTGTAGTTCTGGGCTGATTCCTCACCGTTCTTATGATTTTTGCAACTCCACAAGGTGAGATCTTGCATGGAGCCCCAGGCCGAGGGAGATTGACAGTTATTTTGTGTTTCTTCCATTTGCGAATAATCGCACCAACTGTTGTCACCTTCTCACCAAGCTGCTTGGCGATGGTCTTGTAGCCCGTTCCAGCCTTGTGTAGGTCTACAATCTTGTCCCTGACATCCTTGGAGAGCTCATTGGTCTTGGCCATGGTGGAGAGTTTGGAATCTGATTGATTGATTGCTTCTGTGGACAGGTGTCTTTTATACAGGTAACAAACTGAGATTAGGAGCACTCCCTTTAAGGGTGTGCTCCTAATATCAGCTCGTTACCTGTATAAAAGACACCTGGGAGCCAGAAGTCTTTCTGATTGAGAGGGGGTCAAATACTTATTTCCCTCATTAAAATGCAAATCAATTTATAACATTTTTGACATGCGTTTTTCTGGATTTTGTTGTTGTTATTCTGTCTCTCACTGTTCAAATAAACCTACCATTAAAATTATAGACTGATCATTTCTTTGGCAGTGGGCAAACGTACAAAATCAGCAGGGGATCAAATACTTTTTTCCCTCACTGTAGGTCTGTTAATACAGGACTAGTAAAGGACCAGTGTTACATACTGCTATATAGGTCCACTAATACAGGACTAGTAAAGGACTAGTGTTACAGACTGCTATATAGGTCTGTTAATACAGGACTAGTAAAGGCCCAGTGTTACAGACTGCTATATAGGTCCACTAATACAGGACTAGTAAAGGCCCAGTGTTACAGACTGCTATATAGGTCCACTAATACAGGACTAGTAAAGGCCCAGTGTTACAGACTGCTATATAGGTCCACTAATACAGGACTAGCAAAGGACCAGTGTTACAGACTGCTATATAGGTCTGTTAATACAGGACTAGTAAAGGCCCAGTGTTACAGACTGCTATATAGGTCTGTTAATACAGGACTAGTAAAGGCCCAGTGTTACAGACTGCTATATAGGTCTGTTAATACAGGACTAGTAAAGGACCAGTGTTACAGACTGCTATATAGGTCTGTTAATACAGGACTAGTAAAGGACCAGTGTTACAGACTGCTATATAGGTCTGTTAATACAGGACTAGTAAAGGACCAGTGTTACAGACTGCTATATAGGTCTGTTAATACAGGACTAGTAAAGGACCAGTGTTACAGACTGCTATATAGGTCCACTAATACAGGACTAGTAAAGGCCCAGTGTTACAGACTGCTATATAGGTCCACTAATACAGGACTAGTAAAGGCCCAGTGTTACAGACTGCTATATAGGTCTGTTAATACAGGACTAGTAAAGGCCCAGTGTTACAGACTGCTATATAGGTCTGTTAATACAGGACTAGTAAAGGCCCAGTGTTACAGACTGCTATATAGGTCTGTTAATACAGGACTAGTAAAGGACCAGTGTTACAGACTGCTATATAGGTCTGTTAATACAGGACTAGTAAAGGACCAGTGTTACAGACTGCTATATAGGTCCACTAATACAGGACTAGTAAAGGACCAGTGTTACAGACTGCTATATAGGTCCACTAATACAGGACTAGTAAAGGCCCAGTGTTACAGACTGCTATATAGGTCTGTTAATACAGGACTAGTAAAGGCCCAGTGTTACATACTGCTATATATGTTTGTTAATACAGGACTAGTAAAGGACCAGTGTTACAGACTGCTATATAGGTTTGTTAATACAGGACTAGTAAAGGACCAGTGTTACAGACTGCTATATAGGTCCACTAATACAGGACTAGTAAAGGCCCAGTGTTACAGACTGCTATATAGGTCTGTTAATACAGGACTAGTAAAGGCCCAGTTTTACAGACTGCTATATAGGTCTGTTAATACAGGACTAGTAAAGGACCAGTGTTACAGACTGCTATATAGGTCCACTAATACAGGACTAGTAAAGAACCAGTGTTACAGACTTCTATATAGGTCTGTTAATACAGGACTAGTAAAGGCCCAGTGTTACAGACTGCTATATAGGTCCACTAATACAGGACTAGTAAAGAACCAGTGTTACAGACTTCTATATAGGTCTGTTAATACAGGACTAGTAAAGGCCCAGTGTTACAGACTGCTATATAGGTCTGTTAATACAGGACTAGTAAAGGCCCAGTGTTACAGACTGCTATATAGGTCTGTTAATACAGGACTAGTAAAGGCCCAGTGTTACAGACTGCTATATAGGTCCACTAATACAGGACTAGTAAAGGCCCAGTGTTACAGACTGCTATATAGGTCTGTTAATACAGGACTAGTAAAGGCCCAGTGTTACAGACTGCTATATAGGTCTGTTAATACAGGACTAGTAAAGGCCCAGTGTTACAGACTGCTATATAGGTCCACTAATACAGGACTAGTAAAGGACCAGTGTTACAGACTGCTATATAGGTCCACTAATACAGGACTAGTAAAGGCCCAGTGTTACAGACTTCTATATAGGTCTGTTAATACAGGACTAGTAAAGGCCCAGTGTTACAGACTGCTATATAGGTCCACTAATACAGGACTAGTAAAGGCCCAGTGTTACAGACTTCTATATAGGTCTGTTAATACAGGACTAGTAAAGGCCCAGTGTTACAGACTGCTATATAGGTCCACTAATACAGGACTAGTAAAGGCCCAGTGTTACAGACTGCTATATAGGTCTGTTAATACAGGACTAGTAAAGGACCAGTGTTACAGACTGCTATATAGGTCCACTAATACAGGACTAGTAAAGGACCAGTGTTACAGACTGCTATATAGGTCCACTAATACAGGACTAGTAAAGGACCAGTGTTACAGACTGCTATATAGGTCCACTAATACAGGACTAGTAAAGGACCAGTGTTACAGACTGCTATATAGGTCTGTTAATACAGGACTAGTAAAGGCCCAGTGTTACAGACTGCTATATAGGTCCACTAATACAGGACTAGTAAAGGACCAGTGTTACAGACTGCTATATAGGTCCACTAATACAGGACTAGTAAAGGACCAGTGTTACAGACTGCTATATAGGTCCACTAATACAGGACTAGTAAAGGACCAGTGTTACAGACTGCTAAATAGGTCCACTAATACAGGACTAGTAAAGGCCCAGTGTTACAGACTGCTATATAGGTCTGTTAATACAGGACTAGTAAAGGCCCAGTGTTACAGACTGCTATATAGGTCTGTTAATACAGGACTAGTAAAGGCCCAGTGTTACAGACTGCTATATAGGTCCACTAATACAGGACTAGTAAAGGACCAGTGTTACAGACTGCTATATAGGTCTGTTAATACAGGACTAGTAAAGGACCAGTGTTACAGACTGCTATATAGGTCCACTAATACAGGACTAGTAAAGGCCCAGTGTTACAGACTGCTATATAGGTCCACTAATACAGGACTAGTAAAGGCCCAGTGTTACAGACTGCTATATAGGTCTGTTAATACAGGACTAGTAAAGGCCCAGTGTTACAGACTGCTATATAGGTCCACTAATACAGGACTAGTAAAGGACCAGTGTTACAGACTGCTATATAGGTCTGTTAATACAGGACTAGTAAAGGACCAGTGTTACAGACTGCTATATAGGTCCACTAATACAGGACTAGTAAAGGCCCAGTGTTACAGACTGCTATATAGGTCCACTAATACAGGACTAGTAAAGGCCCAGTGTTACAGACTGCTATATAGGTCTGTTAATACAGGACTAGTAAAGGCCCAGTGTTACAGACTGCTATATAGGTCCACTAATACAGGACTAGTAAAGGCCCAGTGTTACAGACTGCTATATAGGTCCACTAATACAGGACTAGTAAAGGCCAAGTGTTACAGACTGCTATATAGGTCCACTAATACAGGACTAGTAAAGGCCCAGTGTTACAGACTGCTATATAGGTCTGTTAATACAGGACTAGTAAAGGACCAGTGTTACAGACTGCTATATAGGTCCACTAATACAGGACTAGTAAAGGCCCAGTGTTACAGACTGCTATATAGGTCCACTAATACAGGACTAGTAAAGGCCCAGTGTTACAGACTGCTATATAGGTCCACTAATACAGGACTAGTAAAGGCCCAGTGTTACAGACTGCTATATAGGTCTGTTAATACAGGACTAGTAAAGGCCCAGTGTTACAGACTGCTATATAGGTCTGTTAATACAGGACTAGTAAAGGCCCAGTGTTACAGACTGCTATATAGGTCTGTTAATACAGGACTAGTAAAGGACCAGTGTTACAGACTGCTATATAGGTCTGTTAATACAGGACTAGTAAAGGACCAGTGTTACAGACTACTATATAGGTCCACTAATACAGGACTAGTAAAGGACCAGTGTTACAGACTGCTATATAGGTCCACTAATACAGGACTAGTAAAGGCCCAGTGTTACAGACTGCTATATAGGTCTGTTAATACAGGACTAGTAAAGGCCCAGTGTTACATACTGCTATATAGGTTTGTTAATACAGGACTAGTAAAGGACCAGTGTTACAGACTGCTATATAGGTTTGTTAATACAGGACTAGTAAAGGACCAGTGTTACAGACTGCTATATAGGTCCACTAATACAGGACTAGTAAAGGCCCAGTGTTACAGACTGCTATATAGGTCTGTTAATACAGGACTAGTAAAGGCCCAGTTTTACAGACTGCTATATAGGTCTGTTAATACAGGACTAGTAAAGGCCCAGTGTTACAGACTGCTATATAGGTCCACTAATACAGGACTAGTAAAGGACCAGTGTTACAGACTGCTATATAGGTCCACTAATACAGGACTAGTAAAGGACCAGTGTTACAGACTGCTATATAGGTCTGTTAATACAGGACTAGTAAAGGACCAGTGTTACAGACTGCTATATAGGTCTGTTAATACAGGACTAGTAAAGGACCAGTGTTACAGACTGCTATATAGGTTTGTTAATACAGGACTAGTAAAGGACCAGTGTTACAGACTGCTATATAGGTCTGTTAATACAGGACTAGTAAAGGACCAGTGTTACAGACTGCTATATAGGTCCACTAATACAGGACTAGTAAAGGCCCAGTGTTACAGACTGCTATATAGGTCCACTAATACAGGACTAGTAAAGGACCAGTGTTACAGACTGCTATATAGGTCCACTAATACAGGACTAGTAAAGGCCCAGTGTTACAGACTTCTATATAGGTCTGTTAATACAGGACTAGTAAAGGCCCAGTGTTACAGACTGCTATATAGGTCCACTAATACAGGACTAGTAAAGGCCCAGTGTTACAGACTTCTATATAGGTCTGTTAATACAGGACTAGTAAAGGCCCAGTGTTACAGACTGCTATATAGGTCCACTAATACAGGACTAGTAAAGGCCCAGTGTTACAGACTGCTATATAGGTCTGTTAATACAGGACTAGTAAAGGACCAGTGTTACAGACTGCTATATAGGTCCACTAATACAGGACTAGTAAAGGACCAGTGTTACAGACTGCTATATAGGTCCACTAATACAGGACTAGTAAAGGACCAGTGTTACAGACTGCTATATAGGTCCACTAATACAGGACTAGTAAAGGACCAGTGTTACAGACTGCTATATAGGTCTGTTAATACAGGACTAGTAAAGGCCCAGTGTTACAGACTGCTATATAGGTCCACTAATACAGGACTAGTAAAGGACCAGTGTTACAGACTGCTATATAGGTCCACTAATACAGGACTAGTAAAGGACCAGTGTTACAGACTGCTATATAGGTCCACTAATACAGGACTAGTAAAGGACCAGTGTTACAGACTGCTAAATAGGTCCACTAATACAGGACTAGTAAAGGCCCAGTGTTACAGACTGCTATATAGGTCTGTTAATACAGGACTAGTAAAGGCCCAGTGTTACAGACTGCTATATAGGTCTGTTAATACAGGACTAGTAAAGGCCCAGTGTTACAGACTGCTATATAGGTCCACTAATACAGGACTAGTAAAGGACCAGTGTTACAGACTGCTATATAGGTCTGTTAATACAGGACTAGTAAAGGACCAGTGTTACAGACTGCTATATAGGTCCACTAATACAGGACTAGTAAAGGCCCAGTGTTACAGACTGCTATATAGGTCCACTAATACAGGACTAGTAAAGGCCCAGTGTTACAGACTGCTATATAGGTCTGTTAATACAGGACTAGTAAAGGCCCAGTGTTACAGACTGCTATATAGGTCCACTAATACAGGACTAGTAAAGGACCAGTGTTACAGACTGCTATATAGGTATGTTAATACAGGACTAGTAAAGGACCAGTGTTACAGACTGCTATATAGGTCCACTAATACAGGACTAGTAAAGGCCCAGTGTTACAGACTGCTATATAGGTCCACTAATACAGGACTAGTAAAGGCCCAGTGTTACAGACTGCTATATAGGTCTGTTAATACAGGACTAGTAAAGGCCCAGTGTTACAGACTGCTATATAGGTCCACTAATACAGGACTAGTAAAGGCCCAGTGTTACAGACTGCTATATAGGTCCACTAATACAGGACTAGTAAAGGCCAAGTGTTACAGACTGCTATATAGGTCCACTAATACAGGACTAGTAAAGGCCCAGTGTTACAGACTGCTATATAGGTCTGTTAATACAGGTCTAGTAAAGGACCAGTGTTACAGACTGCTATATAGGTCCACTAATACAGGACTAGTAAAGGCCCAGTGTTACAGACTGCTATATAGGTCCACTAATACAGGACTAGTAAAGGCCCAGTGTTACAGACTGCTATATAGGTCTGTTAATACAGGACTAGTAAATGCCCAGTGTTACAGACTGCTATATAGGTCTGTTAATACAGGACTAGTAAAGGCCCAGTGTTACAGACTGCTATATAGGTCTGTTAATACAGGAATAGTAAAGGACCAGTGTTACAGACTGCTATATAGGTCTGTTAATACAGGACTAGTAAAGGACCAGTGTTACAGACTGCTATATAGGTCCACTAATACAGGACTAGTAAAGGACCAGTGTTACAGACTGCTATATAGGTCCACTAATACAGGACTAGTAAAGGCCCAGTGTTACAGACTGCTATATAGGTCTGTTAATACAGGACTAGTAAAGGCCCAGTGTTACATACTGCTATATAGGTTTGTTAATACAGGACTAGTAAAGGACCAGTGTTACAGACTGCTATATAGGTTTGTTAATACAGGACTAGTAAAGGACCAGTGTTACAGACTGCTATATAGGTCCACTAATACAGGACTAGTAAAGGCCCAGTGTTACAGACTGCTATATAGGTCTGTTAATACAGGACTAGTAAAGGCCCAGTGTTACAGACTGCTATATAGGTCCACTAATACAGGACTAGTAAAGGACCAGTGTTACAGACTGCTATATAGGTCCACTAATACAGGACTAGTAAAGGACCAGTGTTACAGACTGCTATATAGGTCTGTTAATACAGGACTAGTAAAGGCCCAGTTTTACAGACTGCTATATAGGTCTGTTAATACAGGACTAGTAAAGGCCCAGTGTTACAGACTGCTATATAGGTCCACTAATACAGGACTAGTAAAGGACCAGTGTTACAGACTGCTATATAGGTCCACTAATACAGGACTAGTAAAGGACCAGTGTTACAGATTGCTATATAGGTCTGTTAATACAGGACTAGTAAAGGCCCAGTGTTACAGACTGCTATATAGGTCTGTTAATACAGGACTAGTAAAGGCCCAGTGTTACAGACTGCTATATAGGTCCACTAATACAGGACTAGTAAAGGCCCAGTGTTACAGACTGCTATATAGGTCTGTTAATACAGGACTAGTAAAGGCCCAGTGTTACAGACTGCTATATAGGTCTGTTAATACAGGACTAGTAAAGGCCCAGTGTTACAGACTGCTATATAGGTCCACTAATACAGGACTAGTAAAGGACCAGTGTTACAGACTGCTATATAGGTCCACTAATACAGGACTAGTAAAGGCCCAGTGTTACAGACTTCTATATAGGTCTGTTAATACAGGACTAGTAAAGGCCCAGTGTTACAGACTGCTATATAGGTCCACTAATACAGGACTAGTAAAGGCCCAGTGTTACAGACTTCTATATAGGTCTGTTAATACAGGACTAGTAAAGGCCCAGTGTTACAGACTGCTATATAGGTCCACTAATACAGGACTAGTAAAGGCCCAGTGTTACAGACTGCTATATAGGTATGTTAATACAGGACTAGTAAAGGACCAGTGTTACAGACTGCTATATAGGTCCACTAATACAGGACTAGTAAAGGACCAGTGTTACAGACTGCTATATAGGTCCACTAATACAGGACTAGTAAAGGACCAGTGTTACAGACTGCTATATAGGTCCACTAATACAGGACTAGTAAAGGACCAGTGTTACAGACTGCTATATAGGTCTGTTAATACAGGACTAGTAAAGGCCCAGTGTTACAGACTGCTATATAGGTCCACTAATACAGGACTAGTAAAGGACCAGTGTTACAGACTGCTATATAGGTCCACTAATACAGGACTAGTAAAGGACCAGTGTTACAGACTGCTATATAGGTCTGTTAATACAGGACTAGTAAAGGCCCAGTGTTACAGACTGCTATATAGGTCCACTAATACAGGACTAGTAAAGGCCCAGTGTTACAGACTGCTATATAGGTCTGTTAATACAGGACTAGTAAAGGCCCAGTGTTACAGACTGCTATATAGGTCTGTTAATACAGGACTAGTAAAGGCCCAGTGTTACAGACTGCTATATAGGTCCACTAATACAGGACTAGTAAAGGACCAGTGTTACAGACTGCTATATAGGTCTGTTAATACAGGACTAGTAAAGGACCAGTGTTACAGACTGCTATATAGGTCCACTAATACAGGACTAGTAAAGGCCCAGTGTTACAGACTGCTATATAGGTCCACTAATACAGGACTAGTAAAGGACCAGTGTTACAGACTGCTATATAGGTCTGTTAATACAGGACTAGTAAAGGCCCAGTGTTACAGACTGCTATATAGGTCCACTAATACAGGACTAGTAAAGGACCAGTGTTACAGACTGCTAAATAGGTCCACTAATACAGGACTAGTAAAGGCCCAGTGTTACAGACTGCTATATAGGTCTGTTAATACAGGACTAGTAAAGGCCCAGTGTTACAGACTGCTATATAGGTCTGTTAATACAGGACTAGTAAAGGCCCAGTGTTACAGACTGCTATATAGGTCCACTAATACAGGACTAGTAAAGGACCAGTGTTACAGACTGCTATATAGGTCTGTTAATACAGGACTAGTAAAGGACCAGTGTTACAGACTGCTATATAGGTCCACTAATACAGGACTAGTAAAGGCCCAGTGTTACAGACTGCTATATAGGTCCACTAATACAGGACTAGTAAAGGCCCAGTGTTACAGACTGCTATATAGGTCTGTTAATACAGGACTAGTAAAGGCCCAGTGTTACAGACTGCTATATAGGTCCACTAATACAGGACTAGTAAAGGACCAGTGTTACAGACTGCTATATAGGTCTGTTAATACAGGACTAGTAAAGGACCAGTGTTACAGACTGCTATATAGGTCCACTAATACAGGACTAGTAAAGGCCCAGTGTTACAGACTGCTATATAGGTCCACTAATACAGGACTAGTAAAGGCCCAGTGTTACAGACTGCTATATAGGTCTGTTAATACAGGACTAGTAAAGGCCCAGTGTTACAGACTGCTATATAGGTCCACTAATACAGGACTAGTAAAGGCCCAGTGTTACAGACTGCTATATAGGTCCACTAATACAGGACTAGTAAAGGCCAAGTGTTACAGACTGCTATATAGGTCCACTAATACAGGACTAGTAAAGGCCCAGTGTTACAGACTGCTATATAGGTCTGTAAATACAGGACTAGTAAAGGCCCAGTGTTACAGACTGCTATATAGGTCCACTAATACAGGACTAGTAAAGGCCCAGTGTTACAGACTGCTATATAGGTCTGTTAATACAGGACTAGTAAAGGACCAGTGTTACAGACTGCTATATAGGTCTGTTAATACAGGACTAGTAAAGGCCCAGTGTTACAGACTGCTATATAGGTCCACTAATACAGGACTAGTAAAGGCCCAGTGTTACAGACTGCTATATAGGTCTGTAAATACAGGACTAGTAAAGGCCCAGTGTTACAGACTGCTATATAGGTCCACTAATACAGGACTAGTAAAGGACCAGTGTTACAGACTGCTATATAGGTCCACTAATACAGGACTAGTAAAGGCCCAGTGTTACAGACTGCTATATAGGTCCACTAATACAGGACTAGTAAAGGCCCAGTGTTACAGACTTCTATATAGGTCTGTTAATACAGGACTAGTAAAGGCCCAGTGTTACAGACTGCTATATAGGTCCACTAATACAGGACTAGTAAAGGCCCAGTGTTACAGACTGCTATATAGGTCCACTAATACAGGACTAGTAAAGGCCCAGTGTTACAGACTGCTATATAGGTCTGTTAATACAGGACTAGTAAAGGCCCAGTGTTACAGACTGCTATATAGGTCTGTTAATACAGGACTAGTAAAGGACCAGTGTTACAGACTGCTATATAGGTCCACTAATACAGGACTAGTAAAGGCCCAGTGTTACAGACTGCTATATAGGTCTGTTAATACAGGACTAGTAAAGGCCCAGTGTTACAGGCTGCTATATAGGTCCACTAATACAGGACTAGTAAAGGCCCAGTGTTACAGACTGCTATATAGGTCCACTAATACAGGACTAGTAAAGGACCAGTGTTACAGACTGCTATATAGGTCCACTAATACAGGACTAGTAAAGGACTAGTGTTACAGACTGCTATATAGGTCTGTTAATACAGGACTAGTAAAGGCCCAGTGTTACAGACTGCTATATAGGTCCACTAATACAGGACTAGTAAAGGCCCAGTGTTACAGACTGCTATATAGGTCCACTAATACAGGACTAGTAAAGGCCCAGTGTTACAGACTGCTATATAGGTCTGTTAATACAGGACTAGTAAAGGACCAGTGTTACAGACTGCTATATAGGTCCACTAATACAGGACTAGTAAAGGACCAGTGTTACAGACTGCTATATAGGTCTGTTAATACAGGACTAGTAAAGGCCCAGTGTTACAGACTGCTATATAGGTCTGTTAATACAGGACTAGTAAAGGCCCAGTGTTACAGACTGCTATATAGGTCTGTTAATACAGGACTAGTAAAGGACCAGTGTTACAGACTGCTATATAGGTCTGTTAATACAGGACTAGTAAAGGACCAGTGTTACAGACTGCTATATAGGTCTGTTAATACAGGACTAGTAAAGGACCAGTGTTACAGACTGCTATATAGGTCTGTTAATACAGGACTAGTAAAGGACCAGTGTTACAGACTGCTATATAGGTCCACTAATACAGGACTAGTAAAGGCCCAGTGTTACAGACTGCTATATAGGTCCACTAATACAGGACTAGTAAAGGCCCAGTGTTACAGACTGCTATATAGGTCTGTTAATACAGGACTAGTAAAGGCCCAGTGTTACAGACTGCTATATAGGTCTGTTAATACAGGACTAGTAAAGGACCAGTGTTACTGACTGCTATATAGGTCTGTTAATACAGGACTAGTAAAGGACCAGTGTTACAGACTGCTATATAGGTCTGTTAATACAGGACTAGTAAAGGCCCAGTGTTACAGACTGCTATATAGGTCCACTAATACAGGACTAGTAAAGGACCAGTGTTACAGACTGCTATATAGGTCCACTAATACAGGACTAGTAAAGGCCCAGTGTTACAGACTGCTATATAGGTCTGTTAATACAGGACTAGTAAAGGCCCAGTGTTACATACTGCTATATAGGTCTGTTAATACAGGACTAGTAAAGGCCCAGTGTTACATACTGCTATATAGGTCTGTTAATACAGGACTAGTAAAGGCCCAGTGTTACAGACTGCTATATAGGTCCACTAATACAGGACTAGTAAAGGACCAGTGTTACAGACTGCTATATAGGTCCACTAATACAGGACTAGTAAAGGACCAGTGTTACAGACTGCTATATAGGTCTGTTAATACAGGACTAGTAAAGGACCAGTGTTACAGACTGCTATATAGGTCTGTTAATACAGGACTAGTAAAGGCCCAGTGTTACAGACTGCTATATAGGTCTGTTAATACAGGACTAGTAAAGGCCCAGTGTTACAGACTGCTATATAGGTCTGTTAATACAGGACTAGTAAAGGCCCAGTGTTACAGACTGCTATATAGGTCTGTTAATACAGGACTAGTAAAGGCCCAGTGTTACAGACTGCTATATAGGTCTGTTAATACAGGACTAGTAAAGGCCCAGTGTTACAGACTGCTATATAGGTCTGTTAATACAGGACTAGTAAAGGACCAGTGTTACAGACTGCTATATAGGTCCGTTAATACAGGACTAGTAAAGGCCCAGTGTTACAGACTGCTATATAGGTCCACTAATACAGGACTAGTAAAGGACCAGTGTTACAGACTGCTATATAGGTCCACTAATACAGGACTAGTAAAGGCCCAGTGTTACAGACTGCTATATAGGTCCACTAATACAGGACTAGTAAAGGACCAGTGTTACAGACTGCTATATAGGTCCACTAATACAGGACTAGTAAAGGACTAGTGTTACAGACTGCTATATAGGTCTGTTAATACAGGACTAGTAAAGGCCCAGTGTAAAAAACTGCTATATAGGTCAACTAATACAGGACTAGTAAAGGCCCAGTGTTACAGACTGCTATATAGGTCTGTTAATACAGGACTAGTAAAGGACCAGTGTTACAGACTGCTATATAGGTCTGTTAATACAGGACTAGTAAAGGCCCAGTGTTACAGACTGCTATATAGGTCCACTAATACAGGACTAGTAAAGGCCCAGTGTTACAGACTGCTATATAGGTCTGTTAATACAGGACTAGTAAAGGCCCAGTGTTACAGACTGCTATATAGGTCCACTAATACAGGACTAGTAAAGGCCCAGTGTTACAGACTGCTATATAGGTCCACTAATACAGGACTAGTAAAGGACCAGTGTTACAGACTGCTATATAGGTCCACTAATACAGGACTAGTAAAGGACCAGTGTTACAGACTGCTATATAGGTCCACTAATACAGGACTAGTAAAGGCCCAGTGTTACAGACTGCTATATAGGTCTACTAATACAGGACTAGTAAAGGCCCAGTGTTACAGACTTCTATATAGGTCTGTTAATACAGGACTAGTAAAGGCCCAGTGTTACAGACTGCTATATAGGTCCACTAATACAGGACTAGTAAAGGCCCAGTGTTACAGACTGCTATATAGGTCCACTAATACAGGACTAGTAAAGGACCAGTGTTACAGACTGCTATATAGGTCCACTAATACAGGACTAGTAAAGGCCCAGTGTTACAGACTGCTATATAGGTCTGTTAATACAGGACTAGTAAAGGCCCAGTGTTACAGACTGCTATATAGGTCCACTAATACAGGACTAGTAAAGGCCCAGTGTTACAGACTGCTATATAGGTCTGTTAATACAGGACTAGTAAAGGACCAGTGTTACAGACTGCTATATAGGTCCACTAATACAGGACTAGTAAAGGCCCAGTGTTACAGACTGCTATATAGGTCTGTTAATACAGGACTAGTAAAGGCCCAGTGTTACAGGCTGCTATATAGGTCCACTAATACAGGACTAGTAAAGGCCCAGTGTTACAGACTGCTATATAGGTCCACTAATACAGGACTAGTAAAGGACCAGTGTTACAGACTGCTATATAGGTCCACTAATACAGGACTAGTAAAGGACTAGTGTTACAGACTGCTATATAGGTCTGTTAATACAGGACTAGTAAAGGCCCAGTGTTACAGACTGCTATATAGGTCTGTTAATACAGGACTAGTAAAGGCCCAGTGTTACAGACTGCTATATAGGTCTGTTAATACAGGACTAGTAAAGGACCAGTGTTACAGACTGCTATATAGGTCCACTAATACAGGACTAGTAAAGGCCCAGTGTTACAGACTGCTATATAGGTCCACTAATACAGGACTAGTAAAGGACCAGTGTTACAGACTGCTATATAGGTCCACTAATACAGGACTAGTAAAGGACTAGTGTTACAGACTGCTATATAGGTCTGTTAATACAGGACTAGTAAAGGCCCAGTGTTACAGACTGCTATATAGGTCAACTAATACAGGACTAGTAAAGGCCCAGTGTTACAGACTGCTATATAGGTCTGTTAATACAGGACTAGTAAAGGACCAGTGTTACAGACTGCTATATAGGTCTGTTAATACAGGACTAGTAAAGGCCCAGTGTTACAGACTGCTATATAGGTCCACTAATACAGGACTAGTAAAGGCCCAGTGTTACAGACTGCTATATAGGTCTGTTAATACAGGACTAGTAAAGGCCCAGTGTTACAGACTGCTATATAGGTCCACTAATACAGGACTAGTAAAGGCCCAGTGTTACAGACTGCTATATAGGTCCACTAATACAGGACTAGTAAAGGACCAGTGTTACAGACTGCTATATAGGTCCACTAATACAGGACTAGTAAAGGACCAGTGTTACAGACTGCTATATAGGTCCACTAATACAGGACTAGTAAAGGCCCAGTGTTACAGACTGCTATATAGGTCTACTAATACAGGACTAGTAAAGGCCCAGTGTTACAGACTTCTATATAGGTCTGTTAATACAGGACTAGTAAAGGCCCAGTGTTACAGACTGCTATATAGGTCCACTAATACAGGACTAGTAAAGGCCCAGTGTTACAGACTGCTATATAGGTCCACTAATACAGGACTAGTAAAGGACCAGTGTTACAGACTGCTATATAGGTCCACTAATACAGGACTAGTAAAGGCCCAGTGTTACAGACTGCTATATAGGTCTGTTAATACAGGACTAGTAAAGGCCCAGTGTTACAGACTGCTATATAGGTCCACTAATACAGGACTAGTAAAGGCCCAGTGTTACAGACTGCTATATAGGTCTGTTAATACAGGACTAGTAAAGGACCAGTGTTACAGACTGCTATATAGGTCCACTAATACAGGACTAGTAAAGGCCCAGTGTTACAGACTGCTATATAGGTCTGTTAATACAGGACTAGTAAAGGCCCAGTGTTACAGGCTGCTATATAGGTCCACTAATACAGGACTAGTAAAGGCCCAGTGTTACAGACTGCTATATAGGTCCACTAATACAGGACTAGTAAAGGACCAGTGTTACAGACTGCTATATAGGTCCACTAATACAGGACTAGTAAAGGACTAGTGTTACAGACTGCTATATAGGTCTGTTAATACAGGACTAGTAAAGGCCCAGTGTTACAGACTGCTATATAGGTCCACTAATACAGGACTAGTAAAGGCCCAGTGTTACAGGCTGCTATATAGGTCCACTAATACAGGACTAGTAAAGGCCCAGTGTTACAGACTGCTATATAGGTCCACTAATACAGGACTAGTAAAGGACTAGTGTTACAGACTGCTATATAGGTCTGTTAATACAGGACTAGTAAAGGCCCAGTGTTACAGACTGCTATATAGGTCCACTAATACAGGACTAGTAAAGGACCAGTGTTACAGACTGCTATATAGGTCCACTAATACAGGACTAGTAAAGGCCCAGTGTTACAGACTGCTATATAGGTCCACTAATACAGGACTAGTAACGGCCCAGTGTTACAGACTGCTATATAGGTCTGTTAATACAGGACTAGTAAAGGACCAGTGTTACAGACTGCTATATAGGTCTGTTAATACAGGACTAGTAAAGGCCCAGTGTTACAGACTGCTATATAGGTCTGTTAATACAGGACTAGTAAAGGCCCAGTGTTACAGACTGCTATATAGGTCTGTTAATACAGGACTAGTAAAGGACCAGTGTTACAGACTGCTATATAGGTCTGTTAATACAGGACTAGTAAAGGACCAGTGTTACAGACTGCTATATAGGTCTGTTAATACAGGACTAGTAAAGGACCAGTGTTACAGACTGCTATATAGGTCTGTTAATACAGGACTAGTAAAGGACCAGTGTTACAGACTGCTATATAGGTCCACTAATACAGGACTAGTAAAGGACCAGTGTTACAGACTGCTATATAGGTCTGTTAATACAGGACTAGTAAAGGACCAGTGTTACAGACTGCTATATAGGTCCACTAATACAGGACTAGTAAAGGACCAGTGTTACAGACTGCTATATAGGTCTGTTAATACAGGACTAGTAAAGGACCAGTGTTACAGACTGCTATATAGGTCCACTAATACAGGACTAGTAAAGGCCCAGTGTTACAGACTGCTATATAGGTCTGTTAATACAGGACTAGTAAAGGCCCAGTGTTACATACTGCTATATAGGTCTGTTAATACAGGACTAGTAAAGGCCCAGTGTTACATACTGCTATATAGGTCTGTTAATACAGGACTAGTAAAGGCCCAGTGTTACAGACTGCTATATAGGTCCACTAATACAGGACTAGTAAAGGACCAGTGTTACAGACTGCTATATAGGTCTGTTAATACAGGACTAGTAAAGGACCAGTGTTACAGACTGCTATATAGGTCCACTAATACAGGACTAGTAAAGGACCAGTGTTACAGACTGCTATATAGGTCTGTTAATACAGGACTAGTAAAGGACCAGTGTTACAGACTGCTATATAGGTCTGTTAATACAGGACTAGTAAAGGCCCAGTGTTACAGACTGCTATATAGGTCTGTTAATACAGGACTAGTAAAGGACCAGTGTTACAGACTGCTATATAGGTCTGTTAATACAGGACTAGTAAAGGCCCAGTGTTACAGACTGCTATATAGGTCTGTTAATACAGGACTAGTAAAGGACCAGTGTTACAGACTGCTATATAGGTCCACTAATACAGGACTAGTAAAGGCCCAGTGTTACAGACTGCTATATAGGTCTGTTAATACAGGACTAGTAAAGGCCCAGTGTTACAGACTGCTATATAGGTCTGTTAATACAGGACTAGTAAAGGCCCAGTGTTACAGACTGCTATATAGGTCTGTTAATACAGGACTAGTAAAGGCCCAGTGTTACAGACTGCTATATAGGTCTGTTAATACAGGACTAGTAAAGGACCAGTGTTACAGACTGCTATATAGGTCTGTTAATACAGGACTAGTAAAGGCCCAGTGTTACAGACTGCTATATAGGTCCACTAATACAGGACTAGTAAAGGACCAGTGTTACAGACTGCTATATAGGTCCACTAATACAGGACTAGTAAAGGACCAGTGTTACAGACTGCTATATAGGTCCACTAATACAGGACTAGTAAAGGACTAGTGTTACAGACTGCTATATAGGTCTGTTAATACAGGACTAGTAAAGGCCCAGTGTTACAGACTGCTATATAGGTCCACTAATACAGGACTAGTAAAGGCCCAGTGTTACAGACTTCTATATAGGTCTGTTAATACAGGACTAGTAAAGGACCAGTGTTACAGACTGCTATATAGGTCCACTAATACAGGACTAGTAAAGGTCCAGTGTTACAGACTGATATATAGGTCCACTAATACAGGACTAGTAAAGGACCAGTGTTACAGACTGCTATATAGGTCCACTAATACAGGACTAGTAAAGGACCAGTGTTACAGACTGCTATATAGGTCCACTAATACAGGACTAGTAAAGGCCCAGTGTTACAGACTGCTATATAGGTCCACTAATACAGGACTAGTAAAGGACCAGTGTTACAGACTGCTATATAGGTCCACTAATACAGGACTAGTAAAGGACTAGTGTTACAGACTGCTATATAGGTCTGTTAATACAGGACTAGTAAAGGCCCAGTGTTACAGACTGCTATATAGGTCCACTAATACAGGACTAGTAAAGGCCCAGTGTTACAGACTTCTATATAGGTCTGTTAATACAGGACTAGTAAAGGACCAGTGTTACAGACTGCTATATAGGTCCACTAATACAGGACTAGTAAAGGACCAGTGTTACAGACTGCTATATAGGTCCACTAATACAGGACTAGTAAAGGCCCAGTGTTACAGACTGCTATATAGGTCCACTAATACAGGACTAGTAAAGGTCCAGTGTTACAGACTGCTATATAGGTCTGTTAATTCAGGACTAGTAAAGGACCAGTGTTACAGACCGCTATATACAGTTGGTGAAAAAAAGTATTTAGTCAGCCACCAATTGTGCAAGTTCTCCCACTTAAAAAGATGAGAGAGGCCTGTAATTTTCATCATAGGGACACGTCAACTATGACAGACAAAATGAGAAAAAAAATCCAGAAAATCACATTGTAGGATTTTTTATGAATTTATTTGCAAATTATGGTGGAAAATAAGTATTTGGTCAATAACAAAAGTTTCTCAATACTTTGTTATATACCCTTTGTTGGCAATGACACAGGTCAAACGTTTTCTGTAAGTCTTCACAAGGTTTTCACACACTGTTGCTGGTATTTTGGCCCATTCCTCCATGCAGATCTCCTCTAGAGCAGTGATGTTTTGGGGCTGTCGCTGGGCAACACAGACTTTCAACTCCCTCCAAAGATTTTCTATGGGGTTGAGATCTGGAGACTGGCTAGGCCACTCCAGGACCTTGAAATGCTTCTTACGAAGCCACTCCTTCGTTGCCCGGGCGGTGTGTTTGGGATCATTGTCATGCTGAAAGACCCAGCCACGTTTCATCTTCAATGCCCATGATCTCACGATACATGGCCCCATTCATTCTTTTCAGTCGTCCTGGTCCCTTTGCAGAAAAATAGCCCCAAAGCATGATGTTTCCATCCCCATGCTTCACAGTAGGTAAGGTGTTCTTTGGATGCAACTCAGCATTCTTTGTCCTCCAAACACGACGAGTTGAGTTTTTACCAAAAAGTTCTATTTTGGTTTCATCTGAACATATGACATTCTCCCAATCCTCTTCTGGATCATCCAAATGCACTCTAGCAAACTTCAGACGGGCCTGGACATGCACTGGCTTAAGCAGGGGGACACGTCTGCACTGCAGGATTTGAGTCCATGGCGGCGTAGTGTGTTACTGATGGTAGGCTTTGTTACTTTGGTCCCAGCTCTCTGCAGGTCATTCACTAGGTCCCCCCTTGTGGTTCTGATTTTTGCTCACCGTTCTTGTGATCATTTTGACCCCACGGGGTGAGATCTTGCGTGGAGCCCCAGATCGAGGGAGATTATCAGTCGTCTTGTATGTCTTCCATTTCCTAATAATTGCTTCCACAGTTGATTTCTTCAAACCAAGCTGCTTACCTATTGCAGATTCAGTCTTCCCAGCCTGGTGCAGGTCTACAATTTTGTTTCTGGTGTCCTTTGACAGCTCTTTGGTCTTGGCCATAGTGGAGTTTGGAGTGTGACTGTTTGAGGTTGTGGACAGGTGTCTTTTAAACTGATAACAAGTTCAAACAGGTGCCATTAATACAGGTAACGAGTGGAGGACAGAGGAGCCTCTTAAAAAAGAAGTTACAGGTCTGTGAGAGCCAGAAATATTGCTTGTTTGTAGGTGACCAAATACTTATTTTCCACCATCATTTGCAAATAAATTCATTAAAAATCCTACAATGTGATTTTCTGGATTTTTTTTTCTCAATTTGTCTGTCATAGTTGACGTGTACCTATGATGAAAATTACAGGCCTCTCTCATCTTTTTAAGTGGGAGAACTTGCACAATTGGTGGCTGACTAAATACTTTTTTCCCCACTGTATATATCTCAAGATATTCTGTAATGTCAAAGTGGAAGCAAAATTATAAAACACTAATATATCTTGATTAGATAAGTATTCAACCCCCTGAGTCAATACATGTTAGAATCACCTTTCTGGTTAAGTCTCTAAGAGCTTTGCACACCTGAATTGTACAATAGTTGCACATTATTTTTATTTTTTTATTCTTCAAGCTCTGTCTTGTTAGTTGTTGATCATTGCTAGACAGCCATTTTCGAGTCTTGCCATAGATTGTCAAGCCGATTTAAGTCAAAACTGTAACTATGCCACTCAGGAACATTAAATGTCATCTTGGTAAGCAACTCCAGTGTATATTTGGCCATGTGTTTTAGGTTATTGTCCTGCTGAAAGGTGAATTTGTCTCCAAGTGTCTGTTGGAAAGCAGACTGAACCAGATTTTTCTCGGATTTTGCCTGTGCTTAGCTCCATTCCATTTCTTTTTATCCTAAAAAATACTCCCTAGTCCTTGCTGATGACAAGCCCAGAACATGATGCAGCCACCACCATGCTTGAAAATATGAAGAGTGGTACTCAGTGATGTGTTGTGTTGGATTTGCTGCCAAATGTAACGCTTTTTATTCAGGACATACAGTTTATTTCTTTGCCACATTTCTTGGAGGCAAATCCAACATGTTTTGGAATATTTGTATTCTGTACAGGCTTCCTTCTTTTCACTCTGTCAATTAGGTTAGTATTGTGGAGTAACTACAATGTTGCTGATCCATCCTCAGTTTTCTCCTATCACAGCCATTAAACTCTGTAAGGTTTTAAAGTCACCATTGGCCTCATGGTGAAATTGCTGAGCGGTTTCTTTCCTCTCCGGCAACTGAGTTAGGAAGGACGCCTGTATCTTTGTAGTGACTGGGTGTATTGATACACCATCCAAAACGTAATTAATAACTTCACCATACTTAAAGGGATATTCAATGTCTGCTTTTAAAAAAAAAACAATCTACCAATAGGTGCCCTTCTTTGCGAGCCATTGGAAAACCTCCCTAGTCTTTGTGGTTGAAACTGTGTTTGAAATCCACTTTTTGATTGAGGGACCTTATAGATAACTGTACGTGTGGTGTACAGAGATGAGGTAGTCATTCAGAAATCATGTTAAACACTATTATTGCACACAGAGTGAGTCCATGCAACTTATTATGTGACTTGTTAAGCAAAAAAATGTTTTGCCGGCATCACGCAATAGAAAAAAATGAGTAGGCCTAACATTTTATAAAGTCATTACCAGTGCTTTATTAAAACATGTAATCGACTACTGAGATATTATTGAAGAAATAAGTTGTTTCATCTTGTCATGTTGTGATTCAGCCTAATGATTGTCATGCTGCTGTTATCAGTTACAATAGGGCTCCCGAATGTTCAGCTTTACTCTTGGTCAACAGAGATGAATTTACCTTTATGTGCTCCAATATCATAGTCTGATTCACCACCTGAGCGGAAACTCAAAACACATCACTAACTCTAAACTCCCCCAGGAAAGGAGAGAAAGAGAGTGGCTCACAGTGGAACAGGGGAACAGGGGCACAGGGGAACAGGGGATCAGGGGAACAGGGGAACAGGGGATCAGGGGAACAGGAGAACAGGGGATCAGGGGAACAGGGGAACAGGGGAACAGGGGATCAGGGGAACAGGGGATCAGGGGAACAGGAGAACAGGGGATCAGGGGAACAGGGGAACAGGGGATCAGGGGAACAGGAGAACAGGGTAACAGGGGAACAGGGGAACAGGGGAACAGGGGATCAGGGGAACAGGGGATCAGGGGAACAGGAGAACAGGGGATCAGGGGAACAGGAGAACAGGGGATCAGGGGAACAGGAGAACAGGGGATCAGGGGAACAGGGGAACAGGGGCAGGCAAACACTTTCATTACATGAGGATAATGTACTTTACTGTTTGACCAAATCATGGTTTTAGACCAATAGGCCCCCAATTTTATTTCCGCACAGCCAAGTCAACTGGTCACAAAATGCAACTAAATGGTCACAGGATTTTCAATATAGTCCAACTCTCAAACTTTAGTTTTACTTCAATTAAAAAAGCCTCCATCTTCACAATCAACAGTTGCCTTTGCCCTGGCTCGCCTCAGCAGCCCCGGACAATTTGGCCAGACTACAATTTTATTTATCAGCTTTTTAATTAATTTTATCGGCCAAAAGCTGGCAATTGCCGGCTGACCGAAACGCTGCTCCCTAGACTAGCCTCAGTCAGCGTCTCAGACTGTCGTGACTCTCATGACCTCCCTAGACTAGCCTACACCACATTGCAATGCATTCTGTTTCAATGCATTCTGTTTCAATGCATTTTGTTTCAATGCATTCTGTTTCAATGCATTCTGTTTCAATGCATTCTGTTTCAATGCATTCTGTTTCAATGCATTTTGTTTCAATGCATTCTGTTTCAATGCATTCTGTTTCAATGCATTTTGTTTCAATGCATTCTGTTTCAATGCATTTTTTTTCAATGCATTCTGTTTCAATGCATTTTGTTTCAATGCATTCTGTTTTCAAGTGAGTTCAATCCTACTCTAGACTGTAAACTGCAGTGAAAATGTCATTTGAATAACACTTCAATATAGCCTAAATATTTGTCATTTCACTTTTTAAATGTTTTACCATTTATATGTGGCATGAACACAAAACATGCAACAATTTCAAAGATTTTACTGAGTTACAGTTCATATAAGGAAATCAGTCAATTTAAATAAATGTATTAGGCCCTAATCTATGGATTTCACATGACTGGGCAGGGGCACAGCCATGGGTGGGCCTGGGAGGGAATAGGCCCACCCGATTGGGAGCCACGCCCAGCCAATCAGAATGAGTTTTTCCCCACAAAAGGGCTTTATTACAGACAGAGACCCCCCACCTCCCACAGACGTTCCCGCAGGGGGGGTCATGAGAAGAAAAAAATACGTTGGAGAGAGGGGGCATTTTTATGACACCTTGAGTTGGACCAGCCCCTACCCCCAGTACATTTCAAACTGTCTTTAAGGTCATCAAAGGTGCATTTGAAACAAACAAGAGCATTGTTGGTCCTTTTAGACCAAGGCCTTCCATGTCAATGTCAAGTCTCTCCCTGACAAGGCCTCAGTCGGAGCCTCAGACTGTAGTGACTCTCATGACCAGCTCCCGGGTGCTGTGGCTGGGGTGGCCGTGGGCCTCTGGCTGCCGCAGGTGGCTGAGGAGCTGGAGGATATTGTAGGCAGCGCAGTGTTGGTCTGGTCCAGCTGTCTCACTGGCCTGCTCAGTGGAACCGTGTGGAACCAGCCCTATCCCTGGGTCTGGTGATGCTGTAGGTAGGTCCGGTGCTGTGGTGGCGGCAGCCAGAGGGGAGGTGGAAGAGGACAGTCCCAGTTCTGTCCCAGGCTGGTTCCTCTGGCCAGACTGAGGCTGAGAGAGGGTCCGCACTGTGGCTGCTCTCTTCAGGTCCTCACTGTCAGTGGTCTTGTCGTAGTTGAGAACCTTCCACTGCTGGTTGACAGCCTGCCACCGGTTAAAGATACGGAACACTGAAGGTCCTTCATGGATGATTAGAGCTGCAGGGGAAGATAAGAGATATGAACATTAGTCAGGTAATCCTGCATTAAACAATCAGAAGCACAGAGTGGCGTCTTACTACATAAAGAAATCTAGACACACATAAATAAATCTTTATTTTAACAGGGAAAAAACAGACTGAGACCTGGATCTCTTTTACGGCTGTGCCCTGTGTAAACATGTTGACATGTACTGTTTTAGACATACAGACAAGAACATTTCAAACATACAAAACAAAAACACAATTCAACAGAAACAGTCACAGACAACATCATATTGATCCTCCATAACATTTTTAAAATGGGCAAGGGACACCAGAGTGTCTAACTTAAGTTGGATCTGCAGTTTGTTCCATAAATAAGGTGCAAAGGAACTGAAGGCAGTCCTACCCAACTCTGTGGAGACCACAGGAGTCTCTAATGTAATCCACATCTGTGATCTGGTTTTAAAATTAGTATATCTAGTGGAAATTAATGATGATATATATGGAGGTAGTTTTAAAAGAAGTGCTTTATAAATAAACAGGAGGGCATGTTGCTCTCGCCTCACAGATAGAGAGGCCCAACCCACATGTTGATATAGGAAACAGTGATGAGTTTTGTAACTATCACCCCGTGATAAACCTGAGTGCACAATGGTAAATAGCATCCAGTGGTTTTAATGTGTTTGCCGATGCATGCATATAGATAATTACATTTACATTTTAGTCATTTAGCAGACGCTCTTAACCAGAGCGACTTACAGGAGCAATTAGGGTTAAGTGCCTTGCTCAAGGGCACATTAACGTCATTTAGCAGACGCTCTTAGCCAGAGCGACTCACAAATTGGTGCGTTCACCCTATAGCCAGTGGGATAACCACTTTACAATTTGGGGGGGGGGGGGGGTTAGAAGGAATACTTTATCCTATCCCAGGTATTCCTTAAAGAGGTGGGGTTTCAAATGTCTCCGGAAGGTGGTGAGTGACTCCGCTGTCCTGGCGTCGTGAGGGAGCTTGTTCCACCATTGGGGTGCCAGAGCAGCGAACAGTTTTGACTGGGCTGAGCGGGAGCTATGCTTCCGCAGAGGAAGGGGAGCCAGCAGGCCAGAGGTGGATGAACGCAATGTCCTCGTTTGGGTGTAGGGACTGATCAGAGCCTGAAGGTACAGAGGTGCCGTTCCCCTCACTGCTCCATAGGCAAGCACCATGGTCTTGTAGCGGATGCGAGCTTCAACTGGAAGCCAGTGGAGTGTGCGGAGGAGGGGGGTGACGTGAGAGAACTTGGGAAGGTTGAACACCAGACGGGCTGCGGCATTCTGGATGAGTTGTAGGGGTTTAATGGCACAGGCAGGGAGCCCAGCCAACAGCGAGTTGCAGTAGTCCAGACGGGAGATGACAAGTGCCTGGACCAGGACCTGCGCCGCTTCCTGTGTAAGGCAGGGTCGCACTCTCCGAATGTTGTAGAGCATGAACCTGCAGGAGCGGGTCACCGCCTTGATGTTGGCGGAGAACGACAGGGTGTTGTCCAGGGTCACGCCTAGGCTCTTCGCACTCTGGGAGGAGGACACAGCGGAGTTGTCAACCGTGATGGCGAGATCATGGAACGGGCAGTCCTTCCCCGGGAGGAAGAGCAGCTCCGTCTTGCCAGGGTTCAGCTTGAGGTGGTGATCCGTCATCCATACTGATATGTCTGCCAGACATGCAGAGATGCGATTCGCCACCTGGTTATCAGAAGGGGGAAAGGAGAAGATTAGTTGTGTATCGTCAGCGTAGCAATGATAGGAGAGACCATGTGAGGATATGACAGAGCCAAGTGACTTGGTGTATAGGGAGAAAAGGAGAGGGCCCAGAACCGATCCCTGGGGGACACCAGTGGTGAGAGCACGTGGTGCGGAGACAGCTTCCCGCCACGCCACTTGGTAGGAGCGACCGGTCAGGTAGGACGCAATCCAGGAGTGAGCCGCGCCGGAGATGCCCATCTCGGAGAGGGTGGAGAGGAGGATCTGATGGTTCACAGTATCAAAGGCAGCAGACAGGTCTAGAAGGACAAGAGCAGAGGAGAGAGAGTTAGCTTTAGCAGTGCGGAGAGTCTCCGTGACACAGAGAAGAGCAGTCTCAGTTGAATGACCAGTCCTGAAACCTGATTGGTTTGGATCAAGAAGGTCATTCTGAGAGAGATAGCAAGAGAGTTGGCTAAAGACGGCACGCTCAATAGTTTTGGAAAGAAAAGAAAGAAGGGATACTGGTCTGTAGTTGTTGACATCAGTGGGGTCGAGTGTTGGTTTTTTGAGAAGGGGAGCAACTCTCGCTCTCTTGAAGACGGAAGGGACATGGCCAGCGGTCAAGGATGAGTTGATCAGCGAGGTGAGGTAGGGGAGAAGGTCACCGGAGATGGTCTGGAGAAGGGAGGAGGGGATGGGGTCAAGCGGGCAGGTTGTTGGGCGGCCTGCAGTCACAAGTCGCAGGATTTTATCTGGAGAGAGAGGGGAGAAAGAAGTCAAAGCATAGGGTAGGGCAGTGTGAGCAGGACCAGCAGTGTTATTAGACTTAACAAACGAGGATCGGATGTCGTCAACCTTCTTTTCAAAGTGGTTGACGAAGTCATCCACAGAGAGAGAGGAGGGGGGGGGGGGGGGGGAGGAGGATTCAGGAGGGAGGAAAATGTGGCAAAGAGCTTCCTAGGGTTAGAGGCAGATGCTTGGAATTTAGAGTGGTAGAAGGTGGCCTTAGCAGCAGAAACAGATGAAGAAAATGTAGAGAGGAGGGAGTGAAAAGATGCCAGGTCGGCAGGGAGTTTAGTTTTCTTCCATTTCCGCTCAGCTGCCCGGAGCTCTGTTCTGTGAGCTCGCAATGAGTCATCAAGCCACGGAGCTGGAGGGGAGGACCGAGCCGGCCGGGAGGATAGGGGACACAGGGAGTCAAAGGATGCAGAAAGGGAGGAGAGGAGGGTTGAGGAGGCAGAATCAGGAGATTGGAGGGAGAAGGATTGAGCAGAGGGAAGGGATGATAGGATGGAAGAGGAGAGAGTAGTGGGAGAGAGAGAGCGAAGGTTGCGGCGGCGCGTTACCATCTGTGTAGGGGCAGAGTGAGTAGTGTTGGATGAGAGCGAGAGAGAAAAGGATACAAAGTAGTGGTCGGAGACATGGAGGGGAGTTGCAGTGAGATTAGTAGAAGAGCAACATCTAGTAAAGATGAAGTCAAGCGTATTGCCTGCCTTGTGAGTAGGGGGGGACGGTGAGAGGGTGAGGTCAAAAGAGGAGAGGAGTGGAAAGAAGGAGGCAGAGAGAAATGAGTCAAATGTAGACGTAGGGAGGTTGAAATCCCCCAAAACTGTGAAGGGTGAGCCATCCTCAGGAAAGGAACTTATCAAGGCGTCAAGCTCATTGATGAACTCTCCAAGGGAACCTGGAGGGCGATAGATGACAAGGATATTAAGCTTAAATGGGCTAGTGACTGTGACAGCGTGGAATTCAAATGAGGAGATAGACAGATGGGTTAGGGGAAAAATTGAGAATGACCACTTGGGAGAGATGAGGATTCCTGTGCCACCACCCCTCTGACCAGATGCTCTCGGGGTATGCAAGAACACATGGTCAGACGAGGAGAGAGCAGTAGGAGTAGCAGTGTTTTCAGTGGTAATCCATGTTTCCGTCAGCGCCAGGAAGTCGAGGGACTGGAGGGTAGCATAGGCTGGGATGAAGTCAGCCTTGTTGGCAGCAGAACGGCAGTTCCAGAGGCTGCCTGAGACCTGGAACTCCAGGTGTGTGGTGCGTGCAGGGACCACCAGGTTAGAGAGGCAGCAGCCACGCGGTGTGAGGCGTTTGTGTAGCCTGTGCGGAGAGGAGAGAACAGGGATAGGCAGAGGCATAGTTGACAGGCTGTAGCAGATGGCTACAATAATGCAGAGGAGATCGGAATGAAATGAACTAAACATCTGGGAAAGGAGAGAGCAGGGCCTCCCTCACCAAAAAAATATAACTCTCCCAACTTCCACCTCAGAAACTATAATTGTTTCACTGAACCACCCGAATAAAACTCTCCCAACTTCCACTTTAGAAATTAGAATTGTTGTAAACTACAGCGGTTCAATGTTTCAAGGAATGGACTCAACTTACTTTATTCAGCTAGCTAACTATGACGCCATAGCTAACTAGCATGCTAGCATCCAATAACACACAGTTTAGCACCAATACTTGGTTACAACAAACTACCAATAGTGTGTTAACACACTAAACAGATAATTTGTGTCCGTGTCTAGTTCTTTCATAACACAGCAATAATTAAACGTTGGCTAGCTAGCACAAAGATATTGTATTTAGCTACTACAGTACAGCTAGCTGGTAGTGTTGGCTAGCTAGCAATGGCTGCTGTGTTGACTTTGTTTGGAAAACGGCGTCGCTGCGAACGAATGTAGCTGGCTAAAAGGATATTGTATTTAGTAGCTACAGTTGCTAATAGCTACTCGCCAGCTAGTTCAGGAGGTGAGTTAGCTAGCTAGCTTCGTGCTACACCCGGCACCGCCGAATACAAAAGTAACCTACAATAACTACATACAACAACTACCCACAACAGCCCACGATGCCTACCTATAATACCTAATAATATACAGCCCACGATGCCTACCTATAGTACCTAACTACAATCTAAATACATAGTTTAAGCCTTACTCGACAAAGCCCAAGCTATGTATAAAGCCAAACTTAGCTGTCTGGGTGGCAGACTGCAATCAGTAGCTGTAATTAAGTACAGCAGCTACCAACCACCTAACGTTAATGCCTCGGATAATGAGGTTAGAAACACAGTTGAATGGTAGGCAGCTAGCTGGCTCAATCACAGGTACTCTTAAGCGTGAAATAACATTGGAAACAACTAACCACAGTTGCTAAAAGTTACCAGTAGCTACCCGCTAGCTAGCTAGCTTTGTTGGTCCAAGTAGTGGGTTAGCTAGCCTCGTGCTTCGCCGGGGTCCGCCGAATACAATACTTACCTACAATGATTACCTACAATAACCTACAATAACTACCTAAGTAAGCTACCTATAATACCTAACTACAATACCTACCTACAATCTAAATACATGGTTTAAGCTTTACTCAACACCATATAAGAAGCCAAGCTTACCTCCTGCTAGAGAAAACACAACCTCTCCCGACCACCGTCAATATACCGTCGACCATGACCATGGTAAACAATGTTGCTGTTGCTAACTCAGTCGTTATTTCTAATCATTTTGGTGAATTCACATCAATTGCTAGCTAGCCGGAAAAAAGTATCACAACCTTTGAAGAACAGACAAAATGTGTTCTTGGAACATTCTTGCAACATCAGGCGAATGTTTTATACAAACATTCTATGAACCTCAGCATGACTGGACCGTTTGTGTTATGAGAACATTGCTGCAACCTAACGAATGTTATGGGAACTTTCACAGAACCAATTGTGGTTTGCTGGGAAGTCAACAACACTGCAGCATCCTGTTACAGAGGTATACTTCAGACACAGCTTCATATCAACATCCTGTTACAGAGGTATACTTCAGACAGCTTCATATCAACATCCTGTTACAGAGGTATACTTCAGACACAGCTTCATATCAACATCCTGTTACAGAGGTATACTTCAGACAGCTTCATATCAACATCCTGTTACAGAGGTATACTTCAGACACAGCTTCATATCAACATCCTGTTACAGAGGTATACTTCAGACACAGCTTCATATCAACATCCTGTTACAGAGGTATACTTCAGACACAGCTTCATATCAACATCCTGTTTCAGAGGTATACTTCAGACACAGCTTCATATCAACATCCTGTTACAGAGGTATACTTCAGACACAGCTTCATATCAACATCCTGTTACAGAGGTATACTTCAGACACAGCTTCATATCAACATCCTGTTACAGAGGTATACTTCAGACACAGCTTCATATCAACATCCTGTTACAGAGGTATACTTCAGACACAGCTTCATATCAACATCCTGTTACAGAGGTATACTTCAGACAGCTTCATATCAACATCCTGTTACAGAGGTATACTTCAGACAGCTTCATATCAACATCCTGTTACAGAGGTATACTTCAGACACAGCTTCATATCAACATCCTGTTACAGAGGTATACTTCAGACAGCTTCATATCAACATCCTGTTACAGAGGTATACTTCAGACACAGCTTCATATCAACATCCTGTTACAGAGGTATACTTCAGACACAGCTTCATATCAACATCCTGTTACAGAGGTATACTTCAGACAGCTTCATATCAACATCCTGTTACAGAGGTATACTTCAGACACAGCTTCATATCAACATCCTGTTACAGAGGTATACTTCAGACAGCTTCATATCAACATCCTGTTACAGAGGTATACTTCAGACAGCTTCATATCAACATCCTGTTACAGAGGTATACTTCAGACTGGCCTTTATATCAACATCCTGTTTCAGAGGTATACTTCAGACAGCTTCATATCAACATCCTGTTACAGAGGTATACTTCAGACTGGCCTTTATATATGGCTCTGCCTGTTGTCGTGTAAAATACATGATTTAACCCTGTAAGGCAGCCAGAGGTTTACGTGTAAGTTCGTCTGTTAACTCTTACAGAGTAATTAGTTTGAACATAAAAGACAGTAAAAAGGAAACAAAGCTGATAGGAGAATATGGTGGCTTTGTTCCATATAACACATTATCAAGAGAATTCTTCCTGCAGCAGGTGGTGGGAGTAAACACTTGGTATGTTTTCTAAACAGCACCCTATTCCCTATGGGCCCTGGTCTAAAGTAGTGCACTACATAGGGAATAGGGTACCATTTGGGAGTAAACACTTACAGTAAGTCTTAGGATACTTGGCTGGTTAGTATAAACTCAGCAGGATTCTGTGGAAGTTCAGCCTCACAGCTCTCTGGTTTTACCCTTACATGGAAGACTCCCAGTCAGCTCCCAAATGTCTGAATTTACCCTTACATGGAAGCAGTGATACAGACTCCCAGTCAGGTCCCAAAAGGCCCAGTGTTACAGACTGCTATATAGGTCTGTTAATACAGGACTAGTAAAGGCCCAGTGTTACAGACTGCTATATAGGTCCACTAATACAGGACTAGTAAAGGCCCAGTGTTACAGACTGCTATATAGGTCCACTAATACAGGACTAGTAAAGGACCAGTGTTACAGACTGCTATATAGGTCTGTTAATACAGGACTAGTAAAGGCCCAGTGTTACAGACTGCTATATAGGTCCACTAATACAGGACTAGTAAAGGCCCAGTGTTACAGACTGCTATATAGGTCCACTAATACAGGACTAGTAAAGGCCCAGTGTTACAGACTGCTATATAGGTATGTTAATACAGGACTAGTAAAGGCCCAGTGTTACAGACTGCTATATAGGTCTGTTAATACAGGACTAGTAAAGGCCCAGTGTTACAGACTGCTATATAGGTCTGTTAATACAGGACTAGTAAAGGCCCAGTGTTACAGACTGCTATATAGGTCCACTAATACAGGACTAGTAAAGGCCCAGTGTTACAGACTGCTATATAGGTCCACTAATACAGGACTAGTAAAGGACCAGTGTTACAGACTGCTATATAGGTCTGTTAATACAGGACTAGTAAAGGCCCAGTGTTACAGACTGCTATATAGGTCCACTAATACAGGACTAGTAAAGGCCCAGTGTTACAGACTGCTATATAGGTCTGTTAATACAGGACTAGTAAAGGCCCAGTGTTACAGACTGCTATATAGGTCTGTTAATACAGGACTAGTAAAGGCCCAGTGTTACAGACTGCTATATAGGTCCACTAATACAGGACTAGTAAAGGACCAGTGTTACAGACTGCTATATAGGTCCACTAATACAGGACTAGTAAAGGCCCAGTGTTACAGACTGCTATATAGGTCTGTTAATACAGGACTAGTAAAGGACCAGTGTTACAGACTGCTATATAGGTCTGTTAATACAGGACTAGTAAAGGACCAGTGTTACAGACTGCTATATAGGTCCACTAATACAGGACTAGTAAAGGCCCAGTGTTACAGACTGCTATATAGGTCTGTTAATACAGGACTAGTAAAGGACCAGTGTTACAGACTGCTATATAGGTCCACTAATACAGGACTAGTAAAGGACCAGTGTTACAGACTGCTATATAGGTCTGTTAATACAGGACTAGTAAAGGCCCAGTGTTACAGACTGCTATATAGGTCCACTAATACAGGACTAGTAAAGGCCCAGTGTTACAGACTGCTATATAGGTCTGTTAATACAGGACTAGTAAAGGCCCAGTGTTACAGACTGCTATATAGGTCTGTTAATACAGGACTAGTAAAGGACCAGTGTTACAGACTGCTATATAGGTCTGTTAATACAGGACTAGTAAAGGCCCAGTGTTACAGACTGCTATATAGGTCTGTTAATACAGGACTAGTAAAGGCCCAGTGTTACAGACTGCTATATAGGTCCACTAATACAGGACTAGTAAAGGCCCAGTGTTACAGACTGCTATATAGGTCCACTAATACAGGACTAGTAAAGGCCCAGTGTTACAGACTGCTATATAGGTCTGTTAATACAGGACTAGTAAAGGCCCAGTGTTACAGACTGCTATATAGGTCTGTTAATACAGGACTAGTAAAGGCCCAGTGTTACAGACTGCTATATAGGTCCACTAATACAGGACTAGTAAAGGCCCAGTGTTACAGACTGCTATATAGGTCCACTAATACAGGACTAGTAAAGGCCCAGTGTTACAGACTGCTATATAGGTCTGTTAATACAGGACTAGTAAAGGCCCAGTGTTACAGACTGCTATATAGGTCCACTAATACAGGACTAGTAAAGGACCAGTGTTACAGACTGCTATATAGGTCTGTTAATACAGGACTAGTAAAGGCCCAGTGTTACAGACTGCTATATAGGTCCACTAATACAGGACTAGTAAAGGCCCAGTGTTACAGACTGCTATATAGGTCCACTAATACAGGACTAGTAAAGGCCCAGTGTTACAGACTGCTATATAGGTCTGTTAATACAGGACTAGTAAAGGACCAGTGTTACAGACTGCTATATAGGTCCACTAATACAGGACTAGTAAAGGCCCAGTGTTACAGACTGCTATATAGGTCTGTTAATACAGGACTAGTAAAGGACCAGTGTTACAGACTGCTATATAGGTCCACTAATACAGGACTAGTAAAGGCCCAGTGTTACAGACTGCTATATAGGTCTGTTAATACAGGACTAGTAAAGGCCCAGTGTTACAGACTGCTATATAGGTCTGTTAATACAGGACTAGTAAAGGCCCAGTGTTACAGACTGCTATATAGGTCCACTAATACAGGACTAGTAAAGGACCAGTGTTACAGACTGCTATATAGGTCTGTTAATACAGGACTAGTAAAGGACCAGTGTTACAGACTGCTATATAGGTCCACTAATACAGGACTAGTAAAGGACCAGTGTTACAGACTGCTATATAGGTCCACTAATACAGGACTAGTAAAGGACCAGTGTTACAGACTGCTATATAGGTCCACTAATACAGGACTAGTAAAGGCCCAGTGTTACAGACTGCTATATAGGTCTGTTAATACAGGACTAGTAAAGGACCAGTGTTACAGACTGCTATATAGGTCTGTTAATACAGGACTAGTAAAGGACCAGTGTTACAGACTGCTATATAGGTCTGTTAATACAGGACTAGTAAAGGCCCAGTGTTACAGACTGCTATATAGGTCCACTAATACAGGACTAGTAAAGGACCAGTGTTACAGACTGCTATATAGGTCCACTAATACAGGACTAGTAAAGGCCCAGTGTTACAGACTGCTATATAGGTCTGTTAATACAGGACTAGTACAGGACCAGTGTTACAGACTGCTATATAGGTCTGTTAATACAGGACTAGTAAAGGCCCAGTGTTACAGACTGCTATATAGGTCTGTTAATACAGGACTAGTAAAGGCCCAGTGTTACAGACTGCTATATAGGTCTGTTAATACAGGACTAGTAAAGGCCCAGTGTTACAGACTGCTATATAGGTCTGTTAATACAGGACTAGTAAAGGACCAGTGTTACAGACTGCTATATAGGTCCACTAATACAGGACTAGTAAAGGACCAGTGTTACAGACTGCTATATAGGTCCACTAATACAGGACTAGTAAAGGCCCAGTGTTACAGACTGCTATATAGGTCTGTTAATACAGGACTAGTAAAGGACCAGTGTTACAGACTGCTATATAGGTCCACTAATACAGGACTAGTAAAGGACCAGTGTTACAGACTGCTATATAGGTCCACTAATACAGGACTAGTAAAGGCCCAGTGTTACAGACTGCTATATAGGTCCACTAATACAGGACTAGTAAAGGCCCAGTGTTACAGACTGCTATATAGGTCCACTAATACAGGACTAGTAAAGGCCCAGTGTTACAGACTGCTATATAGGTCTGTTAATACAGGACTAGTAAAGTACCAGTGTTACAGACTGCTATATAGGTCCACTAATACAGGACTAGTAAAGGCCCAGTGTTACAGACTGCTATATAGGTCTGTTAATACAGGACTAGTAAAGGACCAGTGTTACAGACTGCTATATAGGTCTGTTAATACAGGACTAGTAAAGGCCCAGTGTTACAGACTGCTATATAGGTCCACTAATACAGGACTAGTAAAGGACCAGTGTTACAGACTGCTATATAGGTCCACTAATACAGGACTAGTAAAGGCCCAGTGTTACAGACTGCTATATAGGTCCACTAATACAGGACTAGTAAAGGCCCAGTGTTACAGACTGCTATATAGGTCTGTTAATACAGGACTAGTAAAGGACCAGTGTTACAGACTGCTATATAGGTCCACTAATACAGGACTAGTAAAGGCCCAGTGTTACAGACTGCTATATAGGTCTGTTAATACAGGACTAGTAAAGGCCCAGTGTTACAGACTGCTATATAGGTCTGTTAATACAGGACTAGTAAAGGCCCAGTGTTACAGACTGCTATATAGGTCCACTAATACAGGACTAGTAAAGGACCAGTGTTACAGACTGCTATATAGGTCTGTTAATACAGGACTAGTAAAGGCCCAGTGTTACAGACTGCTATATAGGTCCACTAATACAGGACTAGTAAAGGCCCAGTGTTACAGACTGCTATATAGGTCCACTAATACAGGACTAGTAAAGGCCCAGTGTTACAGACTGCTATATAGGTCTGTTAATACAGGACTAGTAAAGGACCAGTGTTACAGACTGCTATATAGGTCCACTAATACAGGACTAGTAAAGGCCCAGTGTTACAGACTGCTATATAGGTCCACTAATACAGGACTAGTAAAGGCCCAGTGTTACAGACTGCTATATAGGTCTGTTAATACAGGACTAGTAAAGGCCCAGTGTTACAGACTGCTATATAGGTCTGTTAATACAGGACTAGTAAAGGACCAGTGTTACAGACTGCTATATAGGTCCACTAATACAGGACTAGTAAAGGCCCAGTGTTACAGACTGCTATATAGGTCCACTAATACAGGACTAGTAAAGGACCAGTGTTACAGACTGCTATATAGGTCCACTAATACAGGACTAGTAAAGGACCAGTGTTACAGACTGCTATATAGGTCCACTAATACAGGACTAGTAAAGGCCCAGTGTTACAGACTGCTATATAGGTCCACTAATACAGGACTAGTAAAGGACCAGTGTTACAGACTGCTATATAGGTCCACTAATACAGGACTAGTAAAGGCCCAGTGTTACAGACTGCTATATAGGTCTGTTAATACAGGACTAGTAAAGGCCCAGTGTTACAGACTGCTATATAGGTCTGTTAATACAGGACTAGTAAAGGCCCAGTGTTACAGACTGCTATATAGGTCTGTTAATACAGGACTAGTAAAGGACCAGTGTTACAGACTGCTATATAGGTCCACTAATACAGGACTAGTAAAGGACCAGTGTTACAGACTGCTATATAGGTCTGTTAATACAGGACTAGTAAAGGACCAGTGTTACAGACTGCTATATAGGTCCACTAATACAGGACTAGTAAAGGCCCAGTGTTACAGACTGCTATATAGGTCCACTAATACAGGACTAGTAAAGGCCCAGTGTTACAGACTGCTATATAGGTCTGTTAATACAGGACTAGTAAAGGACCAGTGTTACAGACTGCTATATAGGTCCACTAATACAGGACTAGTAAAGGCCCAGTGTTACAGACTGCTATATAGGTCTGTTAATACAGGACTAGTAAAGGACCAGTGTTACAGACTGCTATATAGGTCTGTTAATACAGGACTAGTAAAGGTCCAGTGTTACAGACTGCTATATAGGTCTGTTAATACAGGACTAGTAAAGGCCCAGTGTTACAGACTGCTATATAGGTCTGTTAATACAGGACTAGTAAAGGCCCAGTGTTACAGACTGCTATATAGGTCCACTAATACAGGACTAGTAAAGGCCCAGTGTTACAGACTGCTATATAGGTCTGTTAATACAGGACTAGTAAAGGCCCAGTGTTACAGACTGCTATATAGGTCTGTTAATACAGGACTAGTAAAGGCCCAGTGTTACAGACTGCTATATAGGTCTGTTAATACAGGACTAGTAAAGGCCCAGTGTTACAGACTGCTATATAGGTCCACTAATACAGGACTAGTAAAGGACCAGTGTTACAGACTGCTATATAGGTCTGTTAATACAGGACTAGTAAAGGACCAGTGTTACAGACTGCTATATAGGTCTGTTAATACAGGACTAGTACAGGACCAGTGTTACAGACTGCTATATAGGTCTGTTAATACAGGACTAGTAAAGGACCAGTGTTACAGATTGCTATATAGGTCTGTTAATACAGGACTAGTAAAGGACCATTGTTACAGACTGCTATATAGGTCTGTTAATACAGGACTAGTAAAGGCCCAGTGTTACAGACTGCTATATAGGTCCACTAATACAGGACTAGTAAAGGCCCAGTGTTACAGACTGCTATATAGGTCCACTAATACAGGACTAGTAAAGGCCCAGTGTTACAGACTGCTATATAGGTCCACTAATACAGGACTAGTAAAGGACCAGTGTTACAGACTGCTATATAGGTCCACTAATACAGGACTAGTAAAGGCCCAGTGTTACAGACTGCTATATAGGTCCACTAATACAGGACTAGTAAAGGACCAGTGTTACAGACTGCTATATAGGTCTGTTAATACAGGACTAGAAAAGGCCCAGTGTTACAGACTGCTATATAGGTCCACTAATACAGGACTAGTAAAGGCCCAGTGTTACAGACTGCTATATAGGTCCACTAATATAGGACTAGTAAAGGCCCAGTGTTACAGACTGCTATATAGGTCTGTTAATACAGGACTAGTAAAGGCCCAGTGTTACAGACTGCTATATAGGTCTGTTAATACAGGACTAGTAAAGGCCCAGTGTTACAGACTGCTATATAGGTCTGTTAATACAGGACTAGTAAAGGCCCAGTGTTACAGACTGCTATATAGGTCTGTTAATACAGGACTAGTAAAGGACCAGTGTTACAGACTGCTATATAGGTCCACTAATACAGGACTAGTAAAGGCCCAGTGTTACAGACTGCTATATAGGTCCACTAATACAGGACTAGTAAAGGACCAGTGATACAGACTGCTATATAGGTCTGTTAATACAGGACTAGTAAAGGACCAGTGTTACAGACTGCTATATAGGTCCACTAATACAGGACTAGTAAAGGCCCAGTGTTACATACTGCTATATAGGTCTGTTAATACAGGACTAGTAAAGGACCAGTGTTACAGACTGCTATATAGGTCCACTAATACAGGACTAGTAAAGGACCAGTGTTACAGACTGCTATATAGGTCTGTTAATACAGGACTAGTAAAGGACCAGTGTTACAGACTGCTATATAGGTCCACTAATACAGGACTAGTAAAGGCCCAGTGTTACAGACTGCTATATAGGTCCACTAATACAGGACTAGTAAAGGACCAGTGTTACAGACTGCTATATAGGTCCACTAATACAGGACTAGTAAAGGCCCAGTGTTACAGACTGCTATATAGGTCTGTTAATACAGGACTAGTAAAGGACCAGTGTTACAGACTGCTATATAGGTCTGTTAATACAGGACTAGTAAAGGCCCAGTGTTACAGACTGCTATATAGGTCTGTTAATACAGGACTAGTAAAGGCCCAGTGTTACAGACTGCTATATAGGTCTGTTAATACAGGACTAGTAAAGGCCCAGTGTTACAGACTGCTATATAGGTCTGTTAATACAGGACTAGTAAAGGACCAGTGTTACAGACTGCTATATAGGTCTGTTAATACAGGACTAGTAAAGGCCCAGTGTTACAGACTGCTATATAGGTCTGTTAATACAGGACTAGTAAAGGACCAGTGTTACAGACTGCTATATAGGTCCACTAATACAGGACTAGTAAAAGCCCAGTGTTACAGACTGCTATATAGGTCCACTAATACAGGACTAGTAAAGGCCCAGTGTTACAGACTGCTATATAGGTCTGTTAATACAGGACTAGTAAAGGACCAGTGTTACAGACTGCTATATAGGTCCACTAATACAGGACTAGTAAAGGCCCAGTGTTACAGACTGCTATATAGGTCTGTTAATACAGGACTAGTAAAGGACCAGTGTTACAGACTGCTATATAGGTCCACTAATACAGGACTAGTAAAGGACCAGTGATACAGACTGCTATATAGGTCCACTAATACAGGACTAGTAAAGGACCAGTGTTACAGACTGCTATATAGGTCCACTAATACAGGACTAGTAAAGGACCAGTGTTACAGACTGCTATATAGGTCTGTTAATACAGGACTAGTAAAGGACCAGTGTTACAGACTGCTATATAGGTCCACTAATACAGGACTAGTAAAGGCCCAGTGTTACAGACTGCTATATAGGTCTGTTAATACAGGACTAGTAAAGGCCCAGTGTTACAGACTGCTATATAGGTCTGTTAATACAGGACTAGTAAAGGCCCAGTGTTACAGACTGCTATATAGGTCCACTAATACAGGACTAGTAAAGGCCCAGTGTTACAGACTGCTATATAGGTCCACTAATACAGGACTAGTAAAGGACCAGTGTTACAGACTGCTATATAGGTCCACTAATACAGGACTAGTAAAGGCCCAGTGTTACAGACTGCTATATAGGTCTGTTAATACAGGACTAGTACAGGACCAGTGTTACAGACTGCTATATAGGTCTGTTAATACAGGACTAGTAAAGGCCCAGTGTTACAGACTGCTATATAGGTCCACTAATACAGGACTAGTAAAGGCCCAGTGTTACAGACTGCTATATAGGTCTGTTAATACAGGACTAGTAAAGGACCAGTGTTACAGACTGCTATATAGGTCCACTAATACAGGACTAGTAAAGGACTAGTGTTACAGACTGCTATATAGGTCTGTTAATACAGGACTAGTAAAGGCCCAGTGTTACAGACTGCTATATAGGTCCACTAATACAGGACTAGTAAAGGCCCAGTGTTACAGACTGCTATATAGGTCCACTAATACAGGACTAGTAAAGGACCAGTGTTACAGACTGCTATATAGGTCCACTAATACAGGACTAGTAAAGGCCCAGTGTTACAGACTGCTATATAGGTCCACTAATACAGGACTAGTAAAGGACCAGTGTTACAGACTGCTATATAGGTCCACTAATACAGGACTAGTAAAGGCCCAGTGTTACAGACTGCTATATAGGTCTGTTAATACAGGACTAGTAAAGGCCCAGTGTTACAGACTGCTATATAGGACCACTAATACAGGACTAGTAAAGGACCAGTGTTACAGACTGCTATATAGGTCCACTAATACAGGACTAGTAAAGGCCCAGTGTTACAGACTGCTATATAGGTCTGTTAATACAGGACTAGTAAAGGCCCAGTGTTACAGACTGCTATATAGGACCACTAATACAGGACTAGTAAAGGACCAGTGTTACAGACTGCTATATAGGTCCACTAATACAGGACTAGTAAAGGCCCAGTGTTACAGACTGCTATATAGGTCTGTTAATACAGGACTAGTAAAGGCCCAGTGTTACAGACTGCTATATAGGTCTGTTAATACAGGACTAGTAAAGGCCCAGTGTTACAGACTGCTATATAGGTCCACTAATACAGGACTAGTAAAGGCCCAGTGTTACAGACTGCTATATAGGTCCACTAATACAGGACTAGTAAAGGCCCAGTGTTACAGACTGCTATATAGGTCTGTTAATACAGGACTAGTAAAGGCCCAGTGTTACAGACTGCTATATAGGTCCATTAATACAGGACTAGTAAAGGACCAGTGTTACAGACTGCTATATAGGTCCACTAATACAGGACTAGTAAAGGCCCAGTGTTACAGACTGCTATATAGGTCCACTAATACAGGACTAGTAAAGGCCCAGTGTTACAGACTGCTATATAGGTCTGTTAATACAGGACTAGTAAAGGCCCAGTGTTACAGACTGCTATATAGGTCCACTAATACAGGACTAGTAAAGGACCAGTGTTACAGACTGCTATATAGGTCCACTAATACAGGACTAGTAAAGGCCCAGTGTTACAGACTGCTATATAGGTCTGTTAATACAGGACTAGTAAAGGCCCAGTGTTACAGACTGCTATATAGGTCCACTAATACAGGACTAGTAAAGGACCAGTGTTACAGACTGCTATATAGGTCCACTAATACAGGACTAGTAAAGGCCCAGTGTTACAGACTGCTATATAGGTCTGTTAATACAGGACTAGTAAAGGACCAGTGTTACAGACTGCTATATAGGTCTGTTAATACAGGACTAGTAAAGGACCAGTGTTACAGACTGCTATATAGGTCCACTAATACAGGACTAGTAAAGGCCCAGTGTTACAGACTGCTATATAGGTCTGTTAATACAGGACTAGTAAAGGACCAGTGTTACAGACTGCTATATAGGTCCACTAATACAGGACTAGTAAAGGACCAGTGTTACAGACTGCTATATAGGTCTGTTAATACAGGACTAGTAAAGGCCCAGTGTTACAGACTGCTATATAGCTCTGTTAATACAGGACTAGTAAAGGACCAGTGTTACAGACTGCTATATAGGTCCACTAATACAGGACTAGTAAAGGCCCAGTGTTACAGACTGCTATATAGGTCTGTTAATACAGGACTAGTAAAGGACCAGTGTTACAGACTGCTATATAGGTCAACTAATACAGGACTAGTAAAGGCCCAGTGTTACAGACTGCTATATAGGTCCACTAATACAGGACTAGTAAAGGCCCAGTGTTACAGACTGCTATATAGGTCAACTAATACAGGACTAGTAAAGGACCAGTGTTACAGACTGCTATATAGGTCTGTTAATACAGGACTAGTAAAGGCCCAGTGTTACAGACTGCTATATAGGTCTGTTAATACAGGACTAGTAAAGGCCCAGTGTTACAGACTGCTATATAGGTCCACTAATACAGGACTAGTAAAGGCCCAGTGTTACAGACTGCTATATAGGTCCACTAATACAGGACTAGTAAAGGACCAGTGTTACAGACTGCTATATAGGTCCACTAATACAGGACTAGTAAAGGCCCAGTGTTACAGACTGCTATATAGGTCTGTTAATACAGGACTAGTAAAGGCCCAGTGTTACAGACTGCTATATAGGTCTGTTAATACAGGACTAGTAAAGGACCAGTGTTACAGACTGCTATATAGGTCCTCTAATACAGGACTAGTAAAGGCCCAGTGTTACAGACTGCTATATAGGTCTGTTAATACAGGACTAGTAAAGGCCCAGTGTTACAGACTGCTATATAGGTCTGTTAATACAGGACTAGTAAAGGACCAGTGTTACAGACTGCTATATAGGTCTGTTAATACAGGACTAGTAAAGGACCAGTGTTACAGACTGCTATATAGGTCCACTAATACAGGACTAGTAAAGGCCCAGTGTTACAGACTGCTATATAGGTCTGTTAATACAGGACTAGTAAAGGACCAGTGTTACAGAATGCTATATAGGTCTGTTAATACAGGACTAGTAAAGGACCAGTGTTACAGACTGCTATATAGGTCTGTTAATACAGGACTAGTAAAGGACCAGTGTTACAGACTGCTATATAGGTCCACTAATACAGGACTAGTAAAGGACCAGTGTTACAGACTGCTATATAGGTCTGTTAATACAGGACTAGTAAAGGCCCAGTGTTACAGACTGCTATATAGGTCCACTAATACAGGACTAGTAAAGGCCCAGTGTTACAGACTGCTATATAGGTCCACTAATACAGGACTAGTAAAGGCCCAGTGTTACAGACTGCTATATAGGTCTGTTAATACAGGACTAGTAAAGGACCAGTGTTACAGACTGCTATATAGGTCCACTAATACAGGACTAGTAAAGGCCCAGTGTTACAGACTGCTATATAGGTCCACTAATACAGGACTAGTAAAGGCCCAGTGTTACAGACTGCTATATAGGTCTGTTAATACAGGACTAGTAAAGGACCAGTGTTACAGACTGCTATATAGGTCTGTTAATACAGGACTAGTAAAGGCCCAGTGTTACAGACTGCTATATAGGTCCACTAATACAGGACTAGTAAAGGACCAGTGTTACAGACTGCTATATAGGTCCACTAATACAGGACTAGTAAAGGACCAGTGTTACAGACTGCTATATAGGTCTGTTAATACAGGACTAGTAAAGGCCCAGTGTTACAGACTGCTATATAGGTCCACTAATACAGGACTAGTAAAGGCCCAGTGTTACAGACTGCTATATAGGTCTGTTAATACAGGACTAGTAAAGGACCAGTGTTACAGACTGCTATATAGGTCCACTAATACAGGACTAGTAAAGGACCAGTGTTACAGACTGCTATATAGGTCCACTAATACAGGACTAGTAAAGGCCCAGTGTTGCAGACTGCTATATAGGTCTGTTAATACAGGACTAGTAAAGGACCAGTGTTACAGACTGCTATATAGGTCTGTTAATACAGGACTAGTAAAGGACCAGTGTTACAGACTGCTATATAGGTCCACTAATACAGGACTAGTAAAGGCCCAGTGTTACAGACTGCTATATAGGTCTGTTAATACAGGACTAGTAAAGGCCCAGTGTTACAGACTGCTATATAGGTCCACTAATACAGGACTAGTAAAGGACCAGTGTTACAGACTGCTATATAGGTCCACTAATACAGGACTAGTAAAGGCCCAGTGTTACAGACTGCTATATAGGTCTGTTAATACAGGACTAGTAAAGGCCCAGTGTTACAGACTGCTATATAGGTCTGTTAATACAGGACTAGTAAAGGCCCAGTGTTACAGACTGCTATATAGGTCTGTTAATACAGGACTAGTAAAGGACCAGTGTTACAGACTGCTATATAGGTCCTCTAATACAGGACTAGTAAAGGACCAGTGTTATAGACTGCTATATAGGTCCACTAATACAGGACTAGTAAAGGCCCAGTGTTACAGACTGCTATATAGGTCCACTAATACAGGACTAGTAAAGGCCCAGTGTTACAGACTGCTATATAGGTATGTTAATACAGGACTAGTAAAGGACCAGTGTTACAGACTGCTATATAGGTCCACTAATACAGGACTAGTAAAGGACCAGTGTTACAGACTGCTATATAGGTCTGTTAATACAGGACTAGTAAAGGCCCAGTGTTACAGACTGCTATATAGGTCTGTTAATACAGGACTAGTAAAGGACCAGTGTTACAGACTGCTATATAGGTCTGTTAATACAGGACTAGTAAAGGCCCAGTGTTACAGACTGCTATATAGGTCCACTAATACAGGACTAGTAAAGGCCCAGTGTTACAGACTGCTATATAGGTCCACTAATACAGGACTAGTAAAGGCCCAGTGTTACAGACTGCTATATAGGTCCACTAATACAGGACTAGTAAAGGCCCAGTGTTACAGACTGCTATATAGGTCCACTAATACAGGACTAGTAAAGGACCAGTGTTACAGACTGCTATATAGGTCCACTAATACAGGACTAGTAAAGGCCCAGTGTTACAGACTGCTATATAGGTCCACTAATACAGGACTAGTAAAGGCCCAGTGTTACAGACTGCTATATAGGTCTGTTAATACAGGACTAGTAAAGGACCAGTGTTACAGACTGCTATATAGGTCTGTTAATACAGGACTAGTAAAGGACCAGTGTTACAGACTGCTATATAGGTCCACTAATACAGGACTAGTAAAGGCCCAGTGTTACAGACTGCTATATAGGTCTGTTAATACAGGACTAGTAAAGGACCAGTGTTACAGACTGCTATATAGGTCTGTTAATTCAGGACTAGTAAAGGACCAGTGTTACAGACCGCTATATACAGTTGGTGAAAAAAAGTATTTAGTCAGCCACCAATTGTGCATGTTCTCCCACTTAAAAAGATGAGAGAGGCCTGTAATTTTCATCATAGGGACACGTCAACTATGACAGACAAAATGAGAAAAAAAATCCAGAAAATCACATTGTAGGATTTTTTATGAATTTATTTGCAAATTATGGTGGAAAATAAGTATTTGGTCAATAACAAAAGTTTCTCAATACTTTGTTATATACCCTTTGTTGGCAATGACACAGGTCAAACGTTTTCTGTAAGTCTTCACAAGGTTTTCACACACTGTTGCTGGTATTTTGGCCCATTCCTCCATGCAGATCTCCTCTAGAGCAGTGATGTTTTGGGGCTGTCGCTGGGCAACACAGACTTTCAACTCCCTCCAAAGATTTTCTATGGGGTTGAGATCTGGAGACTGGCTAGGCCACTCCAGGACCTTGAAATGCTTCTTACGAAGCCACTCCTTCGTTGCCCGGGCGGTGTGTTTGGGATCATTGTCATGCTGAAAGACCCAGCCACGTTTCATCTTCAATGCCCATGATCTCACGATACATGGCCCCATTCATTCTTTTCAGTCGTCCTGGTCCCTTTGCAGAAAAATAGCCCCAAAGCATGATGTTTCCATCCCCATGCTTCACAGTAGGTATGGTGTTCTTTGGATGCAACTCAGCATTCTTTGTCCTCCAAACACGACGAGTTGAGTTTTTACCAAAAAGTTCTATTTTGGTTTCATCTGAACATATGACATTCTCCCAATCCTCTTCTGGATCATCCAAATGCACTCTAGCAAACTTCAGACGGGCCTGGACATGCACTGGCTTAAGCAGGGGGACACGTCTGCACTGCAGGATTTGAGTCCATGGCGGCGTAGTGTGTTACTGATGGTAGGCTTTGTTACTTTGGTCCCAGCTCTCTGCAGGTCATTCACTAGGTCCCCCCTTGTGGTTCTGATTTTTGCTCACCGTTCTTGTGATCATTTTGACCCCACGGGGTGAGATCTTGCGTGGAGCCCCAGATCGAGGGAGATTATCAGTCGTCTTGTATGTCTTCCATTTCCTAATAATTGCTTCCACAGTTGATTTCTTCAAACCAAGCTGCTTACCTATTGCAGATTCAGTCTTCCCAGCCTGGTGCAGGTCTACAATTTTGTTTCTGGTGTCCTTTGACAGCTCTTTGGTCTTGGCCATAGTGGAGTTTGGAGTGTGACTGTTTGAGGTTGTGGACAGGTGTCTTTTAAACTGATAACAAGTTCAAACAGGTGCCATTAATACAGGTAACGAGTGGAGGACAGAGGAGCCTCTTAAAAAAGAAGTTACAGGTCTGTGAGAGCCAGAAATATTGCTTGTTTGTAGGTGACCAAATACTTATTTTCCACCATCATTTGCAAATAAATTCATTAAAAATCCTACAATGTGATTTTCTGGATTTTTTTTTCTCAATTTGTCTGTCATAGTTGACGTGTACCTATGATGAAAATTACAGGCCTCTCTCATCTTTTTAAGTGGGAGAATTTGCACAATTGGTGGCTGACTAAATACTTTTTTCCCCACTGTATATATCTCAAGATATTCTGTAATGTCAAAGTGGAAGCAAAATTATAAAACACTAATATATCTTGATTAGATAAGTATTCAACCCCCTGAGTCAATACATGTTAGAATCACCTTTCTGGTTAAGTCTCTAAGAGCTTTGCACACCTGAATTGTACAATAGTTGCACATTATTATTATTTTTTTTATTCTTCAAGCTCTGTCTTGTTAGTTGTTGATCATTGCTAGACAGCCATTTTCGAGTCTTGCCATAGATTGTCAAGCCGATTTAAGTCAAAACTGTAACTATGCCACTCAGGAACATTAAATGTCATCTTGGTAAGCAACTCCAGTGTATATTTGGCCATGTGTTTTAGGTTATTGTCCTGCTGAAAGGTGAATTTGTCTCCAAGTGTCTGTTGGAAAGCAGACTGAACCAGATTTTTCTCGGATTTTGCCTGTGCTTAGCTCCATTCCATTTCTTTTTATCCTAAAAAAAACTCCCTAGTCCTTGCTGATGACAAGCCCAGAACATGATGCAGCCACCACCATGCTTGAAAATATGAAGAGTGGTACTCAGTGATGTGTTGTGTTGGATTTGCTGCCAAATGTAACGCTTTTTATTCAGGACATACAGTTTATTTCTTTGCCACATTTCTTGGAGGCAAATCCAACATGTTTTGGAATATTTGTATTCTGTACAGGCTTCCTTCTTTTCACTCTGTCAATTAGGTTAGTATTGTGGAGTAACTACAATGTTGCTGATCCATCCTCAGTTTTCTCCTATCACAGCCATTAAACTCTGTAAGGTTTTAAAGTCACCATTGGCCTCATGGTGAAATTGCTGAGCGGTTTCTTTCCTCTCCGGCAACTGAGTTAGGAAGGACGCCTGTATCTTTGTAGTGACTGGGTGTATTGATACACCATCCAAAACGTAATTAATAACTTCACCATACTTAAAGGGATATTCAATGTCTGCTTTTTAAAAAAAACCAATCTACCAATAGGTGCCCTTCTTTGCGAGCCATTGGAAAACCTCTGTCGTATATGATGAATGGTGGCAATTATTGCTGTCAACAAAAGGAGTCTGCTCATACTGAACATTGATCATAAGGTTTATTCAGATCACAAGCTTCAGCATGAGTTTACAGACACGCGTGGTCCGGAGAGCAGTGTCCTCCAATTCTAATGTCTGCTCTGTCCTATCTTCTTCATGTACCCCTATTTATAACCAATGCAACAAGATGGGCTCCCTCTTCTGGCCAGTTTACAATACACTTCCTGTCTATTATATGTTACATTATACTAACATAACCAACATTCCATTTCGTCATGAAAAACATTTAACAAAGGCATAATCTTCAGATACGATATTCCCCCCTTTCGAGACGAAATAAACGTCTCGAAAACAAACAGAATAAGATTATGACTATTAACCATTTATCTCCTTGAGTATCTTTAACATTAAACCAAACACATTCTCCTCTAGAGTGTAAATACCTTCCTATGAAATACCTGTTTATGAAGTGTGAATCCATTACTATGACATATGAAGAAATCTCTATGGAGTGTAAGAGCGAAAAACTGTCCAGCAGCCATCCATCCATATCAATCAAGACAGTAAAATTCTCTCACGGTCCCTCTGCCCCAGGCAACCACCGTCGGTACTCCAGATAACCTCATTAACCATGTAAATGCATTTGAAACTATGATGCCATTAAATACACATGTTTCCCCTGCAAACAAAATCCTATCCAGAAACATCCACTCTCAGGCTGGTCAACCCATAGGACCTGAAAGGGAATCTCTCCCTGCTTAAACCTTCTGTCCCTAAACCCCATCGAAATAAACAAAAGCATCTAAGATCCTCATCTGCATTCAATAACATCAAACATCATTCTACCAAAATTAATACCTAAGAATATGACACAATTATGTATTACACATGTCTATATTTCATTGCCAACACTGGAATGTAGTCCACTACACTTCATCTCCCTGTAGTGTCCTCTTCCAATGGACTTGTTGATGATGGAATCAGCCACACCCTCCTTGTTTCATCTCCTCCAGTCATATTGTCCCTTCATATTGTCTTTGTTTGAGTATTCCAATCTCCACATGTTCTCCCAAATACTTCTGGAATGACAAGAAAATAAACGACCAAACAGTATCTTTTGCAAAACAACATTTTCAAATTAAACCTCAACATCAATTTAAGAATATAAAAATGACCTATAAATGATGTATGAATCACATTAACCTATCCCCCCCTTGATTCATAAATCATACTAAAATCATACTAAAAAAATGTTTTCCTTGAAACAATAAAAATAAAATGATCAAATAATCAAAAAGGATATTTATCCATTCAGTAGTCCATCTAGACCCCCTCGTCCGTCTTCGTCCAGATCCGGAACAGTCAACACCGGCATCATTCTCCAACCTATTTCAATCTCATAGCTTCCTCAAAAGTCAGTAACATATTACACCTTGCTATCAAAGCTGTCATTAACCCATCACTGCCCCTACTGGCCTAATTGATCTTGCAACCAAATTTTCTCAGATCTCCCAAACACATCCCTTATAATGCATATATAACCCCAGTGATCTTATCTAAACTATCTGGACTCAAAGTATAACTAATATTTATCAATATTATCTTCCCAAATGTTACACCATACCATGAATGAAGTCCCCCCTTCTCCCTTAGACTTACCCTTCAATGATAGGCTTGAAGACTATGACATGTCACCATGTCACCCTTTTACCCCTAGAGTTAGCTGTGTCCAATGCTATCCCTCTTATAATGGTAAAACCTCATATGGAAGCTTCAACGTTGACATGTAACCAAATCCTGTTAATTCATAATGTAAGAATATATATTTTATCATCACAAACCCACCAAATATCTCCAATTCCCCATAGTCATAGGCAAAAGCTAATCTTTTAACCATCAAAGTCCTGCTCTTCTTACTCCCTGGTATATTAAAAATTACATTATATTTGTCATTACTACCCTTAAGGTCATACTTATCCAAAGTTATCATATAGCATCCCAATCTGATCTTCCCATACACACACCCTTTACCTCATATGTTTTATTAAAACAACAACAACTTTTATCCTCACTGGTTCACCTGAATACTTCAGGTTTCCACTGTTACCTGACTTTACATCTAACAATTCCCATAGGGTAATCCATTTACCCAAGAACACTACCTAGGCTTAAACCACTGTTCTGACAACAACATTATTTTATCTGTCAATGACTGTTGCCGACACCACAGTCATGACAAAGCATAACCCTGACCCACACCTGCCAGAGGCCGCGCGACCGTCTAACACGTCTTGGGCTGGCATCCCCAACAGACATCAACCCTCAAGATTCCTCACTGATTCTTACAGAATGAGTTAATCTATCTCTAATTTTCACAACAGAGGAACGAGCAGTACTGATCAGATACCCCCCCCCCTCTGTCATCAAAATCAAAAGACCCCATCCTGCAGCTTCCATGATGAATCTCTATTCTCCATTTCAGATTAATCTATATTGTTTCTATCTGCTCTCCTATTTTAATCCTATTCATACTATCATTGACAGCCCTCTCCATCCGTAACATAAACTCCTGAGTCATTAATTTCAGAAAAGTTGTTGTCGATGTCATACTCCCTACATCGTATCATTAATCCCTTCCAAAGTTACCCTTAAAGTAGTTGATTTAGCTGCTGTATCAACCCTAATTACTTCTAGTGCAAAAGTTCCCATTCCCATTATCCTCTGTGTCTTATCTACTGTTGGAGTGACTACTGTCCATTCAGTTCTACTCCTCCTGAACTCCCTCAATGACTGTGGAAAGTTTTACAGACTTCAAATCTTCCATTATAAGCATCACCTTACAAATTACATAGCCCTTTAACCAATAATTCTTAACCGGAACAAATTTCTATGCTTTCACTAGATAAGTACACATATTCTCCCTGATCTTTATCTGTAACCTTACGCAACATAAGTGAACAGTCCCTCCTAACCCTCTTCTCAACTATACCTCCTTTTACTCCTGGTCCTGATAACAACACTTATTCTCCATAATTATCTCTCCATATGGGAGGAACGTCCCCATCCTAAACACTAATAAGTATTTTTCCCCCTAAAATTGGTGCTGTATTGGTTCCCTTATAATCACATGCGATATATTTATGACTTTAATACCTATCAATGTTGAAAGAGTTAAATTGCTTCTCCCTGTTGTTCTAATAGACTGAAGTGTTAATGTCCTTATTTACTCCTAGTTTTCCCCCAGTTTTCCCCTAAGACTTTGAACTCTTTCCTTGTACTTCCATCCATCACCACTAGTGTCACTTTTTCCCCAAATCTCAGTCCTATCTCTAAATCCCTGACTTTCAAACTTTTGATTATAACAAAAGGTACCCACAATTACCTTGATCTTCCTATTCTAAAGTGTCATTCATTACTGTTCTCTCTCTCTCTTACTACTAACGTTAAAACTTAGCTTACTGTCTCAGAGTTCCTTCACCCCTAGTTCTCCTAACTTATTTTTAATCTAATCTTTTCTCTCATAACATTTAAAACCTTTTCCCCTGATTTATTGACAAAATCTCTTACCACCAAATTTTTAGAATATGTGATTGGGAAAGTTCCCCACCTGCTTCTGACTCATTACACACAGACTTGGCAAAACGACTAACCCCCTTCTAGCCTAGCCTAGCCTGAAATCCCTTAATGTAAGAATGTAACCCAGAATAATAATCACCCCTTTTAACTTTTCAGACAGACTGTCTGACAGTCGTCTAGTGGACATCTTATTGTACAATTCAATTCTCTTCCCAACATTACAATAACAGTATCTTCTAATATTAGTATGTCTATTTTGATTAACTGTTTTACTACCTCAAATCCCTATCCTAATTCGTTATCAATTAGTGATATGTTTAACCTCTTTAGGCTGAACCCAGATAAGTTTTCCCCTATTCACTATCCCTTCTAATGGTCGGTTGTTTCAACTGTTAGCTATTTTCTCTTCTTCTCTAATCGATGCTTTCAGCAATGCACCCCTTCCGGATATTCTCGGCACTCTAGAATATTTAGTGTTCACCTGAAGCACAGGTGATCTTCACTTGCTCGTTGATCTTCCTCTGTTTCTTCTTCTCCAATTCTGTGTCTGTCCAGAAACTGACAGTCGATATGGAACATCTGGTCCCCCCTTGGCTGGTACAATTGCCTTTGATATTGTTCAGTTAAAGCTGTAACAGTGATTGTTGATTTGATTCACTCTGATTCTTCATAACCAACACTTCTTTTCTTCTTCTCCACCACCAGTTATAAGTTGTATTTGATAGAGTTTTCTTCGTCCGGTTCTTCTCGTTGTGGACCTATCAGTATTCTTCAAAAGGTTATCTTCTAAGTTCTGTTCTTGAAATATCATCTTCTTACCAGTGGCCTTTCCTTTGGCCTCACTGTATTATTCTTCTCCTTCAATTCTTGAGGTCTTCATCCAGTCGTGTTATCTTCATCTTTCCGAACCTCATTCTTCTCTTCGTTTCCAGACATCTCGGTTTTTCTTCCTTCTGGAGTTTTGATTCATCTTCATCGTCGTTTCTGCTTGTATTCGTCTTCATCTCTGATGCCATAATCACCCCTGGATGATCATTGTACGCTGAGAATAAACATCCCTAAGCTCTACTTTTTAAACCTATCTTATCGCTGACATATTTTATCAATTTCTGTTTGAGAATGAAGGGCAACTTTTGTTTCACTTGCCGGATAACCTAGCCACACTTTAATTAAAGGATTACCACTATTTCAACCCGTGTAATGACTTTCATAGTCCTGATATCTTTTTCCCCATTGTAACAAGCCTTTCTATTCCTTTATTGTGAACTATGTTATTCTAGACTGTATAACTAAAGCTTACCCCCTTAAATTATTAATATAACCCTAACAACTCCAAATAAATCCTGGATAATTAAACCCAATTTTATTCCTATATCCTATGTCACCAACTTATCAATTAGTGTTGAGTATATTACCACAACCCATCAAATGCAAGTAAATGCAAGTTAGTCATCTTCAGACTAAAATACCCATAAACAAAGCCTTCTAACCTTACAACCCTTCAATACTCCAATTCCCATAACCCCTTGCTCTATTAGCTCTAATTATCATAAATTTACAGAAGAATCCTCAATCCATCCTGGATTCCCAACACATCTGTAATTAAACCCCAGTGATACACAGCTTCCAAAATGCAATTTTTAATGAAATAGTATTTGCCAAGCCCATGTAAAATTGTCATAACATCACATATCTTGTTAGGATGATTTTGTGTACTAGCTTGATCCGATCCTCTCCTGCATCATGTGATGTCACGTCATGTGACGTCACGCCACGCACACGTCAGCCCCTCCTCTCTCTCTCGTCTCGCCGTTCCATGTTCCTCTCATATTTCAAAAAACATAGAAACACACAAGATTTCAGCAGTTTATGCAATTAACCAAGTTATCCACATTCAATATTCGTCCGCTTTACATTCGCTCTAAGACTTTAACTCAGGACGAATAGATCGCCCAAAAACCTTGATTTTAATCCGTCATTTAATTATTTAATTCAATCTATTATAATCCGTTATCCTATATTTAATTTATAAATTCAATAGGCTACAAAACAAGTTTCATCTTTAACCAATCGCAGTTTAAACTTATAAGATTCGTGTTAAACTCTCCCTGTGCCTATTTGTTCCGTCGTCTGTGTTCCTCTGTCTCCCCCTGCAGTTTAACCAATGTGTTGTTTTGCAGAATCCCACACATGCGCAAATATCATTTTAACCTCATGCTTGAGTTGCAGCATCCCCTCGTGGTGTCGTTTAGTGCCGTAAAACAAAACGTTCCCTAATCTCGTGCCATAAACTCCCCTTTCTGTAGTGTAGTGTCGCAAAATTAAACGCATGCGCACAACCATTCAAAAACCCCTTTTCACCGTGGAAGAAAGATTCTCTCTTCTCTCTCCCCAAACAGAATAATACCAGTCCAGCTGTAATTCCCATTTCCCCCTTATAGTCAAACAACATTTAACAGCGCTCACAAAACATACAACCTGACTTACAGACAGTGACAAGTTTAAGAGACTTTAATCCATCGCAATGGAATCTCTAAGGATATCCGTTAGCATGTAGCACGCAACACAATTAGCCTGTAGCATTAGCCTTTAGCTTAGCCTAAGGTACACCGTGGCACAAAACACAATTAGCCGTTAGCCTTAACATTAAGTATCAACATTAGCCTTTAGCCTTAAGCATTAGCATTTAGCATTTAGCATTTAGCCACGATGTACCACGTGGCCTGAAACAACCCAGCATTAACACCAACCTCCAGCTAACTGCAGCCTACAACACAAATGAACACCCCGCACCGCGACCCAATCATTGTCCATGATTATCAATAATATCTCCATCTAACTTTTTGTTGCCTTGAAAGATGAATCTCATATCAAGAGGTTACCCCCAAACCAATTTCCCGTCGGCCAGAGGAGGAGTATAACATAAATACACCAATTCACTTCATAATTCCCGCTTAAGGAATCAACCTGATTCAGTCTAACTAAGCCCAGGATTTGTAGCCCATTCCTAGGGAATCGCCTCCTCGAGGTCTTTTCCGTATCCACGGTGCCCTAACTATGCAGATATCTTCCAACATTATTCTCTACCAATCCATTTGCACAATCCATTGTTGTAAACAGCGTTTACACATCAACCAAATTTAGAATATTTTCGTTCAGACTCCCAGTTAACAGCCATAACGCCACCCGAAACACGGTCGTAAGGGTACATTCCTCCAGTGTACATAAGCAGTAACAAAACCAACAACTTAGCTGTGTCTAGTCGGGTCATGACTCCAGACCAAAGTCAGCTTGAGTTAGCCTGATGACTCCAAATGCAGCAAAGAAGGATTGCATCATCTCTCCTGGCAAGCTCGCCATTCTGTCGTATATGATGAATGGTGGCAATTATTGCTGTCAACAAAAGGAGTCTGCTCATACTGAACATTGATCATAAGGTTTATTCAGATCACAAGCTTCAGCATGAGTTTACAGACACGCGTGGTCCGGAGAGCAGTGTCCTCCAATTCTAATGTCTGCTCTGTCCTATCTTCTTCATGTACCCCTATTTATAACCAATGCAACAAGATGGGCTCCCTCTTCTGGCCAGTTTACAATACACTTCCTGTCTATTATATGTTACATTATACTAACATAACCAACATTCCATTTCGTCATGAAAAACATTTAACAAAGGCATAATCTTCAGATACGATACCTCCCTAGTCTTTGTGGTTGAAACTGTGTTTGAAATCCACTTTTTGACTGAGGGACCTTATAGATAACTGTACGTGTGGTGTACAGAGATGAGGTAGTCATTCAGAAATCATGTTAAACACTATTATTGCACACAGAGTGAGTCCATGCAACTTATTATGTGACTTGTTAAGCAAAAACATTTTTTGCCGGCATCACGCAATAGAAAAAAATGAGTAGGCCTAACATTTTATAAAGTCATTACCAGTGCTTTATTAAAACATGTAATCGACTACTGAGATATTATTGAAGAAATAAGTTGTTTCATCTTGTCATGTTGTGATTCAGCCTAATGATTGTCATGCTGCTGTTATCAGTTACAATAGGGCTCCCGAATGTTCAGCTTTACTCTTGGTCAACAGAGATGAATTTACCTTTATGTGCTCCAATATCATAGTCTGATTCACCACCTGAGCGGAAACTCAAAACACATCACTAACTCTAAACTCCCCCAGGAAAGGAGAGAAAGAGAGTGGCTCACAGTGGAACAGGGGAACAGGGGCACAGGGGAACAGGGGATCAGGGGATCAGGGGAACAGGGGATCAGGGGAACAGGAGAACAGGGGATCAGGGGAACAGGGGCACAGGGGAACAGGGGATCAGGGGAACAGGGGATCAGGGGATCAGGGGAACAGGGGATCAGGGGAACAGGGGATCAGGGGATCAGGGGAACAGGGGATCAGGGGAACAGGGGATCAGGGGATCAGGGGAACAGGGGATCAGGGGAACAGGGGATCAGGGGAACAGGAGAACAGGGGAACAGGAGAACAGGGGATCAGGGGAACAGGGGATCAGGGGAACAGGAGAACAGGGGAACAGGGGAACAGGGGAACAGGGGATCAGGGGAACAGGGGATCAGGGGAACAGGAGAACAGGGGATCAGGGGAACAGGGGAACAGGGGATCAGGGGAACAGGAGAACAGGGGATCAGGGGAACAGGGGAACAGGGGCAGGCAAACACTTTCATTACATGAGGATAATGTACTTTACTGTTTGACCAAATCATGGTTTTAGACCAATAGGCCCCCAATTTTATTTCCGCACAGCCAAGTCAACTGGTCGCAAAATGCAACTAAATGGTCACAGGATTTTCAATATAGTCCAACTCTCAAACTTTAGTTTTACTTCAATTAAAAAAGCCTCCATCTTCACAATCAACAGTAGCCTTTGCCCTGGCTCGCCTCAGCAGCCCCGGACAATTTGGCCAGACTACAATTTTATTTATCAGCTTTTTAATTAATTTTATCGGCCAAAAGCTGGCATTTGCCGGCTGACCGAAACGCTGCTCCCTAGACTAGCCTCAGTCAGCGTCTCAGACTGTAGTGACTCTCATGACCTCCCTAGACTAGCCTACACCACATTGCAATGCATTCTGTTTCAATGCATTCTGTTTCAATGCATTCTGTTTCAATGCATTCTGTTTCAATGCATTTTGTTTCAATGCATTCTGTTTCAATGCATTCTGTTTCAATGCATTCTGTTTCAATGCATTCTGTTTCAATGCATTCTGTTTCAATGCATTCTGTTTCAATGCATTTTGTTTCAATGCATTCTGTTTCAATGCATTCTGTTTCAATGCATTTTGTTTCAATGCATTCTGTTTCAATGCATTTTTTTTCAATGCATTCTGTTTCAATGCATTCTGTTTCAATGCATTTTGTTTCAATGCATTCTGTTTCAATGCATTTTTTTTCAATGCATTCTGTTTCAATGCATTCTGTTTTCAAGTGAGTTCAATCCTACTCTAGACTGTAAACTGCAGTGAAAATGTCATTTGAATAACACTTCAATATAGCCTAAATATTTGTCATTTCACTTTTTAAATGTTTTACCATTTATATGTGGCATGAACACAAAACATGCAACAATTTCAAAGATTTTACTGAGTTACAGTTCATATAAGGAAATCAGTCAATTTAAATAAATGTATTAGGCCCTAATCTATGGATTTCACATGACTGGGCAGGGGCACAGCCATGGGTGGGCCTGGGAGGGAATAGGCCCACCCACTTGGGAGCCACGCCCAGCCAATCAGAATGAGTTTTTCCCCACAAAAGGGCTTTATTACAGACAGAGACCCCCCACCTCCCCCAGACGTTCCCGCAGGGGGGGTCATGAGAAGAAAAAAATACGTTGGAGAGAGGGGGGCATTTTTATGACACCTTGAGTTGGACCAGCTCCTACCCCCAGTACATTTCAAACTGTCTTTAAGGTCATCAAAGGTGCATTTGAAACAAACAAGAGCATTGTTGGTCCTTTTAGACCAAGGCCTTCCATGTCAATGTCAAGTCTCTCCCTGACAAGGCCTCAGTCGGAGCCTCAGACTGTAGTGACTCTCATGACCAGCTCCCGGGTGCTGTGGCTGGGGTGGCCGTGGGCCTCTGGCTGCCGCAGGTGGCTGAGGAGCTGGAGGATATTGTAGGCAGCGCAGTGTTGGTCTGGTCCAGCTGTCTCACTGGCCTGCTCAGTGGAACCGTGTGGAACCAGCCCTATCCCTGGGTCTGGTGATGCTGTAGCTAGGTCCGGTGCTGTGGTGGCGGCAGCCAGAGGGGAGGTGGAAGAGGACAGTCCCAGTTCTGTCCCAGGCTGGTTCCTCTGGCCAGACTGAGGCTGAGAGAGAGTCCGCACTGTGGCTGCTCTCCTCAGGTCCTCCCTGTCAGTGGTCTTGTCGTAGTTGAGAACCTTCCACTGCTGGTTCACAGCCTGCCACCGGTTAAAGATACGGAACACTGAAGGTCCTTCATGGATGATTAGAGCTGCAGGGGAAGATAAGAGATATGAACATTAGTCAGGTAATCCTGCATTAAACAATCAGAAGCACAGAGTGGCGTCTTACTACATAAAGAAATCTAGACACACATAAATAAATCTTTATTTTAACAGGGAAAAAACAGACTGAGACCTGGATCTCTTTTACGGCTGTGCCCTGTGTAAACATGTTGACATGTACTGTTTTAGACATACAGACAAGAACATTTCAAACATACAAAACAAAAACACAATTCAACAGAAACAGTCACAGACAACATCATATTGATCCTCCATAACATTTTTAAAATGGGCAAGGGACACCAGAGTGTCTAACTTAAGTTGGATCTGCAGTTTGTTCCATAAATAAGGTGCAAAGGAACTGAAGGCAGTCCTACCCAACTCTGTGGAGACCACAGGAGTCTCTAATGTAATCCACATCTGTGATCTGGTTTTAAAATTAGTATATCTAGTGGAAATTAATGATGATATATATGGAGGTAGTTTTAAAAGAAGTGCTTTATAAATAAACAGGAGGGCATGTTGCTCTCGCCTCACAGATAGAGAGGCCCAACCCACATGTTGATATAGGAAACAGTGATGAGTTTTGTAACTATCACCCCGTGATAAACCTGAGTGCACAATGGTAAATAGCATCCAGTGGTTTTAATGTGTTTGCCGATGCATGCATATAGATAATATCATTTGAAGTAAATGGCTCTGATATGATCCATACACATTCCCATAAGAAATTATAAATATGATACCAGTGAGTGAGACACGCAAACATGTATGTTCTGGGATTTCCACAGGTGAAATATTTCGTACAGAGGGTTTCCCAATAATATCTCATCACAGTTTTTTAAAATTGCTTATTGATCCATCCTCAGAATGTTGGAGCATTGGTTGTTGATGGGGCGGCAGGTAGCTTAGTGGTTAAGAGCGTTGTGCCAGTAACCAAAAGATCGCTGGTTCTAATCCCCGAGCCGACTAGGTGAAAAATCTGTCGATGTGCCCTTGAGCAAGGCACTTAACCCTAATTGCTCCTGTAAGTCGCTCTGGATAAGAGCGTCTGCTAAATGCCTAAAATGTAATGTAAGTGATGCATGGTGATTAGTTCTGTTTGTACCAACGAAACTGTGGATGTATGTAGAAACCAGACAAAGTTGAAATCAAGCCTCAACTTGTTAATCAACATATCCTCACGCAACTGGGAGAGTGTGTGATTAGTTTTGTACAACAGCGACCCAATCAGTTTGTAAAACAGCGCAGAGAAAAGAATCCAACAAGCCATGGGCTTCCCCAAAGAAAAAGACAAGGAGCAACTTGGAGTGGAGTAATGAACAATTATAATGCTATCCAGGAAACACAGCTTCAACGCTCACCACAACAAACTACTACAATCTGTTGTTAAAAAAGTAGATTCGCTCTAAAATAAAGGAGAGTCTATCGCCTAAGTCACGCACAAACAAGGTGAATGAACAAGACAACAAAATGAGCATTTAGGAAACAAAGTTGCAAACTTTAGAAGATTAATTGGACCAGCAAGAAAACAGAATGAGACGAAACATGAGAATAGTCCTTACCGGAAGACGCAACTTGGTCTCAGAGCATTTCGTGTTATTCTGTACGTAAATCGTCGCACACATCATTTAGTATGATATGTTACGTTTCGTATGGTATGTATTAATTTGTTGATGTCCATCATCCATTTCATATATGTTACAAATTACAATTCGTATGATATTACAATTTTTACTATATGTTATGGATCAGCAAAATGTACAATATGTTACAAATTCCAATTTGTTGTTGCTAACGTTAGTTAGATGGCTAGGTGGCTAACGCTAACGTTAGCTAGCTCTAGGGGTTAGGGGTTAAGGTTAAAGGGTTAAGGTGTGATGCGTGATTTGAAGGAGTCAGGCGCAGGAGCGTAAATCACAGAATACAGAGTTTATTCCGTAATACAGCGTTACCCAGAATAGCGTCAACCAGTCCAGTGTGCAAAACAGGCACACGGGGAAAATATACCCCGGCAATACAAAATACACTGAGCTCAACTACTCAGCTACTCTCTCCTCACATTAAACAATCACCCACAAGGACAAGGGGGGCAGAGGGAACACTTATACAGGTACTGATGAGGGGATATGAACCAGGTGTGTGTAATAAACAAGACAAAACAAATGGAATGATGCGATGAGGAGCGGCAGTGGCTAGAAGGCCGGTGACGACGAACGCCGAAGCCTGAACCAGGAGAGGAGGCAGCTTCGGAGGAAGTCATGACATAAGGTTAAGAAGGGTTAGCTAACAGGGTTAAGGTTGGGGTTAGGGGAAGGGTTAGCTAACAGGGTTAAGGTTGGGGTTAGGGGAAGGGTTAGCTAACATGCTAAGGTATAGGGTATATGTATAGGGGAAGGGCTAGCTAACAGTGTTAAGGTTGGGGTTAGGGGAAGGGTTAGCTAACAGGGTTAAGGTTGGGGTTAGGGGAAGGGTTAGCTAACATGCTAAGGTATAGGGTATATGTATAGGGGAAGGGCTAGCTAACAGTGTTAAGGTTGGGGTTAGGGGAAGGGTTAGCTAACAGGGTTAAGGTTGGGGTTAGGGGAAGGTTTAGCTAACAGGGTTCAGGTTGGGGTTAGGGGAAGGGTTAGCTAACAGGGTTAAGGTTGGGGTTAGGGGAAGGGTTAGCTAACATGGTTAAGGTATAGGGTATATGTATAGGGGAAGGGTTAGCTAACATGCTAAGGTATAGGGTATATGTATAGGGGAAGGGTTAGCTAACATGCTAAGTAGTTGTAAAGTAGCTAAAAAGTAGTTACAAAGTTGCTAATTATCTAAAATGCTAAAGTTGTCCTTTAGGTTGCTAGACGTTTGCGTTATACGCTCTCCCATCCACCTCAACCAACCACCCGTTATACGCTCTCCCATCCACCTCAACCAACCACCCGTTATACGCTCTCCCATCCACCTCAACCAACCACCCGTTATACGCTCTCCCATCCACCTCTACCAACCACCCGTTATACGCTCTCCCATCCACCTCAACCAACCACCCGTTATACGCTCTCCCATCCACCTCTACCAACCACCCGTTATACGCTCTCCCATCCACCTCAACCAACCACCCGTTATACGCTCTCCCATCCACCTCAACCAACCACCCGTTATACGCTCTCCCATCCACCTCAACCAACCACCTGTTATACGCTCTCCCATCCACCTCTACCAACCACCCGTTATACGCTCTCCCATCCACCTCAACCAACCACCCGTTATACGCTCTCCCATCCACCTCAACCAACCACCCGTTATACGCTCTCCCATCCACCTCAACCAACCACCCGTTATACGCTCTTCCATCCACCTCAACCAACCACCCGTTATACGCTCTCCCATCCACCTCAACCAACCACCCGTTATACGCTCTCCCATCCACCTCTACCAACCACCCGTTATACGCTCTCCCATCCACCTCAACCAACCACCCGTTATACGCTCTCCCATCCACCTCAACCAACCACCCGACTTTCGCTTTTGCCTTAAGTAACCTTCAGTCTTATGTAACCATAAAAAACGTAACATATCACACTAATTTGAGTGTCCCAGATATACAGTTGGAGTCTGAAGTTTCCATACACCTTAGCCAAATACATTTAAACTCAGTTTTTCACAATTCCTGACATTTAATCCTTGTAAAAATTCCCTGTCTTAGGTCAGTTAGGATCACCACTTTATTTTAAGAATGTGAAATGTCAGAATGATTTCTTTCAGCTTTTCTTTCTTTCATCACATTCCCAGTGGGTCAGAAGTTTACATACACTCTATTAGTATTTGGTAGCATTGCCTTTAAATTGTTTGTCCTGGGGTCATTCTGACCCCAAATTAAATCTTTTGCCGACAAAATATGTTTTTTATTCATCAATTGGTCTGAAAATAACGGTAGTTGTTTAATACTATGCTCTTTATGATTCAAACAAATTTGAAGTAATTTGATTGAATTATGGGTGTTTTACTAAATGTAATAACTTCTGTTGTCCTCTGGGGTCAAAAAGACCCCGCAGCACAAAGTTTACATACTGCTTGGCAAAACATCTTTGATCATGTTTCTTTGATGTGTGGGGTCAAAACATCTTTGATCATGTTTCTTTGATGTGTGGGGTCAAGCAATGGTTATGACAACAACAACAACAAAAAAAGTATTTTCTCACAGGTGTTTGGGCATTTCACATTTTAGTCTGAGAGAGACAGGCAGCACAATGAGGAGGCAGAAGTTTTATAATGCACAGGAGGCTTGCAAGATAATTTTTGAAATAAAAGAAAATAATGACCAGGAGGACAATGCTGCACATAATGAGGATGAATCAACTGATGAAGAGGGTTCAGGGTCAGAAGAGGAGGAACATAATGATGAGGTGATAGATCCAACATACAGACAGCATGCTACTTCTTCCTCCGAAGATTCCCCCACATCTCCTGCTGCAGAAATGGAAGATGATTATGAATATAAGGAAATGGATGAACGTGATGATGACGTAGAATCTGAAGCTGGTATGGAAGAAGTGTCAGAAGTGGAGCACTGCACCTATTATGATGAAGAATCAACAGATGAGGTAGAATCTGAAGTTGAAATGGAAGAAGTGTCAGAAGTGGAGGACATCATCTATTATGATGAAGACGAAGAATCAACAGATGAGGTAGAATCTGAGGAAGAGGACCCAGCTGACCCTGAACCCTCTTCATCAGTTGATTCATCCTCATTATGTGCAGCATTGTCCTCCTGGTCATTATTTTCTTTTATTTCAAAAATTATCTTGCAAGCCTCCTGTGCATTATAAAACTTCTGCCTCCTCATTGTGCTGCCTGTCTCTCTCAGACTAAAATGTGAAATGCCCAAACACCTGTGAGAAAATACTTTTTTTGTTGTTGTTGTTGTCATAACCATTGCTTGACCCCACACATCAAAGAAACATGATCAAAGATGTTTTGACCCCACACATCAAAGAAACATGATCAAAGATGTTTTGCCAAGCAGTATGTAAACTTTGTGCTGCGGGGTCTTTTTGATCCCAGAGGACAACAGAAGTTATTACATTTAGTAAAACACCCATAATTCAATCAAATTACTTCAAATTTGTTTGAATCATAAAGAGCATAGTATTAAACAACTACCGTTATTTTCAGACTAAATATGTAACACAGAATTGATTGAAAATGTATACTGTATGCTTTATAAACAGTCAAACCAGGCAGGACAAAAGGTGTGATTATGGGCTGTCATTAATAAAAATAAAATGATTCAAAAACAGCATCCTCACTAAACTTTTACAAATACCACTCAGTGATAAGTCAAATAGTCAAAATAATAATAGGTCAAAATAATTCATAGTTTCATTGTATTTTTACTTAAAAACAGGGTATACTTTTATGTAAACAAGGTCTATTGGCTCTAAATTCCAAAACAAATGAAAAAAATTATAGTAATGGGTTGAACAGAAGTAAGAATAAAGATGTAACACAGAATTGATTGAAAATGTATACTGTATGCTTTATAAACAGTCAAACCAGGCGGGGTCATTTTTGACCCCAGAGGACAAAAGGTGTGATTATGGGCTGTCATTAATAAAAATTAAATGATTCAAAAACAGCATCCTCACTAAACTTTTACAAATACCACTCAGTGATAAGTGAAATAGTCAAAATAATAATAGGTCAAAATAATTCATAGTTTCATTGTATTTTTACTTAAAAACAGGGTATACTTTTATGTAAACAAGGTCTATTGGCTCTAAATTCCAAAACAAATGAAAAAAATTATAGTAATGGGTTGAACAGAAGTAAGAATAAAGATGTAACACAGAATTGATTGAAAATGTATACTGTATGCTTTATAAACAGTCAAACCAGGCGGGGTCATTTTTGACCCCAGAGGACAAAAGGCGTAAGGCATTTGGGAGGACAACATGAGGGTTAACTTGGGTCAAACGTTTCGGGTAGCCTTCCACAAGCTTCCCACAATAAGTTGGGTGAATTTTGTCCCATTCCTCCTGACAGAGCTGGTGTAACTGAGTCAGGTTTGTAGGCCTCCTTGCTCGCACACGCTTTTTCAGTTCTGCCCACACATTTCCTATAGGATTGAGGTCAGGGCTTTGTGATGGCCACTCCAATACCTTGACTTTGTTGTCCTTAAGCCATTTTGCCACAACTTTGGAAGTATGCTTGGGGTCATTGTTCATTTGGAAGACATTTACATTTACTTCCAGAGCGACTTACAGTTAGTTAGTGCATACATTATTTATTTTTTCATACCCCCTGTGGGAATCGAACCGACAACCCTGGCGTTGCAAACGCCATGCTCTATCAACTGAGCTACATCCCTGCCGGCCATTCCCTCCCCTACCCTGGACAACGCTGGGCCAATTGCGCGCCGCCCCAAGACCCCATTTGCGACCAAGCTTTAACTTCCTGACTGATGTCTTGAGATATTGCTTCAATATATCCACATAATTTTCCTTCCTCAAAAAAAAAAAGTCCCTCCTGCAGCAAAGTACCCCCACAGCATGATGCTGCTACCCCCGTGCTTCATGGTTGGGGTGGTGTTCTTCGGCTTGCAAGCAATCCCCTTTTTCCTCCAAACATAATGGCCAAACAGTTCTATTTTTATGCCAGTTTTGGAGTAGTGGCTTCTTCCTTGCTGAGCGGCCTTTCAGGTTATGTCGATATAGGATTTGTTTTACTGTGGATATAGATACTTTTGTACCTGTTTCCTCCAGCATCTTCACAAGGTCCTTTGCTGTTGTTCTGGGATTGATTTTCACTTTTCGCACCAAAGTATGTTCATCTCTAGGAGACAGAACACGTCTCCTTCCTGAGCGGTATGACTGCTGCGTGGTCCCATGGTGTTTATACTTGCGTACTATTGTTTGTACAGATGAACGTGGTACCTTCAGGCGTTTGGAAATTGCTCCCAAGGATGAACCAGACTTGTGGAGGTCTACGATTTTTTTTCTGAGGTCTTGGCTGATTTCTTTTGATTTTCCAATGATGTCACTGAGTTTGAAGGTAGGCCTTGAAATACATCCACACGTACACCTCCAATTGACTCAAATGATGTCAATTAGCCTATCAGAAGCCAATGTAAACTTCTGACCCACTGGAATTGTGATACAGTGAAGTATAAGTGAAATAATCTGTCTTTAAACAATTGTTGGAAAAATTAATTGTGTCATGCACAAAGTAGATGTCCTAACCGACTTGCCAAAACTATAGTTTGTTAACAAGACATTTGTGGAGTGGTTAAAAAACGAGTTTTAATGACTCCAACCTAAGTGTACGTAAACTTCTGACTTCAACTGTACATTTACTTTGTTTCGTCTAGTCTATGAGGATGGAAAAAGGAGACCTTTTCAACTACTTGGTCGAAGTGATAGAGGAACTTGATGTGGGTTTATCACCAGAAGATCTGGAACTATGCCACAGGATCGGCGTGAAACAGAAGAACGCTAAATACCCACGCATTGTAACCTTCAAACTATGGAACTATCAAACCAAAGTGAACATTCTGAAGGCACAAGGGGGAAAGGAGATCAAAATCCAAGGCCAGACCATTCGAGTCGTCCAGGACCTGTCTGCTAAGCTGAGAAAAAGAAGCAAAGAATACCTTCCAATCAGATGAAGACGGGATTAAATCTCAGCTCCGCTTCCCGGCATTGCTATGTATGGAAGGGGAACGCAGTGGATGGAATTCACAAGCGTCAATGAAGCCCTAACCAAGCTGCAAGAAACTTTTCCAGTCAAAGGCCTACAAACACTACTCGGAAGGGAGACCTACGCGTACAGTCATGTGTGCATACATTTTTACGTATGGGCGGTCCCGGGGATCGAACCCACTACCCTGGCGTTACAAGCGCCATGCTCTACCAATTGAGCTACAGAGGACCACTGGGTATATGTTGTGTGTGGAGGTATAGGGTATATGATGTGTGGAGGTATATGTTGTGTGTGGAGGTATAGGGTATATGTTGTGTGGAGGTATAGGGTATATGTTGTGTGGAGGTATAGGGTATATGTTGTGTGGAGGTATAGGGTATATGTTGTGTGTGGAGGTATAGGGTATATGTTGTGTGTGGAGGTATAGGGTATATGTTGTGTGTGGAGGTATAGGGTATATGTTGTGGAGGTATAGGGTATATGTTGTGTGGAGGTATAGGGTATATGTTGTGGAGGTATAGGGTATATGTTGTGTGTGGAGGTATAGGGTATATGTTGTGTGTGGAGGTATAGGGTATATGTTGTGTCTGGAGGTATAGGGTATATGTTGTGTGGAGGTATAGGGTATATGTTGTGTGTGGAGGTATAGGGTATATGTTGTGTGTGGAGGTATAGGGTATATGTTGTGTGGAGGTATAGGGTATATGTTGTGTGTGGAGGTATAGGGTATATGTTGTGTGTGGAGGTATAGGGTATATGTTGTGGAGGTATAGGGTATATGTTGTGAGAGGAGGTATAGGGTATATGTTGTGTGGAGGTATAGGGTAAATGTTGTGTGTGGAGGTATAGGGTATATGTTGTGGCGGTATAGGGTATATGTTGTGTGGAGGTATAGGGTATATGTTGTGTGGAGGTATAGGGTATATGTTGTGTGGAGGTATAGGGTATATGTTGTGTGAAGGTATAGGGTATATGTTGTGTGGAGGTATAGGGTATATGTTGTGGAGGTATAGGGTATATGTTGTGTGGAGGTATAGGGTATATGTTGTGGAGGTATAGGGTATATGTTGTGTGGAGGTATAGGGTATATGTTGTGTGGAGGTATAGGGTATATGTTGTGGAGGTATAGGGTATATGTTGTGTGGAGGTATAGGGTATATGTTGTGTGGAGGTATAGGGTATATGTTGTGGAGGTATAGGGTATATGTTGTGTGGAGTTATAGGGTATATGTTGTGTGGAGGTATAGGGTATATGTTGTGTGGGGGTATAGGGTATATGTTGTGTGGAGGTATAGGGTATATGTTGTGAAGGTATAGGGTATATGTTGTGTGGGGGTATAGGGTATATGATGTGTGGAGATATAGGGTATATGTTGTGTCTGGAGGTATAGGGTATATGTTGTGTGGAGGTATAGGGTATATGTTGTTCGGAGGTATAGGGTATATGTTGTGTGGGGGTATAGGGTATATGTTGTTCGGAGGTATAGGGTATATGTTGTGTGGGGGTATAGGGTATATGTTGTTCAGAGGTATAGGGTATATGTTGTGTGTGGAGGTATAGGGTATATGTTGTGTGGGGGTATAGGGTATATGTTGTGTCTGGGGGTAAAGGGTATATGTTGTGTCTGGAGGTATAGGGTATATGTTGTGTGTGGAGGTATAGGGTATATGTTGTGTGGAGGTATAGGGTATATGTTGTGTGTGGAGGTATAGGGTATATGTTGTGTGGAGGTATAGGGTATATGTTGTGTGGAGGTATAGGGTATATGTTGTGTGTGGAGGTATAGGGTATATGTTGTGTGGAGGTATAGGGTATATGTTGTGTGGAGGTATAGGGTATATGTTGTGGAGGTATAGGGTATATGTTGTGTCTGGAGGTATAGGGTATATGTTGTGTGGAGGTATAGGGTATATGTTGTGTGTGGAGGTATAGGGTATATGTTGTGTGGGGGTATAGGGTTAATGTTGTGGAGGTATAGGGTATATGTTGTGTGGGGGTATAGGGTATATGTTGTGTGGAGGTATAGGGTATATGTTGTGTCTGGAGGTATAGGGTATATGTTGTGTGGAGGTATAGGGTATATGTTGTGTGGAGGTATAGGGTATATGTTGTGTGGAGGTATAGGGTATATGTTGTGTGGAGGTATAGGGTATATGTTGTGTGTGGGGGTATAGGGTATATGTTGTGTGGGGGTATAGGGTATATGTTGTGTGGGGGTATAGGGTATATGTTGTCTGGAGGTATAGGGTATATGTTGTGGAGGTATAGGGTATATGTTGTGTGTGGAGGTATAGGGTATATGTTGTGTGGAGGTATAGGGTATATGTTGTGTGGGGGTATAGGGTATATGTTGTCTGGAGGTATAGGGTATATGTTGTGGAGGTATAGGGTATATGTTGTATGTGGAGGTATAGGGTATATGTTGTGTGGAGGTATAGGGTATATGTTGTGTGGAGGTATAGGGTATATGTTGTGTCTGGAGGTATAGGGTATATGTTGTGTCTGGAGGTATAGGGTATATGTTGTGTGGGGGTATAGGGTATATGTTGTCTGGAGGTATAGGGTATATGTTGTGTGGGGGTATAGGGTATATGTTGTGTCTGGAGGTATAGGGTATATGTTGTGTGGGGGTATAGGGTATATGTTGTGTGTGGAGGTATAGGGTATATGTTGTGTGGAGGTATAGGGTATATGTTGTGTGGAGGTATAGGGTATATGTTGTGTGGAGGTATAGGGTATATGTTGTGTGTGGGGGTATAGGGTATATGTTGTGTGGGAGTATAGGGTATATGTTGTGTGGGGGTATAGGGTATATGTTGTCTGGAGGTATAGGGTATATGTTGTGGAGGTATAGGGTATATGTTGTGTGTGGAGGTATAGGGTATATGTTGTGTGGAGGTATAGGGTATATGTTGTGTGGGGGTATAGGGTATATGTTGTCTGGAAGTATAGGGTATATGTTGTGGAGGTATAGGGTATATGTTGTGTGTGGAGGTATAGGGTATATGTTGTGTGGAGGTATAGGGTATATGTTGTGTGGAGGTATAGGGTATATGTTGTGTGGGGGTATAGGGTATATGTTGTGTGTGGAGGTATAGGGTATATGTTGTGTGGAGGTATAGGGTATATGTTGTGTGTGGAGGTATAGGGTATATGTTGTGTGGAGTTATCGGGTATATGTTGTGTGGAGGTATAGGGTATATGTTGTGTGGAGGTATAGGGTATATGTTGTGTGTGGGGGTATAGGGTATATGTTGTGTGGGGGTATAGGGTATATGTTGTGTGGGGGTATAGGGTATATGTTGTCTGGAGGTATAGGGTATATGTTGTGGAGGTATAGGGTATATGTTGTGTGTGGAGGTATAGGGTATATGTTGTGTGGAGGTATATGGTATATGTTGTGCGAGGGTATATGTTGTCTGGAGGTATAGGGTATATGTTGTGGAGGTATAGGGTATATGTTGTGTGTGGAGGTATAGGGTATATTTTGTGTGGAGGTATAGGGTATATGTTGTGTGGAGGTATAGGGTATATGTTGTGTGGAGGTATAGGGTATATGTTGTGTGGGGGTATAGGGTATATGTTGTGTGGGGGTATAGGGTATATGTTGTGTCTGGAGGTATAGGGTATATGTTGTGGAGGTATAGGGTATATGTTGTGTGGGGTATAGGGTATATGTTGTGTGGGGGTATAGGGTATATGTTGTGTGGGGGTATAGGGTATATGTTGTGTGGGGGTATAGGGTATATGTTGTGTGGAGGTATAGGGTATATGTTGTGTGGGGGTATAGGGTATATGTTGTGTCTGGAGGTATAGGGTATATGTTGTGTGTGGAGGTATAGGGTATATGTTGTGTGGGGGTATAGGGTATATGTTGTGTGGGGGTATAGGGTATATGTTGTGTGGGGGTATAGGGTATATGTTGTGTGGGGGTATAGGGTATATGTTGTGTGGAGGTATAGGGTATATGTTGTGTGGGGGTATAGGGTATATGTTGTGTGGGGGTATAGGGTATATGTTGTGTCTGGAGGTATAGGGTATATGTTGTGTGTGGAGGTACAGGGTATATGTTGTGTGGGGTATAGGGTATATGATGTGTGGAGGTATAGGGTATATGTTGTGGAGGTATAGGGTATATGTTGTGTCTGGAGGTATAGGGTATATGTTGTGTGTGGAGGTATAGGGTATATGTTGTGTGGGGGTATAAGGTATATGTTGTGTGGAGGTATAGGGTATATGTTGTGGAGGTATAGGGTATATGTTGTGTGTGGAGGTATAGGGTATATGTTGTGTGTGGAGGTATAGGGTATATGTTGTGGAGGTATAGGGTATATGTTGTGTGGAGGTATAGGGTATATGTTGTGTGGAGGTATAGGGTATATGTTGTGGAGGTATAGGGTATATGTTGTGGAGGTATAGGGTATATGTTGTGTGTGGAGGTATAGGGTATATGTTGTCTGGAGGTATAGGGTATATGTTGTGTGTGGGGGTATAGGGTATATGTTGTGTGTGGAGGTATAGGGTATATGATGTGTGGAGGTATTTACATTTACATTTTAGTCATTTAGCAGACGCTCTTATCCAGAGCGACTTACAGTTAGTGAGTGCATACATTATTTTATTTTTTATACTGGCCCCACGTGGGAATCGAATCAAATGAGCTACATCCCTGCTGGCTTTTGGTAGGCCGTCATTGTAAATAAGAATTTGTTCTTAACTGACTTGCCTAGTTAAATAAAGGTGACATAAAAATGTTGGCTTGGGAGAGAGTGAAGGAAGGATTGATCTCTACTATTTTTTTTTTTTTTTTTTTTTCACCTTTATTTAACCAGGTAAGCCAGTTGAGAACAGGTTCTCATTTACAACTGCGACCTGGCCAAGATAAAGCAAAGCAGTGCGATAAAAACAACAACACAGAGTTACATATGGGGTAAAACAAAACATAAAGTCAAAAAATACAACAGAAAATATATATACAGTGTGTGCAAATGTAGTAAGTTATGGAGGTAAGGCAATAAATAGGCTATAGTGCAAAATAATTACAATAGTATTAACACTGGAGTGATAGATGTGCAGAAGATGATGTGCAAATAGAGAAACTGGGGTGCAAAAGAGCAAAATAAATAACAATATAGGGATGAGGTAGTTGGGTGGGCTAATTTCAGATGGGCTGTGTACAGGTGCAGTGATCGGTAAGGTGCTCTGACAACTGATGCTTAAAGTTATTGAGGGAGATAAGAGTCTCCAGCTTCAGAGATTTTTGCAATTCGTTCCAGTCATTGGCAGCAGAGAACTGGAAGGAATGGCGGCCAAAGGAGGTGTTGGCTTTGGGAATGACCAGTGAGATATACCTGCTGGAGCGCAGACTACGGGTGGGTGCTGCTATGGTGACCAATGAGCTAAGATAAGGCGGGGATTTGCCTAGCAGTGATTTATAGATGGCCTGGAGCCAGTGGGTTTGACGACGAACATGTAGTGAGGACCAGCCAACAAGAGCGTACAGGTCACAGTGGTGGGTACAATGTCATTGTATTTATTTTTGTGACTACAAACCTGCTGTAAAATGAAGAAGAGTTGTGTCCAGATTAGGAGAGGACGTCATTAGTATTACTTGTTTGCCATTACAGTTAAGATCCAATCATCTTGCCTCCAATCATCTTGCCTCCAATCATCTTGCCTCCAATCATCTTGCCTCCAATCATCTTACTTCGGTCTTTCGGTGGATCCACTCTCCCCAAGTAGAGCCCCACCAGCCACTATGCTTTAATTCACAAGGTTTTACAAACTGACCACAGTACTTTAGTGGCAGTCCTTCTCCAATGTATTTACAATGACATCATCCACAGACTTTTGGTACATTAGGAGAGGACCTTTATGTTTTTTGTGTCTCTGTTAAATGTCTGCTCAGCCTACACGTTCACACGTTTTATAAACGTAATGTATACAATAACTATGTATTCATACTATGGATCTCCCATATCCATGGGATGTCCACCGCCTTCATATGACATGTCTGCTAAAATGTTTTAACTGGTTCTTCAATGATAGATGGAATGGACTAGGTTAACTTTGATTCTATACAAGTAAAGACCAACAAAATCCAACTTATCACATGGAATATACATGGGCTCCATGACGGCCAGAAAAAAGGCAGAAGGTTCTTACACATTTAAAGATATTCTCAGCAGATGTGGTTTTCCTGCAGGAGTTGCATTTCAAAAAGGAGAAATGTAATATTTAAAGATGAGCTGGGTTGGAGGGGCCTATGCTGCCACCTAGTGTAGAAACAGCAGAGGTGCTTCTACATCTGCATTGCTTTCTGTTTGTGGTTTTAGGCTGGGTTTCTGTATAAGCACTTCGAGACATCTGCTGATGTAAAAGGGGCTTTATAAATACATTTTATTTTATTTTGATTTGAGGTGTAGGCATCCTGATTAACAAGAATACCCCCTTTTCCCAGCACACGGACCAAGAAGGCTGTTTTCAAATTTAGAATTCAAATCGAATCAAATCACATTTTATTGGTCACATATTTAGCAGATGTTATTGTGGGTGTAGCGAAATGCTTGTGTTCCTAGCTCCAATAGTGCTGTAGTATCTAATAATTCACAACAATACACACACATCTACAAAGTAAAAGAATGGAATTAAGAAATATATAAATATTAGGACGAGCAATATTGGAGTGACATTGACTAAAATACAGTAGAATATAATACAGTATATACATATGAGATGAGTAAAGCAGTATGTAAACATGATTAAGGTGACCAGTGTTCCATTATTAAAGTGACCAGTGATTCCATGTCTATGTACATCGGGCAGCAGCCTCTAAGGTGCAGGGTTGAGTAACCGGGTGGTAGACGGCTAGCGATGGATATTTAGCCATAACACATATGTTTTTCCAGCAGCAGACTAAGATCGATAATGTCAAAAGCCGCACTGAAGTCTAACAAAACAGCCCCCACAATCTTTTTATCATCAATTTCTCTCAGCCAATCATCAGTCATTTGTGTAAGTGCTGTGCTTGTTGAATGTTCTTCCCTATAAGCGTAATGAAAGTCTGTTGCCAATTTGTTTACAGTAAAATATCATTGTATTTGGTCAAACACAATTTTTGCCAAAAGTTTACTTGGTAACAGGTTGGCTATTTGAGCCAGTAAAGGGGGCTTTACTATACTTGGGTAGCGGAATGACTATTTCTTTTTTTCTCAAAGTAAGAAAAGCTATTCAAGAATTGACTACAAAAATGCACACAACAATATACTGGGTTCAAAAATCCATGATATTGTAATATCGGATCATTCTTCTGTATCATGCTTAATTACACCAACAGGGGGAAAAAACGAATGATCTACAGCCATCCTTTAAGACAATATTAAATACTTAGGATGCTTAACAAGTGATAATATATAAAGATAACTTTATTCCATTACTTAACAATGTGAAAGCAGATCTAATGAAATGAAACAATCTTCCCCATAAATCTTTGTAGCTCAGCTGGTAGAGCACGGCGCTTGTAACGCCAAGGTAGTGGGTTCGATCCCCGGGACCACCCATACACAAAAAAAAAATATTATGCACGCACGACTGTAAGTCGCTTTGGATAAAAGCGTCTGCTAAATGGCATATTATTATAATAAACCTCTTTAGAATGGCATGGCTCCCAGAGTTTTAATATTTATTTTTCGGTAGTACCAATTACCCCACCAAAGACATTCTCTAAAAAAGTATACTCGGCCATAACAGACTTTATATGGGCAGATAAAACTCAAATAAATAGGAGTCTGAGAGGGTGGTTTTAACCTGTATCAACTTGCCACCGGCTTTTACTTGCGACATATTGTTAAATGCACTAAAGAGGACAATGGGTATATATTGAAGATGTGCTGGGTACATATTGAAGATGCGCACGCTCACCCCCAGAAATCTATTCATGTGTCTGTTTTCAAAGGATATGGAGCTAAGAACAACTTCATAGCTAAGAACACTATAACAATATGCAAGACAATAAAACAGACTCTACAAGAACCAATATCACTCCCTAAAAACACACATCTACAGTGCCTTGCAAAGGTATTCATCCCCCTTGGCGTTTCTCCTATTTTGTTGCATTACAACCTGTAATTGAAATTGATTTGTATTTGTATTTCATGTAATGGACATACACAAAATAGTCCAAATTGGTGAAGTAAAAAATAAAAATAAAGATGGTTTCAAAAAATTCTACAAAATAAATGATGGAAAAATGGTGTGTGCATATGTATTCACACCCTTCGCTATGAAGCCCCTAAATAAGATCTGGTGCAACCAATTACCTTCAGAAGTCACATAATTAGTTAAATAAAGTCCACCTGTGTGCAATCTAAGTGTCACATGATCTCAGTATATATACACCTGTTCTGAAAGGCCCCAGAGTCTGCAACACCACTAAGCAAGGGGCACCACCAAGCAAGCGGCACCATGAAGACCAAGGAGCTCTCCAAACAGGTCAGGGACAAAGTTGTGGAGAAGTACAGATCAGGGTTGGGTTATAAAAAAATATCAGAAACTTTGAACATCCCACGGAGCACCATTAAATTGATTATTAAAAAATGGATAGAATATGGCACCACAACAAACCTGCCAAGAGAGGGCCGCCCACCAAAACTCATGGACCAGGCAAGGAGGGCATTAATCAGAGAGGCAACAAAGAGACCAAAGATAACCCTGAAGGAGCTGCAAAGCTCCACAGCGGAGATTGGAGTATCTGTCCATTGGACCACTTTAAGCCGTACACTCCACAGAGCTGGGCTTTATGGAAGAGTGGCCAGAAAAAAGCCATTGCTTAAAGAAAAAAATAAGCAAACACATTCTGTGTTTTTCATCGGCAGGGACTGGGAAACTGGTCAGAACTGAAGGAATGATGGGTGGCACTAAATACAGGGAAATTCTTGAGGGAAACCTGTCTTCCAGAGATTTGAGACTGGGACGGACGTTCACCTTCCAGCAGGACAATGACCCTAAGCATACTGCTAAAGCAACACTCAAGTGTTTTAAGGGGAAACATTTAAATATCTTGGAATGGCCTAGTCAAAGCCCAGACCTCAATCCAATTGAGAATCTGTGGTATGACTTGAAGATTGCTGTACACCAGTGGAACCCATTCAAATTGAAGGAGCTGGAGCAGTTTTGCCTTGAAGAATGGGCAAAAATCCCAGTGGCTAAATGTGCCAAGCTTATAGAGATACCCCAAGAGACTTGCAGCTGTAATTGCTGCAAAAGGTGGCTCTACAAAGTATTGACTTTGGGGGGGGGGGTGAATAGTTATGCACGCTCAAGTTTTCTGTTTTTTTTGTCTTATTTCTTGTTTGTTTCACAAGAAAAAATATTTAGCATCTTCAAAGTGGTAGGTATGTTGTGTAAATCAAATGATACAAACCCCCAGAAAATCAATTTTAATTCCAGGTTGTAAGGCAACAAAATAGGAAAAATGCCAAGGGGGTTGAATACTTTCGCAAGCCACTGTATGTAACAATCCTTGGTTTGTTTTTCAGAATTCACAGATAAATTGGTCCACATGGAAAACTAAAGGCATAGATACCATAAATGACTTGGTAACAGGAAATACAATTATTTCCATGACAGAATTAAAAAGCAATTTTGGACTGACCAATGAAGACATTTTCAAATACATGCAACTTAAAAGTTTTATATCACGAAATTTCGATCTGAAATCTTTTGGACATCAGAGGAATGTTGAGGATGTTCATATGATAGGGAAGATATACAAAAGCTTGCAAAAAAATAAAAAAATATTGGAACCAAGATTTTAAAAGAACTGATGTTGCACAAGACGGAGGGAAAGTTGGAGCATAATGAAATTACAGTTAACCAAAATGTTAAAACTTAATCCAGTATAAACTAATGTATAGAATGTATTATGTAAGAGACAAAATTCACAAATTCTACAGTACAAAGGCAGAGTCATGTCTTAAGCGTAAAACTAACAATGACTCAATAATTCATACCTTCTGGAAGCGCTATAAAGTCCAAAAGTCATGGGTGGAGTTACAGAGTCAGAAGTTTGAAAATATAAATGTACTTTTAATCCGTCTATCTGCATATTTCCAGACATGGCATATGGGGGTGCGGTGAGAGACCCAATGGGTTGGACCGTACTTTCTTCATCAATCATTTTGAAAAAACGTTTACTTAAAAACTGGAAATCAAATGATCCTCCATCATTAAGACAGTGGATGAAAAAATGTGGGATACAGAGAGTAACAAAACAGTACAATTTGAAGCGATATAAAGTATTACAAGCAAGGGTTGGAACGGTTCCAGGAACATAAATGAAAATTGGAAAATAACTACATTTTTAAAGGAACAGAACCCGAACTGAAATCAAAAGTGATCTATACTGTTCTGGAACAGAACCGTTATTAGAAAAGCATGGCAACCTGTTAATAACCTTATTTTTTACGTTATGGGCATTTTTTTCCAGTTCCACAAAAATTGCAACAAAGTGCCTATGCGAGGCCCTCACTCTGTCACTCAGAAACGTATTCCAGCGTCTGCCTGCCAGCGTCTGCCTGCCAGCGTCTGCCTGCCAGCGTCTGCCTTTCAGCGTCTGCCTGCCAGCGTCTGCCTGCCAGCTGGAAATCTTAGCCAGTGGATGTGTGCTACCTGCCCCTCCCCTCTGAAGCATAGGTTACTGTAGCCTACTGACGACGTTACAAGAGTAATTCTGAAAATTATGGAGAGATGTTTAATTAGAGAAGAATGGATTTACTTTTTCAATGCTAGTTAAGGGTACTGTAGTTCTCACATTTCACATTGGATTTATTAACTACAAAAAGGTAAGACGTGTTTTTAATTCTAGTGCCGCTCTGCACACAAAACTCGGAAGTTCAAAGACATTCAAAGTTCCTCCATAGAAGCCGCTCCCCTGTAGGTATAATTCTGTGGGCCTAATTCAGATAATGCATGTCATAACAAGATGCCCAGAGCTTCAGGGCAAGCTTCCTCCATACTCTCTCGCTCTCTCCTCACCCTCGAAATGTCAGCTGCATCTCGCGCCCTACACTGGGACTGGCAGCACAGTGTGTTTGTCTTTCATTGTGATTAAACCATGCTGTTACGGCAAAATACTATTTCCTATACAGATTAACTCGCTTACCCGCTCCGCAGCAAGCTGCTTTATCCGCACTGATTGGTGAAGTCAATTTAATGTCGAGCTAAATGTAAAAAATATATATATATATTTCAGCGGTTTAAAAAGGAACAGAAAGGAACGATATAAATTGTTACTGTTTTGTTGGTTGGAACCGGTTCAGAACTTTATTTTGGTGGTCGGAACAGTGGAACGGAATGAAACGATTGGAAAATATTTTTGGTTCCAACCCCTGACTACTAGAAATATCCAAAGGATGAAACATTTGAAAAAAATGTGAAGAGACAAACAGTATGGGGATGGATGCGATGGGAACATGATATCATGAACGTTTGTTGAAATGTCTGTACGTCAGAGGTGGTGTTGTCCTTATTTATCTTGTTTCTTTATGCCGAAGGTCGGGCCAGACAACGTTATGTCATTTAGAGGATCTATGTTTGTGAAATGTTAAGTTATCTATTGTCTTTGTCTATGTTTGTATACTCTAAAAACCCAAATAAATAAAATCTTACCCCCCCAAAAATAAGAATGTTGGAGCATTGTAATCCATCCAAAACACTGAGAGCCTGTGATTGTACTGTCTGTTTTTGCCATGCTGGGTCATTGCTGTGGGAAATGCTGCTGTGATGAACCTGAACAGTATTTGATAGGACGCTATTATGTTTTTAGTCAACTTGTCTTTACCTGCCTACAGATTTTACATTTAACAGGGGCCTCCCGAGTGGCAAAGTGGTCTAAGGCACTGCATCGCAGTGCTAGCTGTGCCACTAGAGATCCTGGTTCGAGTCTGCAGAATAACCATAATGCTAGGCTACTTGTTTGTGTCTCAGTGATAATACAAGAGAGAGATAGAATATGAGTTAGCAGCATGGCAGGTGAGGTGATAAATGGTTTGTGTAGCTAGTGATGAGCGGTCCATTATTTACTGTGCCGTACGTCTGCTGATAAACAGCAGTCAGCTCTGTGTTCTTCCTGATGTCTGCAGTCTGCCAGGGGACAGTATAGGTCGATAGCTAAAGAGAGCAGAGTTAATGACTCCACAGTTTCCTGGCACAGGTACAGGACATCTACTATACAGACTCACACTCTCCAGCCCTAACAGGTACAGGACATCTACTATACAGACTCACACTCTCCAGCCCTAACAGGTACAGGACATCTACTATACAGACTCACACTCTCCAGCCCTAACAGGTACAGGACATCTACTATACAGACTCACACTCTCCAGCCCTAACAGGTACAGGACATCTACTATACAGACTCACACTCTCCAGCCCTAACAGGTACAGGACATCTACTATACAGACTCACACTCTCCAGCCCTAACAAGGACTCTATTCAGTGTATATAAAACCCAGCAGAGGATGAATTTATCTGCAGAAGGGAATAAGTTACAGTATGTTTAAAACGAAAGACTCTACAGAGTACATCAGGGGTAGACAACCCTGGTCCTGGAGGGCCACATGCACTGTCTACATCAGGGGTAGACAACCCTGGTCCTGGAGGGCCACAGGCACTTCATGTTTGTGATTGAACTGACCTGAAAGACCAGGGATGTTGAATTTAGTCAATCACTGAACTGATCAATCAGCTCAGTTGTTCTAGTGGGGACAAAATCCTGCAGTTCCTGAGGCGTCTGAGTTGCCTTCCTCTGGAGTAATGGATTAAAGGCTAGAGACTCTAAGACAGATTAACTAAATGTATATTTAATGATAAAGTATTCTCACATTAGACCTGCAGGCGAAACTATACAGACTTATCAAATTATAATGAATCATTTCTGTCATTCATTCTCTCAGTGTCTTTGGCATTCCACTCACATACAGTAAGGGGATTTCGGAGTGAGAACATCTGAAGAGCATTCACTATAATGTGTTGTTGGAGTCCGGCATGCTAGCTGGCTGTGGCGTCTTAGCTAGCTGAATAAACTAAGTTAGTCTATCACTATAAGCAACTGCCATACACTATTATTCACTGTCAGTGAGCCACGGTTGTAAACTAGAATGGGGCTCAGCCTCACCGAAGCAGACGATGTCCATGAATCCATACATGCCGTAGCAGATCTGGAAGAGCAGGTCATGTCTCTGCCAGCGTGCCGAGGGGCTGAAGGAGGACCAGACCAGCCAGGACAGACTGGCCACCAGGAACATAGAACCCAGAACCGCTGCAGCTATCTGAACCTTCTCTATCCCCGTCAGGGAGATGGACTGCCACTGAGGGAGGGAGGGAGATACTGTAAACACAAATGCACCATTGGGTTTATTATGGATCCCCATTAGTTCCTGCCAAGGCAGCAGCTACTCTTCCTGGGGTTTATTATGGATCCCCATTAGTTCCTGCCAAGGCAGCAGCTACTCTTCCTGGGGTTTATTATGGATCCACATTAGTTCCTGCCACGGCAGCAGCTACTCTTCCTGGGGTTTATTATGGATCCCCATTAGTTCCTGCCAAGGCAGCAGCTACTCTTCCTGGGGTTTATTATGGATCCCCATTAGTTCCTGCCAAGGCAGCAGCTACTCTTCCTGGTGTTTATTATGGATCCCCATTAGTTCCTGCCAAGGCAGCAGCTACTCTTCCTGGGGTTTATTATGGATCCCCATTAGTTCCTGCCAAGGCAGCAGCTACTCTTCCTGGGGTCCAGCAAAATTAAGCCAGTTATATACAATTTTAAAAACATTACAATACATTCACAACAGATTTCACAACACATTAAGTATGTTCCCTAAGACCACCACTCTACTACCACATATCTACAGAATCCATGTGTACATGTGTCTAGGGTGTATGTTATCATGTGTGTGTGTGTGTGTGTGTGTGTGTGTATCTGTACCTGTGTGTGTGTCTCTTCACAGTCCCGCTGTTCTATAAGGTGTATTTTGATCAATTTTTTAAATCTGATTTTACTGCTTGCATGGTAGCTGACCTGTAGTGGGTTATTGGTGCTGATGGTGATGACCTGGTACTTGTAATAGCAGAGCTCACAGGCCCAGGATCCTCTCTCACTGATCCACTTGATGAGGCAGGGCTGGTGGGTACAGCGGACCGACCCACTGCAGCGACACGGGCTCAGCAGCTCCCCCTGTGCGACAGAATACATTACAAAGCAGTTGAAATCAAAGGCCCATAATATCTCAGTCACAGAGTATAGAGGAAATACAGATAATAATGTAGAGGCAGGACAGGAGGTTGCTGAGGGGAGAACGGTTCATAATAATGTCCGGAATTGAGCAAATGGAATGGCATCAAACACGTGTGTTTTATGTATATGATACCATTCCAGTGATTCCGCTCCAGTTATTACCACGAGCCTGTCCTCCCCAATGAAGGTGTCACCAATCTCCTGTGGTAGGCAGGATTTTATAGGTTACATATGTTGGCGTGGGTGACCTGACTTGGCAGGAGTGCGTGTATGTGTAGGGTATGAGTGAGTTAGTGGAGTGTGTTGGGTAGGAATGTGTTGGCAGGGCGGGTGGTAGTTGGCAGGTCGGGTGTGAGTTGGCAGGGCGGGTGTGAGTTGGCAGGGCGGGTGGTAGTTGGCAGGGCGGGTGTGAGTTGGCAGGGCGGGTGTGAGTTGGCAGGGCGGGTGTGAGTTGGCAGGGCGGGTGGTAGTTGGCAGGGTGGGTGGTAGTTGGCAGGGTGGGTGGTAGTTGGCAGGGTGGGTGGTAGTTGGCAGGGCGGGTGGTAGTTGGCAGGGCGGGTGGTAGTTGGCAGGGTGGGTGGTAGTTGGCAGGGTGGGTGGTAGTTGGCAGGGCGGGTGGTAGTTGGCAGGGCGGGTGGTAGTTGGCAGGGTGGGTAGTAGTTGGCAGGGTGGGTGGTAGTTGGCAGGGTGGGTGGTAGTTGGCAGGGTGGGTGGTAGTTGGCAGGGCGGGTGTGAGTTGGCAGGGTGGGTGGTAGTTGGCAGGGTGGGTGGTAGTTGGCAGGGCGGGTGTGAGTTGGCAGGGTGGGTGGTAGTTGGCAGGGCGGGTGGTAGTTGGCAGGGCGGGTGTGAGTTGGCAGGGCGGGTGTGAGTTGGCAGGGCGGGTGGTAGTTGGCAGGGCGGGTGTGAGTTGGCAGGGCGGGTGTGAGTTGGCAGGGCGGGTGTGAGTTGGCAGGGCGGGTGGTAGTTGGCAGGGTGGGTGGTAGTTGGCAGGGTGGGTGGTAGTTGGCAGGGTGGGTGGTAGTTGGCAGGGCGGGTGGTAGTTGGCAGGGCGGGTGGTAGTTGGCAGGGCGGGTGGTAGTTGGCAGGGTGGGTGGTAGTTGGCAGGGCGGGTGGTAGTTGGCAGGGCGGGTGGTAGTTGGCAGGGCGGGTGGTAGTTGGCAGGGCGGGTGGTAGTTGGCAGGGTGGGTGGTAGTTGGCAGGGTGGGTGGTAGTTGGCAGGGTGGGTGGTAGTTGGCAGGGTGGGTGGTAGTTGGCAGGGTGGGTGGTAGTTGGCAGGGCGGGTGTGAGTTGGCAGGGTGGGTGGTAGTTGGCAGGGCGGGTGTGAGTTGGCAGGGTGGGTGGTAGTTGGCAGGGCGGGTGGTAGTTGGCAGGGCGGGTGGTAGTTGGCAGGGTGGGTGGTAGTTGGCAGGGCGGGTGTGAGTTGGCAGGGCGGGTGTGAGTTGGCAGGGCGGGTGTGAGTTGGCAGGGCGGGTGGTAGTTGGCAGGGCGGGTGGTAGTTGGCAGGGCGGGTGGTAGTTGGCAGGGCGGGTGTGAGTTGGCAGGGCGGGTGTGAGTTGGCAGGGCGGGTGGTAGTTGGCAGGGCGGGTGGTAGTTGGCAGGGCGGGTGGTAGTTGGCAGGGCGGGTGTGAGTTGGCAGGGCGGGTGTGAGTTGGCAGGGCGGGTGTGAGTTGGCAGGGCGGGTGTGAGTTGGCAGGGCGGGTGGTAGTTGGCAGGGTGGGTGGTAGTTGGCAGGGCGGGTGGTAGTTGGCAGGGCGGGTGGTAGTTGGCAGGGTGGGTGGTAGTTGGCAGGGTGGGTGGTAGTTGGCAGGGTGGGTGGTAGTTGGCAGGGCGGGTGGTAGTTGGCAGGGCGGGTGTGAGTTGGCAGGGCGGGTGTGAGTTGGCAGGGCGGGTGTCAGTTGGCAGGGTGGGTGGTAGTTGGCAGGGTGGGTGGTAGTTGGCAGGGTGGGTGGTAGTTGGCAGGGTGGGTGGTAGTTGGCAGGGTGGGTGGTAGTTGGCAGGGCGGGTGGTAGTTGGCAGGGCGGGTGGTAGTTGGCAGGGTGGGTGGTAGTTGGCAGGGTGGGTGGTAGTTGGCAGGGCGGGTGTGAGTTGGCAGGGTGGGTGGTAGTTGGCAGGGCGGGTGGTAGTTGGCAGGGTGGGTGGTAGTTGGCAGGGCGGGTGTGAGTTGGCAGGGCGGGTGTGAGTTGGCAGGGCGGGTGTGAGTTGGCAGGGCGGGTGTGAGTTGGCAGGGCGGGTGGTAGTTGGCAGGGTGGGTGGTAGTTGGCAGGGCGGGTGTCAGTTGGCAGGGTGGGTGGTAGTTGGCAGGGTGGGTGGTAGTTGGCAGGGTGGGTGGTAGTTGGCAGGGTGGGTGGTAGTTGGCAGGGTGGGTGGTAGTTGGCAGGGCGGGTGGTAGTTGGCAGGGCGGGTGGTAGTTGGCAGGGCGGGTGGTAGTTGGCAGGGTGGGTGGTAGTTGGCAGGGCGGGTGGTAGTTGGCAGGGTGGGTGGTAGTTGGCAGGGCGGGTGGTAGTTGGCAGGGCGGGTGGTAGTTGGCAGGGCGGGTGGTAGTTGGCAGGGCGGGTGGTAGTTGGCAGGGCGGGTGGTAGTTGGCAGGGCGGGTGGTAGTTGGCAGGGCGGGTGGTAGTTGGCAGGGTGGGTGGTAGTTGGCAGGGCGGGTGTGAGTTGGCAGGGTGGGTGGTTGTTGGCAGGGTTGTGTAGTGTAGGAGTGTTTACAGTAGGAGCAGAGCTCTGGCCTCTCCAGAAGGGCTCTGACTGCCTGTTGTGACACACATCACAGCCAATATAGCTACCCAATCAGATCTAAGACCTGGAGCCAGTCAACACATCCAACCCAGTCAACACATCACATCCCAGTCATCACATCACTCCCAGTCATCACAACCAAGTCAACACATCATATCCCAGTCATCACATCACTCCCAGTCATCACATCCCAGACATTACATCACCTCCCAGTCATCACATCATATCCCAGTCATCACATCCCTCCCAGTCATCACATCATATCCCAGTCATCACATCCCAGACATTACATCACATCCCAGTCAACACATCCCAGACATTACATCACATCCCAGTCAACACATCATATCCCAGTCATCACATCCCAGACATTACATCACATCCCAGTCATCACATCACATCCCAGTCATCACAACCAAGTCAACACATCATATCCCAGTCATCGCATCACATCCCAGTCATCACATCAATACTCAGTCATCACATCATATCCCAGTCATCACATCAATACTCAGTCATCACATCATATCCCAGTCATCACATCAATACTCAGTCATCACATCACCTCCCAGTCATCACATCATATCCCAGTCATCACATCACATCCCAGTCATCACATCAAAACCCAGTCATCACATCACATCCCAGTCATCACATCAATACTCAGTCATCACATCATATCCCAGTCATCACATCACCTCCCAGTCATCACATCACATCCCAGTCATCACATCAATACTCAGTCATCACATCACATCCCAGTCATCACATCAATACTCAGTCATCACATCATATACCAGTCATCACATCACATCCCAGTCATCACATCATATTTCCCAGTCATCGCATCACATCCCAGTCATCACATCAATACTCAGTCATCACATCATATCCCAGTCATCACATCAATACTCAGTCATCACATCCCAGTCATCACATCACCTCCCAGTCATCACATCACATCCCAGTCATCACATCAATACTCAGTCATCACATCATATCCCAGTCATCACATCACATCCCAGTCATCACAACCAAGTCAACACATCATATCCCAGTCATCGCATCACATCCCAGTCATCACATCAATACTCAGTCATCACATCACATCCCAGTCATCACATCATATCCCAGTCATCACATCACATCCCAGTCATCACATCACATCCCAGTCATCACATCATATCCCAGTCATCACATCACATACCAGTCATCGCATCAATACTCAGTCATCACATCATATCCCAGTCATCACATCAATACTCAGTCATCACATCACACTACAGTCATCACATCACCTCCCAGTCATCACATCACATCCCAGTCATCACATCAATACTCAGTCATCACATCATATCCCAGTCATCACATCACATCCCAGTCATCACAACCAAGTCAACACATCATATCCCAGTCATCGCATCACATCCCAGTCATCACATCAATACTCAGTCATCACATCACAGCCCAGTCATCACATCATATCCCAGTCAGCTCAGTAAGGATGGGGAAACGTATAGAAAAATAATACTATGGTGAAACCTCTACTGCTCTAAACCTCTACCGCTCTAAACCTCTACCGCTCTAAACCTCTACCGCTCTAAACCTCTATCGCTCTAAACCTCTAACCTTCTAAACCTCTACCGCTCTAAACCTCTACCGCTCTAAACCTCTACCGCTCTAAACCTCTACCGCTCTAAACCTCTACTGCTCTAAACCTCTACCGCTCTAAACCTCTACCGCTCTAAACCTCTACCGCTCTAAACCTCTATCGCTCTAAACCTCTACCGTTCTAAACCTCTACTGCTCTAAACCTCTACCGCTCTAAACCTCTACCGCTCTAAACCTCTACCGCTCTAAACCTCTACCCTCTAAACCTCTACCCTCTAAACCTCTACCGCTCTAAACCTCTACCGCTCTAAACCTCTACCGCTCTAAACCTCTACCGCTCTAAACCTCTACCGCTCTAAACCTCTACCGCTCTAAACCTCTACCCTCTAAACCTCTACCCTCTAAACCTCTACCGCTCTAAACCTCTAACCTTCTAAACCTCTACCGCTCTAAACCTCTACCGCTCTAAACCTCTACCGCTCTAAACCTCTACCGCTCTAAACCTCTACCGTTCTAAACCTCTACCGCTCTAAACCTCTATCGCTCTAAACCTCTACCGCTCTAAACCTCTACCGCTCTAAACCTCTACCGCTCTAAACCTCTACTGCTCTAAACCTCGACCGCTCTAAACCTCTACCGCTCTAAACCTCTACCGCTCTAAACCTCTACCGCTCTAAACCTCTACCGCTCTAAACCTCTACCGCTCTAAACCTCTAACCTTCTAAACCTCTACCGCTCTAAACCTCTACCGCTCTAAACCTCTAACCTTCTAAACCTCTACCGTTCTAAACCTCTACCGTTCTAAACCTCTACCGCTCTAAACCTCTACCGCTCTAAACCTCTACCGCTCTAAACCTCTACCGCTCTAAACCTCTACCGCTCTAAACCTCTACCGCTCTAAACCTCTACCGCTCTAAACCTCTACCGCTCTAAACCTCTACCGCTCTAAACCTCTAACCTTCTAAACCTCTACCGCTCTAAACCTCTACCGCTCTAAACCTCTAACCTTCTAAACCTCTACCGCTCTAAACCTCTAACCTTCTAAACCTCTACCGTTCTAAACCTCTACCGCTCTAAACCTCTACCGCTCTAAACCTCTAACCTTCTAAACCTCTACCGCTCTAAACCTCTACCGCTCTAAACCTCTACCGCTCTAAACCTCTACCGCTCTAAACCTCTACCGTTCTAAACCTCTACCGTTCTAAACCTCTACCGCTCTAAACCTCTACCGTTCTAAACCTCTACCACTCTAAACCTCTAACCTTCTAAACCTTTCTACCTCTAAACTTTTAAACCTTTAAAACTCTAACCTCTAATTCTCTAAAACGTTAAACCTCTAAATCTTTAAACTTCTAAACCTTTAAAACTCTAAACCTCTAAATCTCTAAGCGTTTAAACCTCTAAACCTCTAAAGCTTTAAACTTCTAAGCCTCTAAGCATTTAAACCTCCAAACCTTTAAACCTCTAAATCTTTAAACCATCATGGAAACATTGAGTTGCTTTATAAAGTGCCTTCAGGTACACCAACAGCCCCAAACATGGACACCTTCAGTTGAATTATAAAACATAAGCATACTTCATAGTCACAAGATATTGACTGCAGGAGGAAGAAGAAAACAATGAGCAACAAGAGGACAATCTGATAACTAAAGACAACTGGCTGAGTTAAGAGGACAATCTGATAACTAAAGACAACTGGCTGAGTTAAGAGGACAATCTGATAACTAAAGACAACTGGCTGAGTTAAGAGGACAATCTGATAACTAAAGACAACTGGCTGAGTTAAGAGGACAATCTGATAACTAAAGACAACTGGGCTGAGTTAAGAGGACCGTCTGATAACTAAAGACAACTGGCTGAGTTAAGAGGACAATCTGATAACTAAAGACAACTGGCTGAGTTAAGAGGACAATCTGATAACTAAAGACAACTGGCTGAGTTAAGAGGACAATCTGATAACTAAAAACAACTGGCAGAGTTAAGAGGACAATCTGATAACTAAAGACAACTGGCTGAGTTAAGAGGACAATCTGATAACTAAAAACAACTGGCTGAGTTAAGAGGACAATCTGATAACTAAAGACAACTGGCAGAGTTAAGAGGACAATCTGATAACTAAAGACAACTGGCAGAGTTAAGAGGACAATCTGATAACTAAAGACAACTGGCTGAGTTAAGAGGACAATCTGATAACTAAAGACAACTGGCTGAGTTAAGAGGACAATCTGATAACTATACACAACTGTCTGAGTTAAGAGGACAATCTGATAACTAAAGACAACTGTCTGAGTTAAGAGGACAATCTGATAACTAAAGACAACTGGCAGAGTTAAGAGGACAATCTGATAACTATACACAACTGGCAGAGTTAAGAGGACAATCTGATAACTATAGACAACTGGCTGAGTTAAGAGGACAATCTGATAACTATAGACAACTGGCTGAGTTAAGAGGACAATCTGATAACTAAAGACAACTGGCTGAGTTAAGAGGACAATCTGATAACTAAAGACAACTGGCAGAGTTAAGAGGACAATCTGATAACTAAAGACAACTGGCAGAGTTAAGAGGACAATCTGATAACTAAAGACAACTGGCTGAGTTAAGAGGACAATCTGATAACTAAAGACAACTGGCTGAGTTAAGAGGACAATCTGATAACTATACACAACTGTCTGAGTTAAGAGGACAATCTGATAACTAAAGACAACTGTCTGAGTTAAGAGGACAATCTGATAACTAAAGACAACTGGCAGAGTTAAGAGGACAATCTGATAACTAAAGACAACTGGCAGAGTTAAGAGGACAATCTGATAACTAAAGACAACTGGCAGAGTTAAGAGGACAATCTGATAACTAAAGACAACTGGCTGAGTTAAGAGGACAATCTGATAACTAAAGACAACTGGCTGAGTTAAGAGGACAATCTGATAACTATACACAACTGTCTGAGTTAAGAGGACAATCTGATAACTAAAGACAACTGTCTGAGTTAAGAGGACAATCTGATAACTAAAGACAACTGGCAGAGTTAAGAGGACAATCTGATAACTAAAGACAACTGGCAGAGTTAAGAGGACAATCTGATAACTAAAGACAACTGGCAGAGTTAAGAGGACAATCTGATAACTAAAGACAACTGGCTGAGTTAAGAGGACAATCTGATAACTAAAGACAACTGGCTGAGTTAAGAGGACAATCTGATAACTATAGACAACTGGCTGAGTTAAGAGGACAATCTGATAACTAAAGACAACTGGCTGAGTTAAGAGGACAATCTGATAACTAAAGACAACTGGCTGAGTTAAGAGGACAATCTGATAACTAAAAACAACTGGCTGAGTTAAGAGGACAATCTGATAACTAAAGACAACTGGCTGAGTTAAGAGGACAATCTGATAACTATAGACAACTGGCTGAGTTAAGAGGACAATCTGATAACTATAGACAACTGGCTGAGTTAAGAGGACAATCTGATAACTAAAGACAACTGGCTGAGTTAAGAGGACAATCTGATAACTAAAGACAACTGGCTGAGTTAAGAGGACAATCTGATAACTAAAGACAACTGGCTGAGTTAAGAGGACAATCTGATAACTAAAAACAACTGGCAGAGTTAAGAGGACAATCTGATAACTAAAGACAACTGGCTGAGTTAAGAGGACAATCTGATAACTAAAAACAACTGGCTGAGTTAAGAGGACAATCTGATAACTAAAGACAACTGGCTGAGTTAAGAGGACAATCTGATAACTAAAGACAACTGGCTGAGTTAAGAGGACAATCTGATAACTAAAAACAACTGGCTGAGTTAAGAGGACAATCTGATAACTAAAGACAACTGGCTGAGTTAAGAGGACAATCTGATAACTATAGACAACTGGCTGAGTTAAGAGGACAATCTGATAACTAAAAACAACTGGCTGAGTTAAGAGGACAATCTGATAACTATAGACAACTGGCTGAGTTAAGAGGACAATCTGATAACTATAGACAACTGGGCTGAGTTAAGAGGACAATCTGATAACTAAAGACAACTGGCTGAGTTAAGAGGACAATCTGATAACTAAAGACAACTGGCTGAGTTAAGAGGACAATCTGATAACTAAAGACAACTGGCTGAGTTAAGAGGACAATCTGATAACTATAGACAACTGGCTGAGTTAAGAGGACAATCTGATAACTAAAGACAAGAATGGATGTCCTTTCAAATGGAAGTTATTGGAGATCTTGTGAAAAACAAGGGAGCCAGTTTGCATTACATGATGAGTTTGAGGCAATGTGGCTTCTGCGCTCTCTTAATCTTCATTATCTTCTCTCATGTTCCTCCTGAATAGTGTAGAGACCGTCTCAAAGACTGGTCAGACAAGAGCATGCCTAATGATGGGAAAGTATAGGCTACAGTACATCTTCACAGTGTTCTGTACGGTTTCAGGCAGTGTGTGAATGAGTGGGAAACAGAGTGAAAAGCATTATTAGATTTCTCATGCATGTAATTGCGTCTATGTTTTGTGTTCACAATCAACGTAACGTAGTCTGTTTTGGGAGTCCTGTTTGTCTCCTATTAATCAACCAGAGGGACAGAGGGTTTATCTACCCAGAGACCACTGACGTAGTGACCCCTGTCTACCCAGAGACCACTGACATAGTGACCCCTGTCTACCCAGAGACCACTGACGTGGTGACCCCTGTCTACCCAGAGACCACTGACGTGGTGACCCCTGTCTACCCAGAGACCACTGACGTGGTGACCCCTGTCTACCCAGAGACCACTGACATAGTGACCCCTGTCTACCCAGAGACCACTGACGTGGTGACCCCTGTCTACCCAGAGACCACTGACGTGGTGACCCCTGTCTACCCAGAGACCACTGACGTGGTGACCCCTGTCTACCCAGAGACCACTGACGTGGTGACCCCTGTCTACCCAGAGACCACTGACGTGGTGACCCCTGTCTACCCAGAGACCACTGACGTGGTGACCCCTGTCTACCCAGAGACCACTGACGTGGTGACCCCTGTCTACCCAGAGACCACTGACGTGGTGACCCCTGTCTACCCAGAGACCACTGACGTGGTGACCCCTGTCTACCCAGAGACCACTGACGTGGTGACCCTTGTCTACCCAGAGACCACTGACGTGGTGACCCCTGTCTACCCAGAGACCACTGACGTGGTGACCCCTGTCTACCCAGAGACCACTGACGTGGTGACCCCTGTCTACCCAGAGACCACTGACGTGGTGACCCCTGTCTACCCAGAGACCACTGACGTGGTGACCCCTGTCTACCCAGAGACCACTGACGTGGTGACCCCTGTCTACCCAGAGACCACTGACGTGGTGACCCCTGTCTACCCAGAGACCACTGCACCCACTGATGTAGGGCTCTCTCCATGCATGCCTTACAGATGGAGGCGGGCTGCAGGTGAGCCATTCTGAGGGTCCTGGAGCAGTGGAGGATTATTACCCAAAGGAAGTCTACGGGCCGTTTATTCTGATGTCATACCTTCTAGAAGAAGTAGCCTTTACTGAGATTAAAAGCTCCTCAGCCACATGATTCTGACACCAACCCTACCCTGGCTCTTGGGCGACGCCACCTGAGTACTCATATTATAGCAGCAAAACAAAGCCACATCCCCCTAACAGTGTTGGGTTAAGGCTCTTTATTCAATATCACCGTTTCAGGTCCCTGGAAGCAGATCCTGCAGACAGGTGACCGGATTCCGCCGCTGTCACCATAACTGCACAAGGAGAACCTCTGTTCCAGCCTGTCCTTAGCCCAGCTGTCAGAGGAGCTGCTGCAGTGTAATACCCCCGACGGCTCTGCTGCTGTGGCATCCACCCAGCCTGAGCCCCCCACCAGTCTGTCTCTCTCCAGCCCGCTGGCGCCCCCCGGTGCCGGGGCAGTCCATTTGTCCCCCGGCCCCTGATGAGCCCTTAACGTGTCGTTGTCCGGTATACTGACGTCTGAAGGGACCCCGGTCTCACGGCTGTCCGGTATGTGTCCGGTCATGGGGATCGGTGTCGTTACCGGAGCCGGTGGCCGGAGTAACAGCACCTTCAGGTCACCGAATAGGACGCAACAGCGGTTCTTCAGCATGTCCGGACCACGCAGCATCACTGAGGAATTCACAGCACCATGCGATGACACTGACGCTAATAAGCTCCTCTACAATTCCTCAAATAAAACGTGTTGTCTACTTAGGGGAGGTGTTACCCCCAAAAGTCCAAACTGCCTTGGCACCTTTCCCATTAATACCACATTCCATTGGTGCAAACAAGTATCTGAAGCCATTGGATATTTGAGTTGTTTCGGCTATAACATCAACGAATAGTTAAAACAAGCTTTCAGAATTTCGTCCCCAAAGATTCGTCTATTCCCACAGTATCTTCCAGAGTGGTCCTAGAGACAGGCATCATCCCATTGGTTCATTGTTGATGTCAGGTGGATAACCATTGAGAATGTCTCATTGATGTGCCATTCATCACAAATGTATCAAAAATCTGTCCGGATAATCCAATTTCTGTTCATAGACAAAGTTAGACAAAGCAAAACCCTGTCTGTCGTTGGAATGCTGTCCCAAGCTTCCAGTAGCCTGTCTGTCGTTGGAATGCTGTCCCAAGCTTCCAGTAGCCTGGCTGTCGTTGGAATGCTGTCCCAAGCTTCCAGTAGCCTGGCTGTCGTTGGAATGCTGTCCCAAGCTTCCAGTAGCCTGTCTGTCGTTGGAATGCTGTCCCAAGCTTCCAGTAGCCTAGCTGTCGTTGGAATGCTGTCCCAAGCTTCCAGTAGCCTAGCTGTCGTTGGAATGCTGTCCCAAGCTTCCAGTAGCCTGTCTGTCGTTGGAATGCTGTCCCAAGCTTCCAGTAGCCTGTCTGTCGTTGGAATGCTGTCCCAAGCTTCCAGTAGCCTAGCTGTCGTTGGAATGCTGTCCCAAGCTTCCAGTAGCCTGTCTGTCGTTGGAATGCTGTCCCAAGCTTCCAGTAGCCTGGCTGTCGTTGGAATGCTGTCCCAAGCTTCCAGTAGCCTGTCTGTCGTTGGAATGCTGTCCCAAGCTTCCAGTAGCCTAGCTGTCGTTGGAATGCTGTCCCAAGCTTCCAGTAGCCTGTCTGTCGTTGGAATGCTGTCCCAAGCTTCCAGTAGCCTGGCTGTCGTTCGTTTTCAATCCATCCCCATCGCTTTAGTGACCACCGAATGTCCATGTTCAAAGAACAAAAATGGTGTGTGTGTGTATCCATATATTACACTTCATCCCAGTTTTCGGACTGTCCTAATGTTAGGTGCATGCATTCCTTGTAGGTGTCTGTCTGTGTGATCATTGGCTGCTGATTTGTGCTCGCACTGCAGTTTCAGCACCATGATTCCTGGGACGGCTGCCGAGCACAGCACGTCACCACAGCACAGAGTGATGTAGAGCGGGAGAACCATCTGCTCAGAATCATAACAGGAGGAAGCTAGCCATCGTCATTCCTGTCCATGTAGTGTCCGCATGTCCAGAATAGACTACAAATAAGAGAACATACGCTACAATATTATAATTAAGTGTGCTTGATGAAGGCAAAGCACAACTCTAGATTTATTTGATCAACTATCACAAAATAACTTTGCATAAATTAGCATAAAATAACCCACCAACAGTAACTCTTTAACCATTCAAGTTGGACACCAAACCAACATGTTCAAGTTAGAGACACCAAACCAACATGTTCAAGTAGAGACACCAAACCAACATGTTCAGGTAGAGACACCAAACCAACATGTTGAAGTTAGAGACACCAAACCAACATGTTCAGGTAGAGACACCAAACCAACATGTTCAGGTAGAGACACCAAACCAACATGTTCAGGTAGAGACACCAAACCAACATGTTCAGGTAGAGACACCAAACCAACATGTTCAAGTTAGAGACACCAAACCAACATGTTCAGGTTACAGACACCAAACCAACATGTTCAGGTAGAGACACCAAACCAACATGTTCAGGTAGAGACACCAAACAAACATGTTCAGGTTAGAGACACCAAACCAACATGTTCAGGTAGAGACACCAAACCAACATGTTCAGGTAGAGACACCAAACCAACATGTTCAGGTAGAGACACCAAACCAACATGTTCAAGTTAGAGACACCAAACCAACATGTTCAGGTTACAGACACCAAACCAACATGTTCAGGTAGAGACACCAAACCAACATGTTCAGGTAGAGACACCAAACAAACATGTTCAGGTTAGAGACACCAAACCAACATGTTCAGGTAGAGACACCAAACCAACATGTTCAGGTAGAGACACCAAACCAACATGTTCAGGTAGAGACACCAAACCAACATGTTCAGGTTAGAGACACCAAACCAACATGTTCAAGTTAGAGACACCAAACCAACATGTTCAGGTAGAGACACCAAACCAACATGTTCAAGTTAGAGACACCAAACCAACATGTTCAGGTTACAGACACCAAACCAACATGTTCAGGTAGAGACACCAAACAAACATGTTCAGGTTAGAGACACCAAACCAACATGTTCAGGTAGAGACACCAAACCAACATGTTCAGGTAGAGACACCAAACCAACATGTTCAGGTAGAGACACCAAACCAACATGTTCAAGTTAGAGACACCAAACCAACATGTTCAGGTTACAGACACCAAACCAACATGTTCAGGTAGAGACACCAAACCAACATGTTCAGGTAGAGACACCAAACAAACATGTTCAGGTTAGAGACACCAAACCAACATGTTCAGGTAGAGACACCAAACCAACATGTTCAGGTAGAGACACCAAACCAACATGTTCAGGTAGAGACACCAAACCAACATGTTCAGGTTAGAGACACCAAACCAACATGTTCAAGTTAGAGACACCAAACCAACATGTTCAGGTAGAGACACGAAACCAACATGTTCAAGTTAGAGACACCAAACCAACATGTTCAGGTTACAGACACCAAACCAACATGTTCAGGTAGAGACACCAAACCAACATGTTCAGGTAGAGACACCAAACAAAAATGTTCAGGTTAGAGACACCAAACCAACATGTTCAGGTAGAGACACCAAACCAACATGTTCAGGTTAGAGACACCAAACCAACATGTTCAAGTTAGAGACACCAAACCAACATGTTCAGGTAGAGACACCAAACCAACATGTTCAAGTTAGAGACACCAAACCAACATGTTCAGGTAGAGACACCAAACAAACATGTTCAGGTTAGAGACACCAAACCAACATGTTCAGGTAGAGACACCAAACCAACATGTTCAGGTAGAGACACCAAACCAACATGTTCAGGTTAGAGACACCAAACCAACATGTTCAAGTTAGAGACACCAAACCAACATGTTCAGGTAGAGACACGAAACCAACATGTTCAAGTTAGAGACACCAAACCAACATGTTCAGGTAGAGACACCAAACCAACATGTTCAAGTTAGAGACACCAAACCAACATGTTCAGGTAGAGACACCAAACAAACATGTTCAGGTTAGAGACACCAAACCAACATGTTCAGGTAGAGACACCAAACCAACATGTTCAAGTTAGAGACACCAAACCAACATGTTCAAGTTAGAGACACCAAACCAACATGTTCAGGTAGAGACACCAAACCAACATGTTCAGGTAGAGACACCAAACCAACATGTTGAAGTTAGAGACACCAAACCAACATGTTCAAGTTAGAGACACCAAACCAACATGTTCAGGTTAGAGACACCAAACCAACATGTTCAGGTAGAGACACCAAACCAACATGTTCAAGTAGAGACACCAAACCAACATGTTCAGGTAGAGACACCAAACCAACATGTTCAGGTTAGAGACACCAAACCAACATTTTCAAGTTAGAGACACCAAACCAACATGTTCAGGTAGAGACACCAAACCAACATGCTGAAGTTAGAGACACCAAACCAACATGTTCAAGTTAGAGACACCAAACCAACATGTTCAGGTAGAGACACCAAACCAACATGTTCAGGTAGAGACACCAAACCAACATGTTCTGGTTAGAGACACCAAACCAACATGTTGAAGTTGGAGACACCAAACCAACATGTTCAGGTAGAGACACCAAACCAACATGTTCAGGTTAGAGACACCAAACCAACATTTTCAAGTTAGAGACACCAAACCAACATGTTCAGGTAGAGACACCAAACCAACATGCTGAAGTTAGAGACACCAAACCAACATGTTCAAGTTAGAGACACCAAACCAACATGTTCAGGTAGAGACACCAAACCAACATGTTCAGGTAGAGACACCAAACCAACATGTTCTGGTTAGAGACACCAAACCAACATGTTCAAGTTGGAGACACCAAACCAACATGTTCAGGTAGAGACACCAAACCAACATGTTCAAGTAGAGACACCAAACCAACATGTTCAGGTAGAGACACCAAACCAACATGTTCAGGTAGAGACAGCAAACCAACATGTTCAGGTAGAGACACCAAACCAACATGTTCAGGTTAGAGACACCAAACTAACATGTTCAGGTAGAGACACCAAACCAACATGTTCAAGTAGAGACACCAAACCAACATGTTCAGGTAGAGACACCAAACCAACATGTTCAGGTAGAGACACCAAATCAACATGTTCAAGTTAGAGACACCAAACCAACATGTTCAGGTTACAGACACCAAACCAACATGTTTAGGTAGAGACACCAAACCAACATGTTCAGGTAGAGACACGAAACCAACATGTTCAAGTTAGAGACACCAAACCAACATGTTCAGGTAGAGACACCAAACCAACATGTTCAGGTAGAGACACGAAACCAACATGTTCAAGTTAGAGACACCAAACCAACATGTTCAGGTTAGAGACACCAAACCAACATTTTCAAGTTAGAGACACCAAACCAACATGTTCAGGTAGAGACACCAAACCAACATGCTGAAGTTAGAGACACCAAACCAGTCATATAACCAGTCACTACCACTACTATAACTATAACCAGTCACCACCACTACTATAACTATAACCAGTCACTACCACTACTATAACTATAACCAGTCACTACCACTACTATAACTATAACCAGTCACCACCACTACTATAACTATAACCAGACACTACCACTACTATAACTATAACCAGTCACTACCACTACTATAACTATAACCAGTCACTACCACTACTATAACTATAACCAGTCACTACCATTACTATAACCAGTCACTACCACTACTATAACTATAACCAGTCACTACCATTACTATAACTATAACCAGTCACTACCACTACTATAACTATAACCAGTCACTACCATTACTACTGTAGACACTACCACTATTTTAACTATAACCAGTCACTACCACTACTATAACTATAACCAGTCACTACCATTACTACTGTAGACACTACCACTACTATAACTATAACCAGTCACTACCACTACTATAACTATAACTAGTCACTACCACTACTATAACTATAACCAGTCACTACCATTACTATAACTATAACCAGTCACTACCATTACTACTGTAGACACTACCACTACTATAACTATAACCAGTCACTACCATTATCACTGCAGACACTACCACTATTATAACTATAACCAGTCACTACCACTACTATAACTATAACCAGTCACTACCACTACTATAACTATAACCAGTCACTACCACTACTATAACTATAACCAGTCACTACCATTACTACTGTAGACACTACCACTATTATAACTATAACCAGTCACTACCACTACTATAACTATAACCAGTCACTACCACTACTATAACTATAACCAGTCACTACCATTACTACTGCAGACACTACCACTATTATAACTATAACCAGTCACTACCACTACTATAACTATAACCAGTCACTACCACTACTATAACTATAACCAGTCACTACCACTACTATAACTATAACCAGTCACTACCATTACCACTGTAGACACTACCACTATTATAACTATAACCAGTCACTACCACTACTATAACTATAACCAGTCACTACCACTACTATAACTATAACCAGTCACTACCATTACTACTGCAGACACTACCACTGCTATAACTATAACCAGTCACTACCATTACTACTGCAGACACTACCACTACTATAACTATAACCAGTCACTACCACTACTATAACTATAACCAGTCACTACCACTACTATAACTATAACCAGTTACTACCACTACTATAACTATAACCAGTCACTACCACTACTATAACTATAACCAGTCACTACCACTACTATAACTATAACCAGTCACTACCATTACTACTGTAGACACTACCACTATTATAACTATAACCAGTCACTACCACTACTATAACTATAACCAGTCACTACCACTACTATAACTATAACCAGTCACTACCACTACTATAACTATAACCAGTCACTACCACTACTATAACTATAACCAGTCACTACCACTACTATAACTATAACCAGTCACTACCATTACTACTGTAGACACTACCACTACTATAACTATAACCAGTCACTACCACTAATATAACTATAACCAGTCACTTCCACTATTATAACTATAACCAGTCAATACCATTACTACTGTAGTCACTACCACTACTATAACCAGTCACTACCATTACTATAACTATAACCAGACACTACCACTAGTATAACTATAACCAGTCACTACCACTACTATAACTATAACCAGTCACTACCATTACTACTGTAGACACTACCACTACTATAACCAGTCACTACCACTACTATAACTATAACCAGTCACCACCACTATTATAACTATAACCAGTCACTACCACTACTATAACTATAACCAGTCACCACCACTACTATAACTATAACCAGTCACTACCATTACTATAACTATAACCAGTCACTACCACTACTATAACTATAACCAGTCACCACCACTACTATAACTATAACCAGTCACTACCACTACTATAACTATAACCAGTCACTACCACTACTATAACTATAACCAGTCACCACCACTACTATAACTATAACCAGACACTACCACTACTATAACTATAACCAGTCACTACCACTACTATAACTATAACCAGTCACCACCACTACTATAACTATAACCAGTCACCACCACTACTATAACTATAACCAGTCACTACCACTACTATAACTATAACCAGTCACTATCACTACTATAACTATAACCAGTCACCACCACTACTATAACTATAACCAGTCACTACCACTACTATAACTATAACCAGTCACCTCCACTACTATAACTATAACCAGTCACCACCACTACTATAACTATAACCAGTCACCACCACTACTATAACTATAACCAGTCACTACCACTACTATAACTATAACCAGACACTACCATTACTACTGTAGACACTACCACTACTATAACTATAACCAGTCACTACCACTACTATAACCAGTCACTACCACTACTATAACTATAACCAGTCACTACCACTACTACAACTATAACCAGTCACTACCATTACTACTGTAGACACTACCACTACTATAACTATAACCAGTCACTACCACTACTATAACTATAACCAGTCACTACCACTACTATAACTATAACCAGTCACTACCACTACTATAACCAGTCACTACCACTACTATAACCAGACACTACCATTACTATTGTAGACACTACCATTACTATAACTTTAACCAGACACTACCACTACTATAACTATAACCAGTCACTACCACTACTATAACTATAACCAGTCACTACCACTACTATAACTATAACCAGTCACTACCATTACTACTGCAGACACTACCACTACTATAACTATAACCAGTCACTACCATTACTACTGTAGACACTACCACTACTATAACTATAACCAGTCACTACCACTACTATAACTATAACCAGTCACTACCACTACTACAACTATAACCAGTCACTACCACTACTATAACTATAACCAGTCACTACCACTACTATAACTATAACCAGTCACTACCATTACTACTGCAGACACTACCACTACTATAACTATAACCAGTCACTACCATTACTACTGTAGACACTACCACTACTATAACTATAACCAGTCACTACCACTACTATAACTATAACCAGTCACTACCACTTGTATAACTATAACCAGTCACTACCACTACTATAACTATAACCAGTCACTACCACTAATATAACTATAACCAGTCACTACCACTACTATAACTATAACCAGTCACTACCATTACTACTGTAGACACTACCACTACTATAACTATAACCAGTCACTACCACTAATATAACTATAACCAGTCACTACCACTACTATAACTATAACCAGTCACTACCATTACTACTGTAGACACTACCACTACTATAACTATAACCAGTCACTACCACTACTATAACTATAACCAGTCACTACCACTACTATAACTATAACCAGTCACTACCACTACTATAACTATAACCAGTCACTACCACTACTATAACTATAACCAGTCACTACCATTACTACTGCAGACACTACCACTACTATAACTATAACCAGTCACTACCATTACTACTGTAGACACTACCACTACTATAACTATAACCAGTCACTACCACTACTATAACTATAACCAGTCACTACCACTTGTATAACTATAACCAGTCACTACCATTACTACTACAGACACTACCACTACTATAACTTTAACCAGTCACTACCACTAATATAACTATAACCAGTCACCACCACTACTATAACTATAACCAGTCACTACCACTACTATAACTATAACCAGTCACTACCATTACTACTGCAGACACTACCACTACTATAACTATAACCAGTCACCACCATTACTACTGCAGTCACTACCACTACTATAACTATAACCAGTCACTACCACTACTATAACTATAACCAGTCACTACCACTACTATAACTATAACCAGTCACTACCATTACTATAACTATAACCAGTCACTACCACTACTATAACTATAACCAGTCACTACCATTACTATAACTATAACCAGTCACTACCATTACTACTGTAGACACTACCACTACTATAACTATAACCAGTCACTACCACTACTATAACTATAACCAGTCACTACCATTACTATAACTATAACCAGTCACTACCACTACTATAACCATAACCAGTCACTACCACTAGTATAACTATAACCAGTCACTACCATTACTATAACTATAACCAGTCACTACCACTACTATAACTATAACCAGTCACCACCATTACTACTGCAGTCACTACCACTACTATAACCAGTCACTACCACTACTATAACTATAACCAGTCACTACCACTACTATAACTATAACCAGTCACTACCACTACTATAACTATAACCAGTCACTACCATTACTACTGTAGACACTACCACTACTATAACTATAACCAGTCACTACCACTACTATAACTATAACCAGTCACTACCATTACTACTGTAGACACTACCACTACTATAACTATAACCAGTCACTACCACTACTATAACCAGTCACTACCACTACTATAACTATAACCAGTCACTACCACTACTATAACTATAACCAGTCACTACCACTACTATAACTATAACCAGTCACTACCACTACTATAACTATAACCAGTCACTACCACTACTATAACTATAACCAGACACTACCACTACTATAACTATAACCAGTCACCACCACTACTATAACTATAACCAGTCACTACCACTACTATAACTATAACCAGTCACCACCATTACTACTGCAGACACTACCTCTACTATAACTATAACCAGTCACTACCACTACTATAACTATAACCAGTCACTACCACTACTATAACTATAACCAGTCACTACCACTACTATAACTATAACCAGTCACTACCACTACTATAACTATAACCAGTCACTACCACTACTATAACTATAACCAGTCACTACCACTACTATAACTATAACCAGTCACTACCTCTACTATAACTATAACCAGTCACTACCACTACTATAACTATAACCAGTCACTACCACTACTATAACTATAACCAGTCACTACCACTACTATAACTATAACCAGTCACCACCATTACTACTGCAGTCACTACCACTACTATAACCAGTCACTACCACTACTATAACTATAACCAGTCACTACCACTACTATAACTATAACCAGTCACTACCACTACTATAACTATAACCAGTCACTACCACTACTATAACTATAACCAGTCACTACCATTACTACTGTAGACACTACCACTACTATAACTATAACCAGTCACTACCACTACTATAACCAGTCACTACCACTACTATAACTATAACCAGTCACTACCACTACTATAACTATAACCAGTCACTACCACTACTATAACTATAACCAGTCACTACCATTACTACTGTAGACACTACCACTACTATAACTATAACCAGTCACCACCATTACTACTGCAGACACTACCTCTACTATAACTATAACCAGTCACTACCACTACTATAACTATAACCAGTCACTACCACTACTATAACTATAACCAGTCACCACCATTACTACTGCAGACACTACCACTACTATAACTATAACCAGTCACTACCACTACTATAACTATAACCAGTCACTACCATTACTACTGTAGACACTACCACTACTATAACTATAACCAGTCACCACCATTACTACTGCAGACACTACCTCTACTATAACTATAACCAGTCACTACCACTACTATAACTATAACCAGTCACTACCACTACTATAACTATAACCAGTCACTACCACTACTATAACTATAACCAGTCACTACCACTACTATAACTATAACCAGTCACTACCACTACTATAACTATAACCAGTCACTACCACTACTATAACTATAACCAGTCACTACCACTACTATAACTATAACCAGTCACTACCACTACTATAACTATAACCAGTCACTACCACTACTATAACTATAACCAGTCACTACCATTACTATAACTATAACCAGTCACTACCACTACTATAACTATAACCAGTCACTACCACTACTATAACTATAACCAGACACTACCACTACTATAACTATAACCAGTCACTACCATTACTATAACTATAACCAGTCACCACCATTACTACTGCAGACACTACCACTACTATAACTATAACCAGTCACTACCACTATTATAACTATAACCAGTCACTACCACTACTATAACTATAACCAGTCACCACCATTACTACTGCAGACACTACCACTACTATAACTATAACCAGTCACTACCACTATTATAACTATAACCAGTCACTACCACTACTATAACTATAACCAGTCACTACCACTACTATAACTATAACCAGACACTACCACTACTATAACTATAACCAGTCACTACCACTACTATAACTATAACCAGACACTACCACTACTATAACTATAACCAGTCACTACCACTACTATAACTATAACCAGACACTACCACTACTATAACTATAACCAGTCACTACCACTACTATAACTATAACCAGTCACCTCCACTACTATAACTATAACCAGTCACCACCATTACTACTGCAGACACTACCACTACTATAACTATAACCAGTCACTACCACTATTATAACTATAACCAGTCACTACCACTACTATAACTATAACCAGTCACTACCACTACTATAACTATAACCAGTCACTACCACTACTATAACTATAACCAGACACTACCACTACTATAACTATAACCAGTCACTACCACTACTATAACTATAACCAGTCACTACCACTACTATAACTATAACCAGTCACCACCATTACTACTGCAGACACTACCACTACTATAACTATAACCAGTCACTACCACTATTATAACTATAACCAGTCACTACCACTACTATAACTATAACCAGTCACTACCACTACTATAACTATAACCAGACACTACCACTACTATAACTATAACCAGTCACTACCACTACTATAACTATAACCAGACACTACCACTACTATAACTATAACCAGACACTACCACTACTATAACTATAACCAGTCACTACCACTACTATAACTATAACCAATCACCACCATTACTACTGCAGACACTACCACTACTATAACTATAACCAGTCACTACCACTATTATAACTATAACCAGTCACTACCACTACTATAACTATAACCAGTCACTACCACTATTATAACTATAACCAGTCACTACCACTACTATAACTATAACCAATCACCACCATTACTACTGCAGACACTACCACTACTATAACTATAACCAGTCACTACCACTATTATAACTATAACCAGTCACTACCACTACTATAACTATAACCAGTCACTACCACTACTATAACTATAACCAGTCACTACCACTACTATAACTATAACCAGACACTACCACTACTATAACTATAACCAGTCACTACCACTACTATAACTATAACCAGACACTACCACTACTATAACTATAACCAGTCACTACCACTACTATAACTATAACCAGACACTACCACTACTATAACTATAACCAGTCACTACCACTACTATAACTATAACCAGACACTACCACTACTATAACTATAACCAGACACTACCACTACTATAACTATAACCAGTCACTACCACTACTATAACTATAACCAATCACCACCATTACTACTGCAGACACTACCACTACTATAACTATAACCAGTCACTACCACTATTATAACTATAACCAGTCACTACCACTACTATAACTATAACCAGTCACTACCACTATTATAACTATAACCAGTCACTATCACTACTATAACTATAACCAGTCACTACCATTACTATAACTATAACCAGTCACTACCACTACTATAACTATAACCAGTCACTACCACTACTATAACTATAACCAATCACCACCATTACTACTGCAGACACTACCACTACTATAACTATAACCAGTCACTACCACTATTATAACTATAACCAGTCACTACCACTACTATAACTATAACCAGTCACTACCATTACTACTGTAGACACTACCACTATTATAACTATAACCAGTCACTACCACTACTATAACTATAACCAGTCACTACCACTACTATAACTATAACCAGACACTACCACTACTATAACTATAACCAGTCACTACCACTACTATAACTATAACCAGTCACTACCACTACTATAACTATAACCAGACACTACCACTACTATAACTATAACCAGTCACTACCACTACTATAACTATAACCAGACACTACCACTACTATAACTATAACCAGACACTACCACTACTATAACTATAACCAGTCACTACCACTACTATAACTATAACCAATCACCACCATTACTACTGCAGACACTACCACTACTATAACTATAACCAGTCACTACCACTATTATAACTATAACCAGTCACTACCACTACTATAACTATAACCAGTCACTACCACTATTATAACTATAACCAGTCACTACCACTACTATAACTATAACCAATCACCACCATTACTACTGCAGACACTACCACTACTATAACTATAACCAGTCACTACCACTATTATAACTATAACCAGTCACTACCACTACTATAACTATAACCAGTCACTACCACTACTATAACTATAACCAGTCACTACCACTACTATAACTATAACCAGACACTACCACTACTATAACTATAACCAGTCACTACCACTACTATAACTATAACCAGACACTACCACTACTATAACTATAACCAGTCACTACCACTACTATAACTATAACCAGACACTACCACTACTATAACTATAACCAGTCACTACCACTACTATAACTATAACCAGACACTACCACTACTATAACTATAACCAGACACTACCACTACTATAACTATAACCAGTCACTACCACTACTATAACTATAACCAATCACCACCATTACTACTGCAGACACTACCACTACTATAACTATAACCAGTCACTACCACTATTATAACTATAACCAGTCACTACCACTACTATAACTATAACCAGTCACTACCACTATTATAACTATAACCAGTCACTACCACTACTATAACTATAACCAATCACCACCATTACTACTGCAGACACTACCACTACTATAACTATAACCAGTCACTACCACTATTATAACTATAACCAGTCACTACCACTACTATAACTATAACCAGTCACTACCATTACTACTGTAGACACTACCACTATTATAACTATAACCAGTCACTACCACTAGTATAATTTATTTCACATTCATAAATACTTCAATAATAATAGAAGCTATCAAGCACACCACATTTTCTGTAGGAAATATACAGCACTATTCTAGTCAGGATCTGGCTTTGTGATATGTGAGAATGACTCCGTATACTACAAATGTGACCGATATGTATATATAGTATCACTGAATCAACAGGATGAAATACTAATGTATATATAGTATCACTGAACATGTGCCTATTTCTTATTGAACAACTAACGGTATTGAAAGAATGAACAAAAAGTTGGAACATAAAATAAAGCGCTTAACATTTGCACCACGTGACTTCCTGTTGTGGACTCTCACTTCCTTGGCGGCAGCTCCCAAACCAGAAACGGATCAATATACTTACGAAGATCCTCTACTTTTGTTGTTTTAGCGTACGTCGTATTGAGGTATAGCGCGCTAACTCCGCTACTTTTCTATTCATATTTCGCTTATAAATAAGCTTGCCGATATGGGCTGTTAACTTTGCCGACTTGTTAGCTAGCTAGATAGCTTGCTAAAACATAGCTAACGTTAGCTAGCTAGCTAGCTACAACCAGCGTAACTAACTAGCAAGCGAATAAGCAGGCTATCTAGCTCGGTAATAATGAACCATGTCTAGCTCTTTGACGGCAGAGCAGCAGCGGAAGATCGAGGAGAACAGACAGAGAGCTTTAGCGATTAGAGCGCAGAGACATGCTGATCAGTCAAACAACCAGACGCCAATATCAGTCCTCAACAACCCAGCCAGTGGCCCTCAGCAAGGCAACCAGACCCCAATATCAGTCCTCAACAACCCAGCCAGTGGCCCTCGGCAAGGCAACCAGACCCCAATATCGGTCCTCAACAACCCAGCCAGTGGCCCTCAGCAAGGCAACCAGACCCCAATATCGGTCCTCAACAACCCAGCCAGTGGCCCTCGGCAAGGCACTAGCACTCACTCTGGTCTAGCTGTTCCAAGAGGGACACCTTCTAATTCAACTCCCCGAACAGGACCAACGCATAATACTGTGCCTCAGAATTATGTCCCACAGGGTCAAGACAGGAGACCTAACCAGTTGTTTTCTAGGCCAAGGGACAAGTCTGGACAGAATTCACCAGTCTCCAATACTGCCACTAAACAGGTGAGGAGTGATAGCTTGATGTTTTGTACAGTTATATTTGTTTTTGGTTTCTAATGTACTGTTTTTGTGTTTGTCTCCTCAGGTGAAAGTAATAGACCCACTACCTCTCCCAAAGGGACAACATTCCTTGAAAGGGTTAGATGTGTTTACCAGAGGAAGCCCACCTGTGTTCAAACCCCCACAGCCAAAGACAGCAGTGTTACCTGGTCCATCTCCTTCTTCTACAAGTGCAACTGGCAGTTTCTGTGTTTCTACACCTCATCCAAAGACCTCTTCTCCTGGTCTGTCTTCCAGTTCTGGAAGTGCCACTGGTAGTTTCTATAAACAAGGAACCAAACATGGAGCCACATCCCCATCTGTCCAGAGTGCAGTGAGACGGCAGCCTTCCTCCAGCAGTACTGACATCAGCAATTCTGTACCTGCGAAGACCCCTGCCGTCACAGTCAGAGGAAAATGTGTCTCTCACTCAGAGGAGCGTTTCAGAGTGGAAGTCAGCTACCATGCTGAGCTGATTGCTGTGTTCAAAAACATCCCTTCTCGGAACTATGGTGAGTTTTAATGGATGCATTTCAATTCATCCTGGTGATTTTCCGGTTGAAAGGGGAAATACAGCTCTACAAAGTGCAATAACTATTTCCTTTCTATTCCTTACCCTTAGATTACCCACACTTGTTTTCTATGTCTTCTTGTATCGCCAACAGACCCTGCTACAAAGATGTGGAACTTCAGTCTTGAGGACCATCGTCAGCTAAGTATGAGGCCTCGGATACTTTGAGAAGATAATCAAATGTATCGGTCAAGAAAAGATGTTGTCTTTTTCCCAAATGACACTCTCTTCCCTACAGGGCTCTGGTCAAAAGTAGTGCGCTGTATACGGAGTAGGTACCATTTGGGACTGTCTAAAAAAAGGCCATGTATTTCCTGTTGTAGTGGAGGAGGCAGGCTCCATCTCCTGTGTATGTCTGAAACCTCTGGAGGGGATGGGGGGTATTGCCGTGGCGGCGGCGGCGTCGTCTAGCCGGTCCCGTGACGCTCCTGCGCCGGCGGCCCTGCTGAAGCTGTGTAGTGGCTGGCAGAGACCAGGGGCCACCGTACAGGGCCACGCCACCCTGGTGTCACGATCACGCTTCGAGGTCGACGTTGGGTACCATGTTGACGTCATCGCTGCTTTCAAACAGATGCCGTCCAAGAACTATGGTAAGTGGAACCTGTTTAGGGCTGTTGCGGTGACCGTATTACCGCCACACCCGCAGTCATGACCGCAGTCAAATTCCACCTGACCGTTGAGTCACGGTAATATCCTTTTATACACTGGACATGCGTTGGTAGTAGATTATTACAATTTAACTCGTTGGTAAAAAATTATAACAAAAATATAAAGATTTAAGTTGTCTTTGGTACTTAATTGGTCTAGCCAATACTTCAAAATTAAACTAATTCTAGTAATGGCCTTTGAGTGTGGCCTGTATTATTATGAATCCTGGATGGACTGGTTACCTAATGCTACGCTCCAAACCTTCTATAGGCCTAGGCGATGCTGTTGGTTCATTGATTGTGCAGGGCGACTTACAGAGAATTATAGTCGCTCTGGATAAGAGCGTCTGCTAAATGACTAAAATGTAAATGTAATGTAATGAATTTGTATTTCATAGGCTGACACATTACCTTTAGCTACAGAATATCTCACCACCGTGAGTTTCCATCTCCTCCCTTCTCTCCTTCATTCCTTTCTCCAGCGCGCAGAGAGGGAGGGGCTGTCAACCGTTTTAATTAAATATGTTTCGTTGTGAAAACATGTTACTATCGATGTTCACAAACAGATTTCACTTGGTTTCCCAAATTAAACACTGGGTAGCTGCAGGAACAGGGTTGGAGAGCCCATGGCATACAGAGTACTAGGTAGCTGGAGGAACAGGGTTGGAGAGCCCATGGCATACAGAGTACTGGGTAGCTGGAGGAACAGGGTTGGAGAGCCCACGGCATACAGAGTACTGGGTAGCTGGAGGAACAGGGTTGGAGAGCCCACGGCATACAGAGTACTGGGTAGCTGGAGGAACAGGGTTGGAGAGCCCACGGCATACAGAGTACTGGGTAGATACAGGAACAGGGTTGGAGAGCCCATGGCATACGGAGTACTGGGTAGATACAGGAACAGGGTTGGAGAGCCCATGGCATACAGAGTACTGGGTAGAAACAGGAACAGGGTTGGAGAGCCCATGGCATACAGAGTACTGGGTAGATACAGGAACAGGGTTGGAGAGCCCATGGCATACAGAGTACTGGGTAGCTGGAGGAACAGGGTTGGAGAGCCCATGGCATACGGAGTACTGGGTAGATACAGGAACAGGGTTGGAGAGCCCATGGCATACAGAGTACTGGGTAGCTGGAGGAACAGGGTTGGAGAGCCCATGGCATACAGAGTACTGGGTAGCTGGAGGAACAGGGTTGGAGAGCCCATGGCATACATAGTACTGGGTAGATACAGGAACAGGGTTGGAGAGCCCGTGGCATACAGAGTACTGGGTAGCTGGAGGAACAGGGTTGGAGAGCCCATGGCATACAGAGTACTGGGTAGCTGGAGGAACAGGGTTGGAGAGCCCATGGCATACAGAGTACTGGGTAGATACAGGAACAGGGTTGGAGAGCCCATGGCATACAGAGTTTGGGCGGAATATCACCTGCCGCGCAGCGAGAGGCTGCATGCTCCTCAAACAGTGGTTGATGTGTGAAGTGAAATAAGTGTTCTTATAAGCCCAGACGTTTCAATCCTGAGTGAAATCAGTTTTGATGGTTGCTGCTAAAAAAAAGGAGGATCCCAGCTGCTACTATATATATTCATCAGCTGCTCCTCTATAAAACCGGAGTAGCCTAACCAGCATGATTTCAACTGCAGGAAAGCGGCCTCCATTCGCTATTCCAGTGCCCATGTTCCTACCCGTTTGATAATGGGTCATTCTAAATCGAAACATATTAGTAAAGATGAAATAGAGAAAATGATCACTTGATGAGAGAAAAGGGCCTGAGGCAAGGAACAGAGTGTTGCGGCTTTTAAATAGTCAATAGCCTGTAGTCGCATCATGCAGCCCACATGTTTAGATTTTTAAGACATTCTAAGGTTTGTGTCATTCACAATAAAATTAGCCAAATAACTCTAAATCTAGCTTATAGGACCTGTTTCAAATGATCACTTTTACGCTCAACATAGCCACTTCATCATAATAATAATAATAATATGCCATTTAGCAGACGCTTTTATCCAAAGCGACTTAGTCATGTGTGCATACATTTTTACGCACTCGCTCCGGAATGGGAAAAATATCCTTTCTATTTTATTCAGCTAAGTTCAATTATATTCTTCTTAAAATAATATAAATAATGGTACGGGACTTATAAGCATATCTTGTCTGCTAAATTAACTAGCCTATGGCATAGAGCATAAGAGCTGTTAAACATATTTATGTTATTAACGATTACCGTGATACTTTCATTTGCATGACAATAACCGGCTGACAGAATTTCATGACCGTCACGGCCCCAGAGCTGTTTGTTCATTTTCAATAGTTTTCAAGCGTATTATTTTATATTCATATATTCATCAGTATGAAGTTTTGGATAGCTCTTTGTAATATTATGTATTGTCTCTTCTGTTAAGATATGAAGACAAGGAAGTGGAGCTTCTTGCTTGAGGATTATAAAAGACTTAGTGAGTATTATCCTGTTGTAGTCATTGGTTAGACACTTCATGGTCATGTGTCCTCTAGCCTTCTCTGCTGAATGTTCTGCGTTCTATAGGCAGGGAATGTTCTGCGTTCTATAGGCAGGGAATGTTCTGTGTTCTATAGGCAGGGAATGTTCTGTGTTCTGTATTCAGTGAATGTTCTGTGTTCTATATTCAGTGACTGTTCTGTGTTCTATATTCAGTGACTGTTCTGTGTTCTATATTCAGTGACTGTTCTGTGTTCTATATTCAGTGACTGTTCTGTGTTCTATATTCAGTGACTGTTCTGTGTTCTATATTCAGTGACTGTTCTGCGTTCTGTATTCAGTGAATGTTCTGTGTTCTATATTCAGTGACTGTTCTGTGTTCTATATTCAGTGACTGTTCTGTGTTCTATATTCAGTGACTGTTCTGTGTTCTATATTCAGTGACTGTTCTGTGTTCTATATTCAGTGACTGTTCTGTGTTCTATATTCAGTGAATATTCTGTTCTATGTTCAGTGAATGTTCTGTTCTATATTCAGTGAATGTTCTGTTCAGTGAATGTTCTATATTCAGTGAATGTTTTGTGTTCTATTTTCAGTGAATGTTCTATGCTCTGTGTGACTCAATATTCCGTGTCCTACTTCCCAGTGGATGCTCTTGGTACCATTCCATCAGTAGAGATTGAGCCTCTCCCTAAGGTTGTGGTCCAGGCGTTCTCTGCCCTGTTTGAAGGCAGCCAGACGTGGCCATCAGAGGTTCCTGAAGCTGACCTGTCCTCCATCGACCCCTCATTGACACGTAGTCTCATGCCCTTCCAGAGAGACGGTGTCAAGTAGGTGTTATTCTCACTGTTAACATTACCATACAAATGGGTGTTATTCATTAGGGCACACCATAGCAAAACGTTTAGCAACGGAAAGCAGAAATGAGCGTTTCATATTGGACATTTCCAATCCCACTTTTCCGTTTTTTTTCTCCTTCGTTTTGTGCCTAATGAATTCAACTCTTATGTATCTGGTTCTTCTTCGCAATAGCCAAAAATAATGTTTTATATTGTGATAATCAGTCTGTTTGTATTAAACCTTGGTTGTCTCGCCAGGAATACAGAGTTTGATGGTTCTTGATTAATGGTCTGTTTGTATGCAGTTGTATTAAACCTTGGTTGTCTCCTCCAGCTTTGCGGTGTCCAAAGATGGCCGCCTCCTCCTGGCGGATGACATGGGTCTGGGGAAGACAGTTCAGGCCATCTGCATAGCTGCCTACTACAGGAAAGAGTGGCCTCTATTAGTGGTGGCCCCCTCTTCGGTCAGATTCACCTGGGCTGAGGTACAACCACATCTGTTGTGAAGTTAGCTAAAGACTTGCATCTATTATTAACTATATACGTTGGTATTATTATTATCTTATTAGCTATAGGTCTAGACTATGGTATTTATTAAAATGATAAATTGTGTAATTTCCTCAGTGCCAATAAAGGTCATGGAGTGGTATATTATTGAGGAATACAAAGTTAGTTTTGTATTTCCCCTGATGGTTCTTGATGGATCGGTTCTGTTCTTTCTGTTTAGGGGACAAACTGCCATTCCTGTTGTCCATGAATTCAATAGACACTGTCAATCATGTCCAGGGGTATACAGTTGAAGTCGGAAGTTTACATACACTTAGGTTGGTGTTATTAAAACAAGTTTTTCAACCACTCCACACATTTCTTGTTAACAAACTATAGTTTTGGCAAGTCGGTTAGGACATCTACTTTGTGCATGACACAAGTCATTTTTCCAACAATTGTTTACAGACAGATTATTTCACTTATAATTCACTGTATCACAGTTTCCAGTGGGTCAGAAGTTTACATACACTAAGTTGACTGTGCCTTTAAACAGCTTGGAAAATTCCAGAAATTGATGTCATGGCTTTAGAAGCTTCTGATAGGCTAATTGACATCATTTGAGTCAATTGGAGGTGTACCTGTTGATGTATTTCAAGGCCTACCTTCAAACTCAGTGCCTCTTTGCTTGACATCATGGGAAAATCAAAAGAAATCAGCCAAGACCTCAGAAAAAAATTGTAGACCTCCACAAGTCTGGTTCATCCTTGGGAGCAATTTCCAAACGCCTGAAGGTACCACGTTCATCTGTACAAACAATAGTACGCAAGTATAAACACCATGGGACCACGCAGCCGTCATACCGCTCAGGAAGGAGACGCGTTCTGTCTCCTAGAGATGAACATACTTTGGTGTGAAAAGTGCAAATCAATCCCAGAACAACAGCAAAGGACCTTGTGAAGATGCTGGAGGAAACGGGTACAAAAGTATCTATATCCACGGTAAAACAAAAATAGAACTGTTTGGCCATAATGACCATATGGGGGTTGCTTGCAAGCCGAAGAACACCATCCCAACCGTGAAGCACGGGGGTGGCAGCATCATGCTGTGGGGGTGCTTTGCTGCAGGAGGGACTGGTGCACTTCACAAAATAGATGGTATCATAAGGAAGGAAAATTATGTGGATATATTGAAGCAACATCTCAAGACATTAGTCAGGAAGTTAAAGCTTGGTCGCATATGGGTCTTCCAAATGGACAATGACCCAAGCATACTTCCAAAGTTGTGGCAAAATGGCTTAAGGACAACAAAGTCAAGGTATTGGAGTGGCCATCACAAAGCCCTGACCTCAATCCTATAGAAAATGTGTGGGCAGAACTGAAAAGGCGTGTGCGAGCAAGGAGGCCTACAAACCTGACTCAGTTACACCAGCTCTGTCAGGAGGAATGGGCCAAAATGCACCCAACTTATTGTGGGAAGCTTGTGGAAGGCTACACGAAACGTTTGACCCAAGTTAAACAATTTAGAGGCAATGCTACCAAATACTAATTGAGTGAATGTAAACTTCTGACCCACTGGGAATGTGATGAAATAAATAAAAGCTGAAATAAATCATTCTATCTACTATTATTTCACATTCTTAAAATAAAGTGGTGATCCTAACTGACCTAAGACAGGGAATTTTTACTAGGATTAAATGTCAGGAATTGTGAAAAACTGAGTTTAAATGCATTTGGCTAAGGTGTATGTAAACCTCCGACTTCAACTGTATATTGCTATTCTTTACACATTAGTGTTAGTGGAATCTGGAGGGGTTTCATTTAAGGAGAACAACGTGGGTTGTTATTAGCTAAGTCCTTTGTTTCGAAGTGCCGTGAATGATTCAAGCAGTCTAATTCCTGTCTGTAGTCCTGTAGCTTCGTAGGGTCATTTATCTTCAAGAAGAAACACTGCAATATTGAATTGCAAGAAGCATGTTCTTTGTCTCGAGTGCACCCAGGAAATTAAACAGGTCATATTTGGGCACGCAACACCAGAGGCTGGAAAGGGGGGTGTTCTGTTTATTAAAGGAGAGGGAAAGGGGGGTGTTCTGTTTATTAAAAGACAGGGAAAGGGGGGTGTTCTGTTTATTAAAGGACAGGGAAAGGGGATGTTCTGTTTATTAAAGGACAGGGAAAGGGGGTGTTCTGTTTATTAAAGGACAGGGAAAGGGGGGTGTTCTGTTTATTAAAAGACAGGGAAAGGGGGGTGTTCTGTTTATTAAAGGACAGGGAAAGGGGGGTGTTCTGTTTATTAAAGGACAGGGAAAGGAGGGTGTTCTGTTTATTAAAAGACAGGGAAAGGGGGGTGTTCTGTTTATTAAAGGACAGGGAAAGGGGGGTGTTCTGTTTATTAAAGGACAGGGAAAGGGGGGTGTTCTGTTTATTAAAGGACAGGGAAAGGGGGGTGTTCTGTTTATTAAAGGACAGGGAAAGGGGGGTGTTCTGTTTATTAAAGGACAGGGAAAGGGGGGTGTTCTGTTTATTAAAGGACAGGGAAAGGGGGGTGTTCTGTTTATTAAAGGACAGGGAAAGGGGGGTGTTCTGTTTATTAAAGGACAGGGAAAGGGGGGTGTTCTGTTTATTAAAAGACAGGGAAAGGGGGGTGTTCTGTTTATTAAAGGACAGGGAAAGGGGGGTGTTCTGTTTATTAAAAGACAGGGAAAGGGGGGTGTTCTGTTTATTAAAGGACAGGGAAAGGGGGGTGTTCTGTTTATTAAAGGACAGGGAAAGGGGGGTGTTCTGTTTATTAAAAGACAGGGAAAGGGGGGTGTTCTGTTTATTAAAGGACAGGGAAAGGGGGGTGTTCTGTTTATTAAAAGACAGGGAAAGGGGGGTGTTCTGTTTATTAAAGGACAGGGAAAGGGGGGTGTTCTGTTTATTAAAGGACAGGGAAAGGGGGGTGTTCTGTTTATTAAAAGACAGGGAAAGGAGGGTGTTCTGTTTATTAAAAGACAGGGAAAGGGGGGTGTTCTGTTTATTAAAGGAGAGGGAAAGGGGGGTGTTCTGTTTATTAAAGGAGAGGGAAAGGGGGGTGTTCTGTTTATTAAAGGACAGGGAAAGAGGGTGTTCTGTTTATTAAAGGACAGGGAAAGGGGGGTGTTCTGTTTATTAAAGGAGAGGGAAAGGGGGGTGTTCTGTTTATTAAAGGACAGGGAAAGAGGTCTTAGACCGCCAGAAGTGTCCATATGTTGCTGCTGTTACCTCTACTGTTCCTCCCAGATGTGCTCTATATATATATATAGCATTGGAGTAGTAACTGGGGTAACTAGTTTGAGATAAAGCCACAGCAGTCGGTTTGAAACTTTAGGGCCATTGAATGTGGTTATAGCTAGAATAGATTTAAATGGTGCCTTTCTCTGCATGATTGGCGTCTTTCAAAAACATGGACGTCACAATGTTAACCTTAATGATCGTCAAGGAGGAACCATACACTCCGGGACACCACGTTCACCAAAATGGATCGCTCCTACAGACAGTGAGTCACGTGGCCGTGACTTGCTATATAAAGCAGGCAGACGGGCATCGAGGCATTCAGTTACTGTTCGATTGAACATTAGAATGGGAACAATGAGTGGCCTAAGCAACTTTTAACGTGGTATGACCGTCGGTTCCAGTATCTCAGAAATGGCTGACCTCCTGGGCTTCCAGGGTTTACTGAGAATGGAGCGACAAACAAAAAACCTCCAGTCAGCGGCCGTCCTGTGGGCGAAAACAACTCGTTGATGAGAGAGGTTCGAAGGAGAATGGCAAGTATTGTGCAAGCTAACAGGCGGCCCACAAACAGACAAATAACGGCGCAGTACAACAGTGGTGTGCAGAACGGCATCTCGGAAACACACAACTCGTTGGTCCTTGCAGCAGACGACCACACCAGGTTCCAGTCCTCCATCAGCGGCTCCAGTGGGCACGCGGTCAACAACACTGGACAATTGAGGAGTGGAAAAACATCGCCTGGTCCTACGAATCCCGGTTCCTGTTGCGTCATGCTGATGCCAGAGTCAGGATTTGGCGTAAGCAGCATGAGTCCATGGGCCCCATCCTGCCTGGTGCCAACGGAACAGGCTGGTGGCGGTGGTGTAATGGTGTGGGGAATGTTTTCCCTGGCACACGTTAGGCCCCTTGATACCAATTGAGCAACGTTTGAATGCCACACCTTGTAGAATCCATGCCCCGAATAATTTAGGCTGTTCTGGAGGCAAAGGGGGGTCCGACCCAGTACTAGATTGGTGTACCTAATAAACTGAGTATATATGGACGCTTACATAGTAACCCATTTTTAATTGATGTTGAGAAAATATGAATTAAAGGTAGACTCAGAAATATGGTCTAAGTTATAGTAATTGTTTTTTACTGCACCTGTCATTGGTCCTACACTAAAACCTGAAAGCCTTTGTTGGGCTGTGTTTTGTTTAGACAATCTGCTAAGCATCCAGTGTGCACATATGTCAACTCTACAGTATGCCATTGTTCACAGCGGGTATCTCCCCTCCTCTCCAGGCGTTCAGGCGGTGGCTGCCATCTGTGCAGCCTGACAGTATCAATGTGATTGTCAAAGGGAAAGACAACCTGAGGGGTGGTCTGGTCAACATCATCAGCTATGATCTACTGAGCAGGATGGACAAGAAGCAGGCAGCTAACCCCTTCAATGTCCTCATCATGGATGAGTCCCACTTTCTGAAGAACATGAAGACTGCCCGCTTTAAGTCTGCCTTGCCACTGCTCAAGGTGATGATGATTCTCTTTACTCTTAGGATCCTTGGAATTTAGGCTACAAATGTATATATTCTATGTAACAATGTAACAAACGTAATAGTGAAGTTTTCATTTGATCTCTAAGACTGTTGGGTTGGACTGTGTTCTCATTAGTGTGTTGTCACTGTCTCCAGTCAGCAAAGACTGTTGGATTAGTTAGATAGCTGACTGGAGACCGTGACAACACTAAGACTGTTGTTCTATGTTCTCAATCTCAGGTAGCTAAGCGTGTGATCCTGCTGTCGGGGACTCCTGCCATGTCCAGACCCTCAGAGCTCTACAGTCAGATCCTGGCTGTCAAGCCCTCCCTGTTCCCCCGCTTCCATGACTTTGGGACCAGATACTGCAATGCCAGACAGGTAAGTTTAGCCTACAGTACATTATCCTAGACCTGCCTGTTACTCTACAGGCTCTAGACCCGCCTGTTACTACTCTACAGGCTCTAGACCCGCCTGTTACCACTCTACAGGCTCTAGACCCGCCTGTTACCACTCTACAGGCTCTAGACCCGCCTGTTACCACTCTACAGGCTCTAGACCCGCCTGTTACCACTCTACAGGCTCTAGACCCGCCTGTTACCACTCTACAGGCTCTAGACCCGCCTGTTACTACTCTACAGGCTCTAGACCCGCCTGTTACCACTCTACAGGCTCTAGACCCGCCTGTTACTACTCTACAGGCTCTAGACCCGCCTGTTACTCTACAGGCTCTAGACCCGCCTGTTACTACTCTACAGGCTCTAGACCCGCCTGTTACCACTCTACAGGCTCTAGACCCGCCTGTTACCACTCTACAAGCTCTAGACCCGCCTGTTACCACTCTACAGGCTCTAGAGCCGCCTGTTACTACTCTACAGGCTCTAGACCCGCCTGTTACTACTCTACAGGCTCTAGACCCGCCTGTTACTACTCTACAGGCTCTAGACCCGCCTGTTACCACTCTACAAGCTCTAGACCCGCCTGTTACCACTCTACAGGCTCTAGACCCGCCTGTTACCACTCTACAGGCTCTAGACCCGCCTGTTACCACTCTACAGGCTCCAGACCCGCCTGTTACCACTCTACAGGCTCCAGACCCGCCTGTTACCACTCTACAGGCTCTAGACCCGCCTGTTACCACTCTACAGGCTCTAGACCCGCCTGTTACCACTCTACAGGCTCTAGACCCGCCTGTTACCACTCTACAGGCTCTAGACCCGCCTGTTACCACTCTACAGACTCTACTCTACAGGCAGTAGAGGACTGTAAGTTCAGCCTAAACCTGGCTCCCCTCAGGTTCCCAGGGGTTTATATGTGCAGCTATTTGTTGTATTTGTATGTATAATTGGCTGGGATTTGAATAGATCTAATTCATGATGAATTCATTTAGGGCTGTTTAGTTGACAGGTCGATTGTTTGGTCGATACGCTGTTGGTCAACCAAGATTTCTTAAGTCGACAAGTAGCAGAAAATAAAATGTCATGGTGTACAAGACACCTGTCTGATTGGCTCCTGTCTGAGTGGACTGATCCATTATGGAGGCCTGTCTGAGTGGACTGATCCATTGTGGAGGCCGTGGGGATGGCACAGTCCATCACGCTGAGACATGAGATACTGAAATTGTATATTGTTATATTACATAAGAACAATGGTGCAACACTAATAAAAAAGTATATTATTTTATAACAAATGCGCTTCCTCCCGCGTTGGATAGTGGTCGCTGTCCACGGTTCTGAAACACATCAGTGCCTTTTCCTAGACCATGTTACTATGTTTACTCGTCATATCCAATTGGTAGTTAGTCTTCTCCCATCGCTGCAACTCCTGTACGGACTCGGGAGATGCGAAGGTCGAGAGCCGTGCGTCCTCAAACACAACCCGCCAAGCCGCACTGCTTCTTGACACACTGCACGCTTAACCCGGAAGCCAGCAGCACCAATGTGTCAGAGGAAACAATGTACACCTGCCGACCGTGTCAGCGTGCAGGCGCCCGGCCCGCCACAAGGAGTCGCTAGAGTGCGATGGGACAAGGACATCCCGGCCGGCCAAACCCTCCCCTAACCCGGACGACGCTGGGCCTCATGGGTCTCCCGGTCGCGGCCGGCTACTATACAGCCCGGTATCGAACCAGGATCTAGCAGCAGCTACTCTTCCTGTTGTCCACATAAAACATGACATAATACAGAACATTAATAGACAAGAACAGCTCAAGAACAGAACTACATCAATTTATAAACGGCACATGTAGCCTACATATCAATACATACACACAAACTATCTAGGTCAAATAGGGGAGAGGCGTTGTTTATCTGTTGAAACCAGGTTTCCTGTTTACTTGAGCAATATGAGATGGACCGGAGTTCCATTAAATAATGGCTCTATATAATACTGTACGCTTTCTTGAATTGGTCTGGATTTGGGGACTGTGAAAAGACCCCTGGTGGCATGTCTGGTGGGGTAAGTGTGTGTATCAGAGCTGTGTGTAAGTTGACTATGCAAACCATTAGAATTTTCAAAACATTAATGTTTCTTAATAAAACCTGACTGTTCGGCGTTGTAACCGACTTCAGTGGGCAAATGCTCACCTTCAATGGCCACTGGCACACTGGAGAAGTGTGCTCTTCACGGATGAATCACGGTTTCAACTGTACTGGGCAGATGGCAGATGGCGTGTATGGCGTCGTGTGGGCGAAAGGTTTGCTGATGTCAATGTTGTGAACAGAGTGCCCCATGGTGGGGTTATGGTACGGGCAGGCATAAGCTACGGACAACGAACACAATTGGAAATGTAATGATGGCAATTTGAATGCGTAGAGATACCGTGACAAGATCCTGAGGCCCATTGTCCTGCCGTTCATCCGCCACCATCACATCAGGTTTCAGCATGATAATGAACGGCCGCATGTCACAATGATCTGTACACAATTCCTGGAAGCTGAAAATGTCCCAGTTCTCCCATGGCCTGCATACTCACCAGACATGTCACCCATTGAGCATGTTTGGGATGCTCTGGATCGACGTGTACGACAGCGTGTTCCAGTTCCAACCAATATCCAGCAACTTCGCAAAGCCATTGAAGAGGAGTGGGGCAACATTCCACAGGCCATAATCAACAGCCTGATCAACTCTATGCGAAGGAGATGTGTCGCTCTGCATGAGGAAAATGGTGGTCACACCAGATACTGACTGGTTTTCTGATCCACCTCCCTTCTTTTTTTTAAGGTATCTGTGACCAACAGATGAATATCTGTATTCACAGTCATGTGAAATCCATAGATTAGGGCCTAATGAATTTATTTCAATTGACTGATTTATTTATATGAACTGTAACTCAGTAAAAGCTTTGAAATTGTTGCATGTTGCGTTTATATTTTTGTTCAGTGTATATACAGTATATTGCCAATGTGATCATATACCTACATTTTAAAAATATAATTTCTAAATGGTCTGAGAAGAACAACATTAGCAAGTCAATTCAAGCGTAGCCAATATGCAGTGATAATATACTGGGCCTATAGCCTACTGAACAAACCTCATTACTACAGAACTGTTTTTAAATGGTTCATGTTGCATAGGCTTACGCTTTCTGTCGTGTTAAAAACAAAAATCTCAGTGGTAGATCTCTGCTTGCATTTTGACTCAAAGTGCTCTTGACTCAAAAGGTTGGTGGAAATAATATTGTTTTATAACAAATGCGCTTTCTCCCGCGTTGGATAGCGGTCGCTGTCCACGGTTCTGAAACACATCAATGCGCTTTTGAATTGGTGCCTTTTCCTAGACCATGTTGCTATGTAGACCATGTTGCTATGTAGACCATGTTGCTATGTAGACCATGTTGCTATGTAGACCATGTTGCTATGTAGACCATGTTGCTATGTAGACCATGTTGCTATGTAGACCATGTTGCTATGTGCATAACAGTAAAGCTAACCAGCATATTGGTGTTGAGACCAATGCAGTGGCGGCAGCAGAATGACTTAATGCCACAGTCACTCAGTGGTGCAGCAAGTCTGAGCCCGGCCAATCAAATCAATTGTTGTCGGACTCCCCTGTAGCCATTAGTTAGAGTGGGTTTCTGTGCATCAGACAAGCTCAGTGCATATAGTTGATTTGATTAAACCACATAGGATGTCAATATATGGAAAAATACACGTTTTAAAAAGAACCGACTACTCTTGGTCAACCAAGATTATTTTTTAGTCTGGGACAGCCCTAAATTCAACACTTCTTTCCATTGGAAAATGCTGTAAATAATTACCATATAACTTTTTGGTTCTCCTGCTAGCTGCCGTGGGGATGGGACTACTCTGGCTCCAGTAACCTAGGAGAACTGAAGCTGGTGTTGGAGAAGAGTCTAATGCTACGCCGTCTCAAGTCCGAGGTCCTCTCTCAGCTTCCTGCCAAGCAACGCAAGGTTGTCACGGTGACCACAGACGGTATCAACACCCGCACCAAGGCAGCTCTGTCAGCCGCAGCCAAGGAACTGGCCAAGGGGCAACACAACAACAACGTGAGGACAGGGGAAGAGCTCATACATTTTGACAACCTCTAGATTAAACTAAATGAAAAAGAGAGTTGTTTCTAGAACATTCCATTGGTAATGTTCCTACAGTTTGAACTTGTTGTGTGAATTGGCTCACATTAAGTCTTGTTAAACACACTCATCTCTTATCTTCTGTTGGGTTTTTTTTTTATTCTGTTCAGAAGATAAAGGAGGCTCTGCTGGTTTTCTTTAACCACACAGCTGAGGCCAAGATTAAAGCTATCATGTGAGTTTGAAAGCGTTTACCAAAAGTTGAGGGTACACTTCTGAGAGCATGCTGTTTTAGACACGCCAGTTCTGTTTTGTTTCTGTTATTCAGGGAGTACATCATGGACTTGTTAGAGTGCGGAAGAGAAAAATTCCTGGTGTTTGCTCATCACAAGCTGGTCCTGGACTCCATCACCAAGGGGCTGGGAGAGAAGGTGAGGAGAACAGGATGAACAGGCCAAAGATTAACACGTTGGGTTAGATGACTCACTTTTCTAGTGAATATTGAAATCAGACCCCTGGAAAGGGACGAGGGGTTTTAGTGTATCTTTAGGTAGATGACTTGCTTTTTTTTGTAAATATTTAAAACACGACGGAGGAACAAAAATAGCATAAATAGGAAATAATGGTTTCATTTGAGGACCAGGATGTTGCCAGCTGTGCCATACAGATTGCAAAATAGTTGGGAAGAGATTTTTGATGTACCGATTCCATGGTACAGGGTGTATGAGTTGATATATAAAACGACGCAAGATTCAAGACTTCGTGCTTTTCAGCTAAAATGATTGTATAGAATTCTTGCCACCAACAAAATGTTGAATATTTGGGGCATACAATCATCGAAGCTCTGCAGATTTTGTTGTGAGGATACAGAATCAATAGACCATTTGTTCTGGTATTGCCCTCAGGTAGCCTGCTTCTGGTCTCAGGTTCAGGAATAACTAAATATGTATAACATTAATCTAAAATTGACCCTAGAAATAGTACTGTTGGGAGATCTGGAGAGACCGGGTCAGTCAATTACTAATATACTAATACTCTTAGTAAAAGTATTTATCTTCAACTCGCAATCTGTGGATTCTGTTCGATTTAGATAGATTGAAATTGTATGTTAAACATCACAGCATATCTGAAAGATATATGGGGAGTAGAGATCTGAAGAGGGTAGCGAGCAGAGATAGGTGGGATGGGCTGAGGGAGGCTGAGGGTTGGGATGGGCTGAGGGAAGCTGAGGGTTGGGATGGGCTGAGGGAAGCTGAGGGGTGGGATGGAGAGATAGGTGGGATGGGCTGAGGGAGGCTGAGGGGTGGGATGGGCTGAGGGAGGCTGAGGGTTGGGATGGGCTGAGGGAGGCTGAGGGTTGGGATGGGCTGAGGGGTGGGATGGGCTGAGGGAAGCTGAGGGGTGGGATGGGCTGAGGGAAGCTGAGGGTTGGGATGGGCTGAGGGGTGGGATGGGCTGAGGGAAGCTGAGGGGTGGGATGGGCTGAGGGAAGCTGAGGGTTGGGATGGGCTGAGGGAGGCTGAGGGGTGGGATGGGCTGAGGGAGGCTGAGGGGTGGGATGGGCTGAGGGAGGCTGAGGGGTGGGATAGGCTGAGGGTTGGGATGGGCTGAGGGAGGCTGAGGGTTGGGATGGAGAGATAGGTGGGATGGGCTGAGGGAGGCTGAGGGGTGGGATGGGCTGAGGGGTGGGATGGGCTGAGGGAGGCTGAGGGGTGGGATGGGCTGAGGGAGGCTGAGGGTTGGGATGGGCTGAGGGAGGCTGAGGGTTGGGATGGGCTGAGGGAGGCTGAGGGTTGGGATGGAGAGATAGGTGGGATGGGCTGAGGGAGGCTGAGGGTTGGGATGGGCTGAGGGAGGCTGAGGGTTGGGATGGAGAGATAGGTGGGATGGGCTGAGGGAGGCTGAGGGGTGGGATGGGCTGAGGGAGGCTGAGGGTTGGGATGGGCTGAGGGAGGCTGAGGGTTGGGATGGAGAGATAGGTGGGATGGGCTGAGGGAGGCTGAGGGGTGGGATGGGCTGAGGGAGGCTGAGGGTTGGGATGGAGAGATAGGTGGGATGGGCTGAGGGAGGCTGAGGGGTGGGATGGGCTGAGGGAGGCTGAGGGTTGGGATGGAGAGATAGGTGGGATGGGCTGAGGGGTGGGATGGGCTGAGGGAGGCTGAGGGTTGGGATGGGCTGAGGGAGGCTGAGGGTTGGGATGGAGAGATAGGTGGGATGGGCTGAGGGAGGCTGAGGGGTGGGATGGGATGGGCTGAGGGAGGCTGAGGGTTGGGATGGAGAGATAGGTGGGATGGGCTGAGGGAGGCTGAGGGGTGGGATGGAGAGATAGGTGGGATGGGCTGAGGGAAGCTGAGGGTTGGGATGGAGAGATAGGTGGGATGGGCTGAGGGAAGCTGAGGGTTGGGATGGAGAGATAGGTGGGATGGGCTGAGGGAAGCTGAGGGTTGGGATGGAGAGATAGGTGGGATGGGCTGAGGGAGGCTGAGGGGTGGGATGGGCTGAGGGAGGCTGAGGGTTGGGATGGAGAGATAGGTGGGATGGGCTGAGGGAGGCTGAGGGGTGGGATGGAGAGATAGGTGGGATGGGCTGAGGGGTGGGATGGGCTGAGGGAAGCTGAGGGTTGGGATGGAGAGATAGGTGGGATGGGCTGAGGGAAGCTGAGGGGTGGGATGGAGAGATAGGTGGGATGGGCTGAGGGAAGCTGAGGGTTGGGATGGGCTGAGGGAAGCTGAGGGTTGGGATGGAGAGATAGGTGGGATGGGCTGAGGGAAGCTGAGGGGTGGGATGGAGAGATAGGTGGGATGGGCTGAGGGAAGCTGAGGGTTGGGATGGGCTGAGGGAAGCTGAGGGTTGGGATGGAGAGATAGGTGGGATGGGCTGAGGGAAGCTGAGGGGTGGGATGGAGAGATAGGTGGGATGGGCTGAGGGAAGCTGAGGGTTGGGATGGAGAGATAGGTGGGATGGGCTGAGGGAAGCTGAGGGTTGGGATGGGCTGAGGGAAGCTGAGGGTTGGGATGGAGAGATAGGTGGGATGGGCTGAGGGAAGCTGAGGGGTGGGATGGAGAGATAGGTGGGATGGGCTGAGGGAAGCTGAGGGTTGGGATGGAGAGATAGGTGGGATGGGCTGAGGGAAGCTGAGGGGTGGGATGGAGAGATAGGTGGGATGGGCTGAGGGAAGCTGAGGGTTGGGATGGAGAGATAGGTGGGATGGGCTGAGGGAAGCTGAGGGTTGGGATGGAGAGATAGGTGGGATGGGCTGAGGGAAGCTGAGGGGTGGGATGGAGAGATAGGTGGGATGGGCTGAGGGAAGCTGAGGGTTGGGATGGAGAGATAGGTGGGATGGGCTGAGGGAAGCTGAGGGTTGGGATGGAGAGATAGGTGGGATGGGCTGAGGGAAGCTGAGGGGTGGGATGGAGAGATAGGTGGGATGGGCTGAGGGAAGCTGAGGGTTGGGATGGAGAGATAGGTGGGATGGGCTGAGGGAAGCTGAGGGTTGGGATGGGCTGAGGGAAGCTGAGGGTTGGGATGGGCTGAGGGAAGCTGAGGGTTGGGATGTGGAACTGGAGACAAGTGGGAGTGGAGTTGCTGGGCGGGGGATAGAATGACGGTCAAAGATAAAAGTAAAAAATTAAGTCAAAATAAAACATAACAAAAAAGTAAGTTTGAATGACACCGAGGGGCAGTGTTGTTACAGCTAATGCCGGTTTGCCTGAAGCTGATGCCGGGCAGGTGTTTGTCCACATGGATATACACACACTCACATTCAAACACACACAGGCACATACACAGACACACACAGGCACATACACAGACACACACACACAGGCACATACACAGACACACACACACAGGCACATACACAGACACACACAGGCACATACACGGACACACACACACAGGCACATACACGGACACACACACACAGGCACATACACAGACACACACACACAGGCACATACACGGACACACACACACAGGCACATACACAGACACACACACACAGGCACATACACAGACACACAGACACACACACACAGGCACATACACGGACACACACAGGCACATACACAGACACACACACACAGGCACATACACATACACACACACACATGTAAATAGTGCCAAAAAAAACCTGATTGTCTTTATGCCAAGAGGGTTTTTGTTGTTGGTGTTATTTCAGGGTATCGACTACATCCGTATAGATGGATCCACCCCGTCATCAGATCGGCAGCAGCTCTGTGACCGGTTCCAGTTCACTGACCAGAGCTGTGTAGCAGTGCTCTCTATCACTGCGGCTAACATGGGCCTCACCCTGCACTCTGCTGCTCTGGTGGTGTTTGCTGAGCTGTTCTGGAACCCTGGGGTAAGGACCTGACTAACCCTTAACCCCTAACCCTGGGGTAAGGACCTGACTAACCCTTAACCCCTAACCCTGGGGTAAGGACCTGACTAACCCTTAACCCCTAACCCTTAACCCCTAACCCTGGGGTAAGGACCTGACTAACCCTTAACCCCTAACCCTGGGGTAAAGACCTGACTAACCCCTAACCCTTAACCCCTAACCCCTAACCCCTAACCCCTAACCCTTAACCCTTAACCCCTAACCCTTAACCCCTAACCCTGGGGTAAGGACCTGACTAACCCTTAACCCCTAACCCTTAACCCCTAACCCCTAACCCTTAACCCTTAACCCCTAACCCTTAACCCCTAACCCTTAACCCCTAACCCTTAACCCCTAACACGCCACTCTGCTGCTCTGGTGGTGTTCCCTGAAGTCTTCTGGAACCCTGGAGTAAGGTTCTAACCCTGACCTCTTAACGCCTTACCCAGGGGTGTAAAACTCATTTTGCCCCGGGGGTCGCATTCGGTCTTCAATGAGTTGTAGTTTTTGTCGTTTTATTCGATGCTCCCTGACTGTCTAGCTTTCAATTTGGTGGTTATTAGCCAGCTGGATACAGTCAAAAACGGTATGAATGTAGATCCATTATCATTTCTACACAGTTTGAATTTGGTTTTAGTCATTTTAAAGTATATTGAGTTTGTTTTGACACCTCTGCCCTAACCCCTCACCTTGCACTCTGCTGGTCTGGTGGTATTCTTTGAGCTGTTCTGGAACCCTAACCTGCCTGTTTAAGGAAGGAATGTTCTAATACTGAGAGTATGGGCTGGTAGTGGTTCATGTGGGTGGGTCCCAACTAATGTAGCCTCATGAAGGGACTTCACCTTCCCTGAAATCCCCCAGTGATTAACCCTAACCCTTAACCCTTAACCCCTAACCCCTAACCCCTAACCCCTATCCCCTTAACCCCTAACCCCTATCCCCTTAACCCCTAACCCCTAACCCCTAACCCTTAACCCCTAACCCTTAACCCCTAACCCCTTAACCCCTTAACCCCTATCCCCTAGTGATTAACCCTTAACCCCTATCCCTTAACCCCTAACCCTTAACCCCTAACCCTGGGGTAAGGACCTGACTAACCCCTAACCCTTAACCCCTAACCCCCAGAGTGATTAACCCTTAACCCCTAACCCCTTAACCCCTATCCCCCAGAGTGATTAACCCTTAACCCCTAACCCCTTAACCCCTATCCCCCAGTGATTAACCCTTAACCCCTAACCCCTTAACCCCTATCCCCCAGTGATTAACCCTTAACCCCTAACCCCTTAACCCCTATCCCCCAGAGTGATTAACCCTTAACCCCTAACCCCTTAACCCCTATCCCCCAGAGTGATTAACCCTTAACCCCTAACCCCTTAACCCCTATCCCCCAGAGTGATTAACCCTTAACCCCTAACCCCTTAACCCCTATCCCCCAGAGTGATTAACCCTTAACCCCTAACCCCTTAACCCCTATCCCCCAGTGATTAACCCTTAACCCCTAACCCCTTAACCCCTATCCCCCAGAGTGATTAACCCTTAACCCCTAACCCCTTAACCCCTATCCCCCAGAGTGATTAACCCTTAACCCCTAACCCCTTAACCCCTATCCCCCAGAGTGATTAACCCTTAACCCCTAACCCCTTAACCCCTATCCCCCAGTGATTAACCCTTAACCCCTAACCCCTAACCCCTTAACCCCTATCCCCCAGTGATTACATTTGCTATTCACTTGAACGTTACCAAACAGAGTGACAGGGACTTGGTTGACTGAAAAGTTCTGAATGCTAGTGAAACCTACAGCTGCTCTGTACTGTTCATATATCCTCCTATACTGTTTACCATACTCATAATGATGTCCTCTGGAATCTATCAGATAATGATCCAGGCTGAGGACAGAGTGCATCGTATCGGTCAGACCAGCAACGTGGACATTCATTACCTGGTCGCCAAGGGAACCGCAGATGACTACCTGTGGTAAGTCTGCTCCTCCTACTGTGGTCCTCTGTAGCTCAGCTGGTAGAGCACGGCGCTTGTAACGCCAAGGTAGTGGGTTCGATCCCCGGGACCACCCATACACAAAAAAATGTATGCACGCATGACTGTAAGTCGCTTTGGATAAAAGCGTCTGCTAAATGGCATATTATTATTTATTATTATTATTACTGTTGAATGGATCTGAACTGCCTGGAGCTAACCTCTATACTCTATCTATTAGGTGATATATTTCTGAAGAAACCCTTTTGTATGTATGTAGGCCCATGATCCAGGAGAAGATGAATGTTCTGGAGCAGGTGGGGCTCTCAGAATCCAACCTGTTAGAGAAGGCAGAGTCTGCCAGATTCCACTCCAAGGTGAGATGGGCTACACAGTGCCCTTACACAGGCCTTACGCACCCCTTACACACCCCTTACACAGGCCTTACACAGGCCTTACATACCCCTTACACAGGCCTTACACACCCCTTACACAGGCCTTACACACCCCTTACACAGGCCTTACACACCCCTTACACAGGCCTTACATACCCCTTACACACCCCTTACACACCCCTTACACAGGCCTTACACAGGCCTTACATACCCCTTACACAGGCCTTACACACCCCTTACACAGGCCTTACACACCCCTTACACAGGCCTTACACACCCCTTACACAGGCCTTACATACCCCTTACGCACCCCTTACACACCCCTTACACAGGCCTTACACACCCCTTACACAGGCCTTACACACCCCTTACACAGGCCTTACACACCCCTTACACAGGCCTTACATACCCCTTACGCACCCCTTACACACCCCTTACACAGGCCTTACACACCCCTTACACAGGCCTTACACACCCCTTACACACCCCTTACACAGGCCTTACATACCCCTTACACACCCCTTACACACCCCTTACACACCCCTTACACAGGCCTTACATACCCCTTACACACCCCTTACACACCCCTTACACAGGCCTTACACACCCCTTACACAGGCCTTACACAGGCCTTACATACCCCTTACACAGGCCTTACACACCCCTTACACAGGCCTTACACACCCCTTACACAGGCCTTACATACCCCTTACGCACCCCTTACACACCCCTTACACAGGCCTTACACATCCCTTACACAGGCCTTACGCACACCTTACACACCCCTTATACAGGCCTTACACACCCCTTACACACCCCTTACACAGGCCTTACACACCCCTTACACAGGCCTTACACAGGCCTTACGCACACCTTACACACCCCTTATACAGGCCTTACACAGGCCTTACACAGGCCTTACATACCCCTTACATACCCCTTACACAGGCCTTACACACCCCTTACACAGGCCTTACACACCCCTTACACAGGCCTTACACACCCCTTACACACCCCTTACACATCCCTTAAACAGGCCTTACACAGGCCTTACACACCCCTTACACACCCCTTACACAGGCCTTAAACAGGCCTTACACACCCCTTACACACCCCTTACACACCCCTTACACAGGCCTTACACACCCCTTACACACCCCTTACACAGGCCTTACACACCCCTTACATACCCCTTACACAGGCCTTACACACCCCTTACACAGGCCTTACACACCCCTTACACACCCCTTAAACAGGCCTTACACACCCCTTACACACCCCTTACACACCCCTTAAACAGGCCTTAAACAGGCCTTACACACCCCTTACACACCCCTTACACAGGCCTTAAACAGGCCTTACACACCCCTTACACACCCCTTACATACCCCATATTCTGTGTTATGAAGTGTTTCTGTGTTATGAAGTGTTTCTGTGTTATGTAGTGTTTCTGTGTTATGTAGTGTTTCTGTGTTATGTAGTGTTTCTGTGTTATGTAGTGTTTCTGTGTTATGTAGTGTTTCTGTGTTATGTAGTGTTTATGTGTTATGTAGTGTTTCTGTGTTATGTAGTGTTTCTGTGTTATGTAGTGTTTCTGTGTTATGTAGTGTTTCTGTGTTATGTAGTGTTTCTGTGTTATGTAGTGTTTCTGTGTTATGTAGTGTTTCTGTGTTATGTAGTGTTTCTGTGTTATGTAGTGTTTCTGTGTTATGTAGTGTTTCTGTGTTATGTAGTGTTTCTGTGTTATGTAGTGTTTCTGTGTTATGTAGTGTTTCTGTGTTATGTAGTGTTTCTGTGTTATGTAGTGTTTCTGTGTTATGTAGTGTTTCTGTGTTGTGTAGTGTTTCTGTGTTATGTAGTGTTTCTGTGTTATGTAGTGTTTCTGTGTTATGTAGTGTTGCTGTGTTGTGTAGTGTTTCTGTGTTATGTAGTGTTTCTGTGTTATGAAGTGTTTCTGTGTTATGTAGTGTTTCTGTGTTATGTAGTGTTTCTGTGTTATGTAGTGTTTCTGTGTTATGAAGTGTTTCTGTGTGTTATGTAGTGTTTCTGTGTGTTATGTAGTGTTTCTGTGTTATGTAGTGTTTCTGTGTTATGTAGTGTTTCTGTGTTATGTAGTGTTTCTGTGTTATGAAGTGTTTCTGTGTGTTATGTAGTGTTTATGTGTGTTATGTAGTGTTTATGTGTGTTATGTAGTGTTTCTGTGTTATGTAGTGTTTCTGTGTTATGTAGTGTTTCTGTGTTATGTAGTGTTTCTGTGTTATGTAGTGTTTCTGTGTTATGTAGTGTTTCTGTGTTATGTAGTGTTTCTGTGTTATGTAGTGTTTCTGTGTGTTATGTAGTGTTTCTGTGTGTTATGTAGTGTTTCTGTGTTATGTAGTGTTTCTGTGTTATGTAGTGTTTATGTGTTATGTAGTGTTTCTGTGTTGTGTAGTGTTTCTGTGTTATGTAGTGTTTCTGTGTTATGTAGTGTTTCTGTGTTATGTAGTGTTGCTGTGTTGTGTAGTGTTTCTGTGTTATGTAGTGTTTCTGTGTTATGAAGTGTTTCTGTGTTATGTAGTGTTTCTGTGTTATGTAGTGTTTCTGTGTTATGTAGTGTTTCTGTGTTATGAAGTGTTTCTGTGTGTTATGTAGTGTTTCTGTGTGTTATGTAGTGTTTCTGTGTTATGTAGTGTTTCTGTGTTATGTAGTGTTTCTGTGTTATGTAGTGTTTCTGTGTTATGTAGTGTTTCTGTGTTATGAAGTGTTTCTGTGTGTTATGTAGTGTTTCTGTGTGTTATGTAGTGTTTCTGTGTTATGTAGTGTTTCTGTGTTATGTAGTGTTTCTGTGTTATGTAGTGTTTCTGTGTTATGTAGTGTTTCTGTGTTATGTAGTGTTTCTGTGTTATGTAGTGTTTCTGTGTTATGTAGTGTTTCTGTGTGTTATGTAGTGTTTCTGTGTTATGTAGTGTTTCTGTGTTATGTAGTGTTTCTGTGTTAAATCAAATCAAATCAAATTTTATTGGTCACATGCGCCGAATACAACAGGTGCAGACATTACAGTGAAATGCTTACTTACAGCCCTTAACCAACAGTGCACTTATTTTAAACAAAAAAAGTAAGAATAAAACAACAACAAAAAAAGTGTTGAGGAAAAAAGAGCAGAAGTAAAATAAAGTGACAGTAGGGAGGCTATATATACAGTAAAATAAAGTGACAGTAGGGAGGCTATATATACAGGGGGGTACCGTTGCAGAGTCAATGTGCGGGGGCACCGGCTAGTTGAGGTAGTTGAGGTAATATGTACATGTGGGCAGAGTTAAAGTGACTATGCATAAATACTTAACAGAGTAGCAGCAGCGTAAAAAGGATGGGGTGGGGGGGCAGTGCAAATAGTCCGGGTAGCCATGATTAGCTGTTCAGGAGTCTTATGGCTTGGGGGTAGAAGCTGTTGAGAAGTCTTTTGGACCTAGACTTGGCACTCCGGTACCGCTTGCCGTGCGGTAGCAGAGAGAACAGTCTATGACTAGGGTGGCTGGAGTCTTTGACAATTTTGAGGGCCTTCCTCTGACACCGCCTGGTATAGAGGTCCTGGATGGCAGGAAGCTTTGCCCCAGTGATGTACTGGGCCGTACGCACTACCCTCTGTAGTGCCTTGCGGTCAGAGGCCAAGCAGTTGCCATACCAGGCGGTGATGCAACCAGTCAGGATGCTCTCGATGGTGCAGCTGTAGAATTTTTTGAGGATCTGAGGACCCATGCCAAATCTTTTTAGTCTCCTGAGGGGGAATAGGCTTTGTCGTGCCCTCTTCACGACTGTCTTGGTGTGTTTGGACCATGATAGTTCGTTGGTGATGTGGACACCAAGGAACTTGAAGCTCTCAACCTGTTCCACTACAGCCCCGTCGATGAGAATGGGGGCGTGCTCAGTCCTCTTTTTTGTTTCCTGTAGTCCACAATCATCTCCTTTGTCTTGGTCACGTTGAGGGAGAGGTTGTTGTCCTGGCACCACACGGCCAGATCTCTGACCTCCTCCCTATAGGCTGTCTCATCGTTGTCGGTGATCAGGCCTACCACTGTTGTGTCGTCGGCAAACTTAATGATGGTGTTGGAGTCGTGCCTGGCCATGCAGTCATGGGTGAACAGAGAGTACAGGAGGGGACTGAGCACGCACCCCTGAGGGGCCCCCGTGTTGAGGATCGGTGTGGCAGATGTGTTGTTACCTACCCTTACCACCTGGGGGCGGCCCGTCAGGAAGTCCAGGATCCAGTTGCAGAGGGAGGTGTTTAGTCCCAGGATCCTTAGCTTAGTGATGAGCTTAGAGGGCACTATGGTGTTGAATGCTGAGCTGTAGTCAATGAATAGCATTCTCACGTAGGTGTTCCTCTTGTCCAGGTGGGAAAGGGCAGTGTGGAGTGCGATAGAGATTGCATCATCTGTGGATCGGTTGGGGCGGTATGCAAATTGGAGTGGGTCTAGGGTTTCTGGGATTATGCTGTTGATGTGAGCCATGACCAGTCTTTCAAAGCACTTCATGGCTACAGACGTCAGTGCTACGGGTCGGTAGTCATTTAGGCAGGTTATCTTAGAGTTCTTGGGCACGGGGACTATGGTGGTCTGCTTGAAACATGTTGGTATTACAGACTCAGTCAGGGACATGTTGAAAATGTCAGTGAAGACACTTGCCAGTTGGTCAGCACATGCTCGGAGTACACGTCCTGGTAATCCGTCTGGCCCTGCGGCCTTGTGAATGTTGACCTGCTTAAAAGTCTTACTCACATCGGCTACAGAGAGCGTGATCACATAGTCGTCCGGAACAGCTGGTGCTCTCATGCATGCTTCAGTGTTGCTTGCCTCGAAGCGAGCATAGAAGTGGTTTAGCTCGTCTGGTAGGCTTGTGTCACTGGGCAGCTCGCGGCTGTGCTTCCCTTTGTAGTCTGTAATAGTTTTCAAGCCCTGCCACATCCGACGAGCGTCAGAGCCAGTGTAGTATGATTCAATCTTAGACCTGTATTGACTCTTTGCCTGTTTGATGGTTCGTCGGAGGTCATAGCGGTATTTCTTATAAGCGTCCGGGTTAGAGTCCCGTTCCTTGAAAGCGGCAGCTCTACCCTTTAGCTCAGTGCGGATGTTTCCTGTAATCCATGGCTTCTGGTTGGGGTATGTACGTACGGTCACTGTGGGGACGACATCATCGATGCACTTATTGATGAAGCCAGTGACTGATGTGGTGTACTCCTCAATGCTGTCTGAAGAATCCCGGAACATGTTCCAGTCTGTGCTAGCAAAACAGTCCTGTAGCTTAGCATCTGCGTCATCTGACCACTTTTTTATTAACCGAATCACTGGTGCTTCCTGCTTCAGTTTTTGCTCATAAGCAGGAATCAGGAGGATAGAGTTATGGTCAGATTTGCCAAATGGAGGGCGAGGGAGAGCTTTGTATGCGTCTCTGTGTGTGGAGTAAAGGTGGTCTAGAGTTTTTTTCCCTCTGGTTGCACATTTAACATGCTGGTAGAAATTAGGTAGAACGGATTTAAGTTTCCCTGCATTAAAGTCCCCGGCTACTAGGAGCGCTGCATCTGGATGAGCGTTTTCCTGTTGATTAATGGCCTTGGACAACTCATTCAGTGCAATCTTAATGCCAGCATTGGTTTGTGGTGGTAAATAGACAGCTATGAAAAATATAGATGAAAACTCTCTTGGTAAATAGTGTGGTCTACAGCTTATCATAAGATACTCTACCTCAGGCGAGCAAAACCTCGAGACTTCCTTAGTATTTGATTTTGTGCACCAGCTGTTGTTTACAAATATACAGAGACCGCCACCCCTTGTCTTACCAGAGTCAGACGTTCTGTCCTGCCGATGTAGCGTATAGCCCGCTAGCTGAATGTTGTCATTGTTGTCGTTCAGCCACGACTCCGTGAAACATAAGATATTACAGTTTTTAATGTCCCGTTGGTAGGATAACCGTAATCTTAAATCGTCAATTTTATTCTCAAAAGATTGAACGTTGGCTAATAGGATTGATGGGAGAGGCAGTTTACTCGCTCGCCGTCGGATCCTTACAAGGCACCCGGATCTGCGTCCGCGATATCTCCGTCTCTTCCTCACGCGAATGACGGGGATCTGGGCCTTGTCGGGTGTCTGTAGGATATCCTTCGCGAACGCCTCGTTGAAGAAAAAATCTTCGTCCAATGCGAGGTGAGTAATCGCTGTCCTGATATCCAGAAGCTCTCTTTGGTTATAAGAGACGATGGCAGAAACATTATGTACAAAATAAATTACAAATAACGCGGAAAAACACACATAATAGTACAATTGGTTAGAGGGCTGTAAAACGGCAGCCATCTTCTCCGGCGCTGTGCTCTCACTGTTATGTAGTGTTTCTGTGTTATGTAGTGTTTCTGTGTTATCAAATCAAATCAAATTGTATTGGTCACATGCGCCGAATACAACAGGTGCAGACATTACAGTGAAATGCTTACTTACAGCCCTTAACCAACAGTGCATTTATTTTAAACAAAAAAGTAAGAATAAAACAACAACAAAAAAAGTGTTGAGAAAAAAAGAGCAGAAGTAAAATAAAGTGACAGTAGGGAGGCTATATATACAGGGGGGTACCGGTGCAGAGTCAATGTGCGGGGGCACCGGCTAGTTGAGGTAGTTGAGGTAATATGTACATGTGGGTAGAGTTAAAGTGACTATGCATAAATACTTAACAGAGTAGCAGCAGCGTAAAAAGGATGGGGTGGGGGGGCAGTGCAAATAGTCCGGGTAGCCATGATTAGCTGTTCAGGAGTCTTATGGCTTGGGGGTAGAAGCTGTTGAGAAGTCTTTTGGACCTAGACTTGGCACTCCGGTACCGCTTGCCGTGCGGTAGCAGAGAGAACAGTCTATGACTAGGGTGGCTGGAGTCTTTGACAATTTTGAGGGCCTTCCTCTGACACCGCCTGGTATAGAGGTCCTGGATGGCAGGAAGCTTTGCCCCAGTGATGTACTGGGCCGTACGCACTACCCTCTGTAGTGCCTTGCGGTCAGAGGCCAAGCAGTTGCCATACCAGGCGGTGATGCAACCAGTCAGGATGCTCTCGATGGTGCAGCTGTAGAATTTTTTGAGGATCTGAGGACCCATGCCAAATCTTTTTAGTCTCCTGAGGGGGAATAGGCTTTGTCGTGCCCTCTTCACGACTGTCTTGGTGTGTTTGGACCATGATAGTTCGTTGGTGATGTGGACACCAAGGAACTTGAAGCTCTCAACCTGTTCCACTACAGCCCCGTCGATGAGAATGGGGGCGTGCTCAGTCCTCTTTTTTTTCCTGTAGTCCACAATCATCTCCTTTGTCTTGGTCACGTTGAGGGAGAGGTTGTTGTCCTGGCACCACACGGGCAGATCTCTGACCTCCTCCCTATAGGCTGTCTCATCGTTGTCGGTGATCAGGCCTACCACTGTTGTGTCGTCGGCAAACTTAATGATGGTGTTGGAGTCGTGCCTGGCCATGCAGTCATGGGTGAACAGAGAGTACAGGAGGGGACTGAGCACGCACCCCTGAGGGGCCCCCGTGTTGAGGATCAGTGTGGCAGATGTGTTGTTACCTACCCTTACCACCTGGGGGCGGCCCGTCAGGAAGTCCAGGATCCAGTTGCAGAGGGAGGTGTTTAGTCCCAGGATCCTTAGCTTAGTGATGAGCTTAGAGGGCACTATGGTGTTGAATGCTGAGCTGTAGTCAATGAATAGCATTCTCACGTAGGTGTTCCTCTTGTCCAGGTGGGAAAGGGCAGTGTGGAGTGCGATAGAGATTGCATCATCTGTGGATCTGTTGGGGCGGTATGCAAATTGGAGTGGGTCTAGGGTTTCTGGGATTATGCTGTTGATGTGAGCCATGACCAGTCTTTCAAAGCACTTCATGGCTACAGACGTCAGTGCTACGGGTCGGTAGTCATTTAGGCAGGTTATCTTAGTGTCCTTGGGTACGGGGACTATGGTGGTCTGCTTGAAACATGTTGGTATTACAGACTCAGTCAGGGACATGTTGAAAATGTCAGTGAAGACACTTGCCAGTTGGTCAGCACATGCTCGGAGTACACGTCCTGGTAATCCGTCTGGCCCTGCGGCCTTGTGAATGTTGACCTGCTTAAAAGTCTTACTCACATCGGCTACGGAGAGCGTGATCACATAGTCATCCGGAACAGCTGGTGCTCTCATGCATGCTTCAGTGTTGCTTGCCTCGAAGCGAGCATAGAAGTGGTTTAGCTCGTCTGGTAGGCTTGTGTCACTGGGCAGCTCGCAGCTCACTGTGTTATGTAGTGTTTCTGTGTTATGTAGTGTTTCTGTGTTATGTAGTGTTTCTGTGTTATGTAGTGTTTCTGTGTTATGTAGTGTTTCTGTGTTATGTAGTGTTTCTGTGTTATGTAGTGTTTCTGTGTTATGTAGTGTTTCTGTGTTATGTAGTGTTTCTGTGTTATGAAGTGTTTCTGTGTTATGTAGTGTTTCTGTGTTATGTAGTGTTTCTGTGTTATGTAGTGTTTCTGTGTTATGTAGTGTTTCTGTGTTATGTAGTGTTTCTGTGTTATGTAGTGTTTCTGTGTTATGTAGTGTTTC